>NC_064825.1:63194479-63501979 GCF_024166365.1 Elephas maximus indicus
TTGACCATCTTCCTCCCAACCCAGCTGCTCTTCCCAAGCACCCTCTGAGCAGGGCACCTCCCTTCTCCCTCTCAATCACCCAGATCAACTCCTCATTGCCACCAGCCACTTATTCTTTGCCAAGGCCCACATGCCTTTAAGATCTGGACTCCCTCTGTCCTCAGGAAATCTATGCCACTGCCACTGCCTTAGCTCACTGTCTCCCCCTCCCCCCATTCCAAAGCCTCCCCCTATTATTACCTTTTCTCCAAACTGGCTGCTCCGTGTTTTGTACCTTCTACTCCAGTCTATACCTCACATCTCTGCCAGAATAATCTCACCCTCCCTCCAAAACGTTCAAGGTTTCTCCATACAAGCATTTAGGAAAACCAGAGTGATAACAAGTGTTTTAGAAATTTAAATGAGGGAAAGACTACTTCTGAGTGAGGAGGGAGTGGGAACTACCATAATCACAGGATGTCTTAGGTGGCAGGGTCACTAGGAAAAAGGACAGCATAAGGAGGAAGGTCGACTTGCTCAGGTCAAAAGTCAGTGCATGACACCTTAGCAATAGAAAGGAGGCCTGTTGACCTTTGTATGATGCTTTGAAAACAAGCAGAATTTCATAGTGGGCAAGAGAAAGTCAGGAGGACACATCAAGCTGAAGACATACAATGTCGCTTTGAGTTCAGATCATTAGGACATTAGCTGAGAGTAGAAGACAAGTTGACTTAGTTCCTAACTAAATTTGACCAGAGTCATATATTAAAATCAAATATCTAGGTTAACTATAATAATGGTATTTTGCAGGATCAAAAAAATCTCCTAAATATATCCTAGAGAAATAAGAGTTATCATGCAAATAGACATATGCACACCAATGTTCATCGCAGCGTTGTTCATGATAGCAAAAAGGTGAAACAACCTAGACGCCCATCAACAGATGAATGGATAAACAAACTATGGTACATACGCGCAATGCAGTGATAAAGAACAGTGATGAATCTGTGAAGCATCTCACAACATGGTTGAATCTGGAGGGCATTATGCTGAGTGAAATAAGTCAATCATGAAAGGGCAATTATTGTATGACCACTACTATAAAAACTCATGAAAATGTTTACACACAAAAAGAAACAATCTTTTAGATGATTACGAGGGAGAGGAGGGATGGTGAGGGAAAAACACTTAATAGACAATAAATAAACGGTAACTTTGGTGAAGAGTAAGACAGTACACAATACTGGGGAATCCAGCACAATTTGTACAAGGCAAGGTCATGGAAGCTCCATAGACACATCCAAACTCCCTGAAGGACCAAATTGCTGGGCTGAGAGCTGTGGGGACCATGGTCTTGGGGAGCACCTAGCTCAATTGGCGTAACATAGTTTATAAAGAAAATGTTCTACATGCTACTTTGGTGAGTAACGTCTGGGGTCTTAAAAACCTGTGAGCAGCTACCTAAAATACTCTACTGGTCTCAAGCCTTTGGGAGCAAGGGTGAATGAAGAAAACTAAATACAAGGAAAAGATTAGTCCAAAGGACTAATGGACCACCACCACCACAGCCTCCGCCAGACTGAGTCCAGTACAACTAGATGGTACCCGGCTAGCACCGCTGACTGCTCTGACAGGGATCACAATAGAGGGTCCCAGACAGAGCTGGATGAAAATGTAGAACAAAATTCTAACTCAAAAAAAAAAAAAAGACCAGACTTACTGTCCTAACCGAGACTGGAGAAACCCCAAGAGTATGGTCCCCAGGGTTTTATCTCAGTACTGAAAGGATTCCTAATGTTCATCCTTCATCCAAATATTAGAAAGCCCCTTAAAATAAAACAAGACTAAAGAGGCATATCAGCCCAAGGGCAAAGACTAGAAGGCAGGAGAGGACAGGAAATCTGGTAATATGGAACCCAAGGTCAAAAAGGGAGAGTGTTGACATGTCGTGGGTTTGTTAACCAGTGTCGCAAAACAATATGTGTACTGTTTAATCAGAAGCTAATTTGTTCTGTAAATCTCCATCTAAAGTTCAATTAAAAAAAAAAAAAAAAACCTCCTAAAACAGACAGTAAAATGGACTCTGCAGGAAGAAAACATTTACATACCATTTCTAATAGAAAAAGAATATATTCAGCTATAAATGTAAAATAATAAAATAAAAAGAGTATGTTTTAAAGTAAGAAAATTTACCAGTACTACCAGCTGCTGTCAAGTCAATTCCTACTTATAGCGACCCCACGTGTGTCAGAGCAGAAGTGTGTTTCACATGGTTTACAACGCAGGTTTTTCTGAAGTAGATCACCAGCCTCTCTTCTAAAAGAAAAACAGAGAAACTTCAGGATGCTGATAAAATAAAGTTATGGAACAAACCTAAATTACCACCTTCATGAGGGATTTAAGAACAAAAAAACTAAATCTAAGCGCTTCATCTTTTCCCTTGAACCCAAAATACCCTAACGCTGCCTTGGCTAATTCACGGACATGACTACTGGCTCCATGACTGACTTTCTGTAGGACCTTGGGCAAATCACTTCCTGGTCTGGATTTTATGTTTCTACATGATTGGCCTTATTTCTCAACCATCTCCTCTCCCCACCCCTTACAAATATCTATGAATTGATTATTAGTTCAAGCAAGTAATTTATGCTCTAATTATTGCTCAAGCTAGCTTCAAAACCAAATACATCAGCTGTGTTTGTTGATTCCCGAGCACTGAGTTACCACTTGACAAGCAACCCCAATTATCAGTGAGAATGACTATAAATGGTAAACCCACTAACAAGTACACAAACAGAATCTTCAGCTCCTTACCTATTGATTCTATCATTTTGATTTTCATCCCACTTAATCACATGTTTCACTTCTTCAGTTAAAAAAACAAAAAAAGAATTCTTCCATAAATACAACTTAGTGATTCCATGTACTGGTTTTATAACACTAAATGACATTGAATTGTATGCCCTGGGAGAATCCTTCCCTGGAGAACTTACACTCAATTAATACAGACTTTCCTGTAGGGAAATAAGAAAGCTCAATTGCACAAACTTGGAGCACAATTCCTTAAGATTTCTACAGGGAATAAATACCTCTTCACACAAAAGACTCAATTCCACCATGACATCGCACTCACTGGGTGGCACAAATCGTTCAGTGCTCGACTGCTAGCCAAAAGGTTGGTGGTTTGAACCCAGGGACACCTCAGGAGACAAGCTTGCCTATCTGCATCTGAAAGGTCACAGCCTTGAAAACACTGTGCAGTAGTTCTGCTCTGCACACATGAGGTCGTCATGAGTCAGAATTGAGTTAGCAGCAACTAACATCAACATCTCCCAATAAGACATGAATGCAGAGGCTGAATATGTTACTAAATAGGGAAAGGAGAGAGAGGAAGGGAGGGAGACGTGAGGGTGAGAGCAAAGGCAGACTTCCTGGAGTTGGATGGAATGCACAATCTGTGCAAAAGTGAGAAAAAAATTAAGGCAAGTAGACTGATGTCTCTTTAGAAATCCTAGATGCCCCTGTAGAACTTTTTTTTTTTTTTTATGTTTGGTAGAACTATAGAGTCACTGAGAATCCCACAATTGTGAATAGCTCAGGACCAGGGAAGTCCATAAATGAATAGCTTCAAGGATTTGCCCAACCTTAGAGATTAGTTCCTGAGTCCGGGAATGAGGGTAAAGCAAATAGTCACACGCTCTGCTAGTCAAGGGTCTTCTTTGAACTAACCATCTCCTCATGGAACAGGCGGGAAGTCTGACCATAAACAACATTACTAAGAGTCCTGAATGAATACCCAGCCCCCTTCTGTCCAGGTTAGAAAGCCCACTGGAAGTCTTGATGTGGGGAATGGGAAATATGACACAGAGGTTATCACCCTTCTGAGTCTGGTAGGAGCTAAGAAGAAAAGCAACAGAGTAATCCCCATCAGAGGACAGTGGGGCCAGTAAGGATTTTTTTTCTTTTGGCGAGGATGGGGTTGCATTTATGCAATTAATGTAAAAAGGGAAGAAGAATTTCTAACCTGTCTGAGAGAGGGCATTGACATCGACAACTATGACGAAGGTGGATGCAGAAAATCCTCGGCTTAATGCCAGAGGGGCCTAGAGGTACATAAGCAGTAGTAGCATTGATAGTACTAGAGTCTAATAGGTGCCCATGATGGTGTTATGCCAGGGGCCAAAAGTGAGGGTAGCAGGGATACTAAATTTATGTGCTAAGGCTTGATTTCAACAAGCTCCACTGGACATTTAAATAACCAGAGCATCAGGAGATGAGAAAAGTACTAGACAGGAGAAGGGTGGGAAATAACAGAAAAATGATAGAATATGTGATTGAAACAATTTTGGGTACCTTCCTCTCCTGTATGACATGAAATGATGAATGAATGATTTCTTGAATAATTTATTTTATAAGGATCAGCACAAAGCTGGTTCCTATTAGGCAGAGTTTAAAGGTGTCCCAGATGTTGTTTTTTACAAACTGCTACTCCTTCTCCCCTGCATACTCTCCCTCTCATCTTTGGGTTCTGTAATTTGCTGCAATGTCTCACAAAACTCATGAACCATATCTCAAGGAGATGGCTCACATGGTTGTGGAGGCTGGAAAGTCCCAAATCCATGGGTCAGATGTTAGGCTGGAGGCTTCTCCCAACCCACATGGCTACAGGAACTGACAACCCAAACCAGCAGGTCAGAAAATAGGCGGCTGGCTCAAGGGGCTGCAAAAGCTGGTGAATCCCAGAATCAGCAGCTCAGACAGCAGACTGCTGGCTCAAGCTCTAAGAACTGGAGGTCAAATGATCATGAATCAGATGTGGAATCCAGAGTGCACACGCACATGCACACACCTACACAAAAGAGAACTTCTCCAGAGCATTCATATATATTTGATGCAGGCCACATCCTCAAGGAAACTCCCCCTACTTGAGAAGGTGATGACTTGAGTCACACCCTTTAGTAAGGGTAGTGACTGGGGTAAGAGTGGTGGCTTGAGTCACACACTCTAGTAAGGTAGTGACTCAGTAACTCACTGCCATCGAGTCGATTCCGACTCATAGCTACCCTATAGCAACCCTATAGGACAGAGTAGAACTGCCCCATAGAGTTTCCAAGGAGCACCTGGCAGATTTGAACTGCTGACCTCTTGGTTAGCAGCTGTAGCACTTAACTACTACACCACCAGGGTTTCCGGTGACTCAGTATACATCCCTGATTCTGCCTCATTAACACAACCACAGGCATAGAGGCTAGGATTCACAACACATCAAAAAATGGAGGATAATTACATCAGATCACAAAATGAAGGACAACCACGCAATACTGGGAATCATGCCCTAGCCAAGTTGGCATATAACCCCAACCATCACAGGTTCCATACATCTTATTTGCATAGTCCCACTTAATCACTGTGTGTGATTCACAAAGCTATGGTTAGAAGGGCCATATTAAGTAATTTATTGCACTGTAAATAATCTGTCCATGAAGACCTAAATGATCTAATTATATCTGGACTTTAAAGGAACAACTGAGAAAGAACTACCCAACAGGGGAGAGAAACATTGGCTCCTCCTTGCTTGTGCCTCTCAGGGTTCCCTTTGAACACTGGAATCTGATTTATACTTTGAGGAGAGGATGGTGATGGCAGGATGGTAGGGGTCAGAACAGGAACAGTACAATGCACATAAAAAGCCTGAGTAGTACCTTATGTCATTAAATATTTCCTATCTGCCAGGTTAAAGGAGGAAGCTTATATTTTATATTTGCCAAAAGAATCCCTCTTTCTTATTCTTTTATATGATAATATGTAAATATATCTATCACTCCCAGGAAGAATGTGAATTTCTGTTTTAAGATCCTCCAGGGACATCCATGTTTAAGGGTACCTGAAGAAGCAGCCCTGAAGCCATGGGGGCCCTCAGGGGCAACTCCCTGGACAGCCAACCCATAACAATCCCTAAGGGCCATTCTGATCTTTCAAAACCTCATGCGTAGAGCAGAGGTTCCCCATACTCTCCTTGGATTTGCAGTTTAGAAAAATAACTATGGAAGCATTGTAGAGAATGAGTTTGAATTTAACCAGGTGAGCAGTGAATGAGCTTCAGAAAAATATAAGAGGTACAATCAGATTGGTGACTGAATGAAATATGAAGACTAAGAATAAGGAAAAAGTCATAGTGGATGCCTAAATTTTGGCAGAAGAATGGATGAAGACTTCAGTCTGGAATGTGTTGAGTTTGAAGTTTCTGGGGGTTATCCACGTGGAAAAGTTTAGTTGTTATTGTTGTATGTCATTGAGTCAATTCCAACTCATAGCAACCCTATATGACAGAATGGAACTGCCCCTTTAGGGTTTCCTTTTCTTTACGGGAGCAGATTCCTAGGTCTTTTCTCCAGCAGAACCACTGGTGGGTTCAAACCATTGCACTATCAGGGCTACAATCCAGTAGGTAGTTGGATATATAGCTTTCAAGCTCAGAGGGCATATGTCCTGGAGACAAGGATTTGGAAGGTATGGGTAATAACTGAGGCCTTAGAAGTAAGTTAGATCATCAGAGGCAATACACTGAGTGAGAAAAACAGGAGGCCTAGAACAGAATCCTGAAGATACAGGAGACTTTAATGGACAAGGAGAGGAAGAGAAACTCAACACAGATAATCAGGAATGAGCAATGTAATGGAAGGAAAACAAGAGCATCAGTATCACAGATGTCAAAGGAAGAAAGCACTTAAAGAAAAAAGTACTGAACAGTTTCAAATGCTTCCTAGAGGTTAAGCCTGCTAGACCCAAGGTGTCCAACAATTAATAAATAGAATTTAGAACAATATGCACTTGTGTTTAATATTCTACAATTAGCTTCATTACCGCTAATAGAGATGACTACACCCTTACAGGCCTAAGCTAAGATGACAGACTGTAGCAGCTGTCTGCATGCCATTTAGGTGACTTAGAATTGTCTCCAACAACCAAGGCTACTGGGAACCTTAAGTATTTGCCTTCAAGCATTTGGGGTAAAGGATGCATCAGGAAGAGTTATGATGCTGGAGAAGGCAAGAAACCCTTGGGAAGCACCTGTCATCAGGCCTCTGAAAAAAACAAACAAACAGCCGGCCCTCCTTAGAACAGTTTTATGAATGATGAGATGATAAAATTTCAGGCTGGGCAACTGGAGCTTTCATTTCCTCACAAACCACCTAAGAGCAGAACACACTCGTTCCTTTATTCATTCAGCAAAGATTCACCTGCTTTGTTCTAGGCTTGTTCTCAGTCCTGGGAATAACGAAGTGGACAAAAGGGAGTAATGGCACCCCAGTGGAGCTTATAATCTAGAAGGGAAACAGTCTGGGCAAAGTAAGTAAATTATACGGTATATTAGGATTAAAAGTAATTTGGAGGGCCACATGAACTAGAGACTTACATCATCCTGAGACCAGAAGAACTAGATGGTGCCTGCCCACAACCAATGAATACCCTGACAGAGAGCACAACAGAGAACCCCTGAGGGAGCAGGAGATCAGTGGGATGCAGACCCCAAATTCTCATAAAAAGACCAGACTTAATGGTCTGACTAAGACTAGAAGAATCCTGGCGGTCATGGTCCCCAAACCTTCTGTTGGCCCAGGACAGGAACCATTCCAGAAGACAACTCATCAGACATGGATTGGACTGGACAATGGGTTGGAGAGAGATGCTGATGAGGAGTGAGCTACTTGTATCAGGTGGACACTTGAGACTGTGTTGGCATCTCCTGTCTAGAGGGGAGATGGGCGGGTAGAGGGGGTTAGAAACTGGCAAAACGGTCACGAAAGGAGACTGGAAGGAGGGAGCAGCCTGACTCGTTAGGGGGAGAGCAATTGGGAGTATTTTTTTTTTTAGTAAGGTGTATATAAGTGTATATGTGAGAGACTGACTTGATTTGTAAACTTTCACTTAAAGCACAATAAAAATTATTTAAAAAAAAAGTAATTTGGAGGGAAAATAGGGAAAGGAAATAGGATATTCTTGGTTTAAGATGGAAGGCGGCTGCAGTTTTAAATGGGATGGTCAGGGAAAGTCTCACTGAGAAAGTGACATATGAGCTAAGACTTGAAAAAAGTGATGGAGTTAACCATGCAGCCGCCAGGGTTAAGACTATTCCAATCAGACAGCCTCAGTGCAGGACCATGCCTAGGATTTTTGAGGAACAACAATGCAGGGAGGAAGGAACAAGTTGGAGATGTAATGAGGTCCCCTGTAGACTCAGCTTTTCCTCTGAGTGATACAGAGATCCATTGGAAAACGCACAGAAGAGTGACATGACCTAAGTTTTTTTAAAGTATCATCCTGGTCGCTGTGTTAAGAATGGAGGACAGGAGATGGCTAAGGGAGGACAGGAGATAAAGCAGAGAGGCTAGTTAGCAGACTATTGCAATAATCTAGGCAAAAGATGATGGTGGCTTGGACTCAAATATTACCAGTAGAGATGATGAGAAGTGGTCAGATTTTGATATATTCTGAGGAAAAGCTCTTGGAATTTAATCATGGATTAGGTAAGATGCATGGTGGGGTTCAGAGAAAGAGAAAAGTCAGTGATGGTGCTGAGACTTTTGGTCTAAGAACTGTAAGGATAGAGTTACACTAAATCAAGACGAAAATTTAAGGATAGAACAGGCTTGGGGGTGGCATAAGGAGCTCAGCTTTGGACATCTTAAGTTGGAGTTACCTAAGAGATGTTCAAGTGGAGCTGTCGAGGAGGCAGAGGGGTAAATAAGTCTGGAGTTATGGTAGATATCCTGGCTGGAGATGGAAATTTGAGAGTCAATAGGGTAAAGATGGTAAATAAAGGCATAAGATTTAAAGAAGTCACCAAGAGAGTGAGGTAGGTAGAGAATAAACAAACAAACAAAAAACCCATTGCCACTGAGGGTTTCCAAGGCTGTAAATCTTTATGAAGGCAGACTGGCACATCTTTCTTCCACAGAGTGGCTAGTGGGTTTGAACCACTGACCTTTCAGTTAGCAGCTGAGCACTTAACCATTGCACCACCAGGGCTTCTTAGGTAGAGAATAGAAGAGGAAAAAGGACTGAGCCCTGGGACACTCCAATATTAAAAGATAAGAGAGAAGAGGATCCAGCAGAGCAGTCTGAGAAGGAGTGACCAGAGAGGAAGGAGAAAAACCAAGAAAATGTGTTGACCTGTGTCTTAGTCATCTAGTGCTGCTATAACAGAAATACCACAGTGGATGGCTTTAACAAAGAGAAGTTTATTCTCTCACAGTCCAGTAGGCTGGAAGTCCAAATTCAGGGCGCTGGCTCCAGGATTTCTTTCTCTGTCAGCTCTAGAGTAAAGTCCTTGTCATCAGTCTTCCTTTGGTCTGGGAATATCTCAGTGCAGGAAACTTGGGTCCAAAGGAAGCGCTCTACTCCCAGCGCTGCTTTCTTAGTGATATGAGGTCCTCGTGTCTCTCTACTCTCTTCTCTCTTTTATGCCTCCAAAGAGATTGGCTTAAGACACTATCTAATCTTGTAGACTGCATCAATATTATTGCCGCTAATCCATCTTATTACATCATAGTGATAGAATTTACAACATATACAGAAATCACATCAGAAGATAAAATGACAGATAATTATACAAGGGAATAATGACCTAGCCAAGTTGACAGATATTTTGGGGGGACACAATTCAATCCACAACAACCTGGAAGCCAAATGAAAAACTGTGTATGGGGGGGCATAACCAACTCCCTCATGCTACTGATATGTAAAACAAGACAAAGACTGAAAACTGATTTGGCACCATGGAAGTTATTGATGACCTTGACAAAAGCAGTTTCAGTTGCTTTAGGAATTAATATTGGAATCATTATTCCCTGTCCTTGAGCATAGAGAATGCAGCCCAGCTGGAGATGGGTTCACAAGGACTCACAAGGACTCACGAGGACACATCAACTAGGCCCTGAGGTATAAAGACAACAGCTAAAATAATCTTGGAAAATATCTTTTAGGGAATCTTTCATGTAAGCCAGAACAGAAAAGAATTTCCTCTCTTATCATTTTCTATTAGCATTTAGTGAATAGAAATTTGTTGGACCAGTGAAGATCCTCCTGACTGTCTTACTGAAACCTATACCAATTATTATTAAGAAAGACAATTCAAAATGTAGGATCACAATTTCTAGCCAATCTGTGAAAAGGTAAAGCTTTCAATGGTTTTGCCCATTTGTAATATCCCTGTCAGTGATAGGATAATATCCATACACCTACAAGGAAGACCAGTTAATACGACTATTATTCAAATTTACACACCAACCACTAGGGCCAAAGATGAAGAAATAGAAGATTTTATTAGCTGCTGCAGTCTGAAATCGATCGAACATGCAATCAGGAGGCATTGATAATTACTGGCGATTGGAATGCGAAAGTTGGAAACAAAGAAGAAGGATCAGTAGTTGGAAAATATGGCCTTGGTGATAGAAACAATGCTGGAGATCGAATGATAGAATTTTGCAAGACCAACGACTTCTTCATTGCAAATACCTTCTTTCACCAACATAAACGGCGACTATACACATTTTTTTTTTTTTTTATACACACAGACCTCACCAGATGGACAATCAAATTGACTACATTTGTGGAAAGAGATGACGGAAAAGCTCAATATCATCAGTCAGAACAAGGCCAGGGGCCAACTGTGAAACAAACCATCAATTGCTCATATGCAAGTTCAAGCTGAAACTGAAGAAAATCAGAGCAAGTCCATGAAAGCCAAAACATGACCTTGAGTATATCCCACCTGAATTTAGAGGCCATCTCAAGAATAGATTTAACACATTGAACACTAGTGACCGAAGACCAGACGAGTTGTGGAATGACATCAAGGACATCATCCATGAAGAAAGCAAGAGGTCACTGAAAGGAAAGAAAGAAAAGACCAAGATGGATGTCAGAGGAGACTCTGAAACTTTCTCTTGAGCATCGAGCAGCTAAAGCAAAAGGAAGAATTGATGAAGTAAAAGAACTGAACAGAAGATTTCAAAGGGCCTCTCAAGAAGACAAAGTAAAGTATTATAATGACATGTGCAAAGAGCTGGAGATGGAAAACCAAAAGGGAAGACCACGCTCGGCATTTCTCAAGCTGAAAGAACTGAAGAAAAAATTCAAGCCTGGAGTTGCAATAGTGAAGGATGCCATGGGGAAAATATTAAACGACGCAGAAAGCATCAAAAGAAGATGGAAGGAATACAGAGTCATTATACCAAAAAGAACTAGTCGATATTCAATCATTTCAAGACGTGGCACATGATCAGGAACCGATGGTACTGAAGGAAGAATTCCAAGCTGCTCTGAAGGCATTGGTGAAAAACAAAGCTCCAGGAATTGATGGAATATCAATTGAGATGTTTCAACAAACATATGCAGCGCTGGAGGTGCTCACTCATCTATACCAAGAAATTTGGAAGACAGCTTCCTGGCCAACTGACTGGAAGAGATCCATATTTATGCCTATTCCCAAGAAAGGTGATCCAACCAAATGTGGAAATTATAGAACAATATCATTAATATCACACGCAAGCAAAATTTTGCTGAAGAGCATTCAAAAACGGCTGCAGCTATATATTGACAGGGAACTTCCAGAAATTCAGGCTGGTTTCAGAAGAGGATGTGGAACCAGGGATATCATTGCTGATGTCAGATGGATCCTGGCCGAAAGCAGAGAATACCAGAAGGATGTTTATCTGTGTTTTATTGACTATGCAAAGGCGTGTGGATCGTAACAAATTATGGATAACACTGCAAAGAATGGGAATTCCAGAACACTTAATTGTGCTCATGAGGAGCCTTTACATAGATCAAGAGGCAGTTGTTTGGACAGAACAAGGGGATACTGATTGGTTTAAGCTCAGGAAAGGTGTGTGTCAGGGTTGTATTCTTTCACCATACCTATTCAATCTGCATGCTGAACAAATAATTCAAGAAGCTGGGCTATAAGAAGAAGAACGGGGCATCAGGATTGCAGGAAGACTCATTAACAACCTGCGTTATGCAGATGACACAACCTTGCTTGCTGAAAGTGAAGAGGACTTGAAGCACTTACTAACGAAGATCAAAGACCACAGCCTTCAGTATGGATTGCACCTCAACATAAAGAAAACAAAAATCCTCACAACTGGACCAATAAGCAACATCATGATAAATGGAGAAAAGATTGAAGTTGTCAAGGATTTCATTTTACTTGGATCCACAATCAACAGCCATGGAAGCAGCAGTCAAGAAATCAAAAGATGCATTGCATTGGGTAAATCTGCTGCAAGGGACCTCATCAAAGTGTTGAAGAGCAAAGATGTCCCCTTGAAGACTAAGGTGTGCCTGACCCAAGCCATGGTATTTTCGATTGCATCATATGCATTTGAAAGCTGGACAATGAATAAGGAAGACCGAAAAGAATTGACGCTCTTGAATTGCAGTGTTGGCGAAGAATATTGAATATACCATGGACTGCCAAAAGAACAAACAAATCTGTCTTGGAAGAAGTGCAACCGAAAGGCTCCTTAGAAGCAAGGGTGGCGAGACTGCGTCTTACATACTTAGGACATGCTGTCAGGAGGGATCAGACCCTGGAGAAGAACATCATGCTTGGCAGAGTACAGAGTCAGCAGAAAAGAGGAAGACCCTCAACGAGGTAGATTGACACAGTGGCTGCAACAATGAGCTCAAGCATAACGATTGTAAGGATGGCTCAGGACCGGGCAGTGTTTTGTTCTGTTGTGCATAGGGTCGCTATGAGTTGGAACTGAATCGACAGCACCTGACGACAACAACAACAATGGTAGTATATACTGATGACTCTGTAACCTTCCTTGAACTCGGCAGACATGGCTGTGGCAGCATGCTTGTCCATTTTCCCGCTTCCGTCTATTCTGTAATTTCCTTGGACTCAGGCAGACATGGCTCTGGCAGCATGCTTGTCTGTTTTCCCATTCTTGCCTATTCTGTAATGTTCTCTGGACTCGGACAGACATGGCTTTGGCAGCACGCTTGTCCTTTTTCCCCTTCTTGCTTACTCTGTAATATTGCCTTGAATTCATGCAGACATTATCTCTGGCAGCATGCTTGTTCGCTTCCCTCTTTGTCTTTTTGAATATATGCCAAAAAAAAACGTTCTTTTTGTTTTACTAAACTTTGTGATGTTTATTCCCCTATAACACAGTGGAATCATGGGGATGAAAGTCTGACTGGAGTGAGTTTTAAAAGAAAATGTTTGGAGAGAAACAAGAGAGCAGGCTTAGAAATCTTTGAAGGAGTTTGCTGTCAGGGAGGAGAAGGTGGGATGTAGACGAGGTGGGCAGAGAAATAGAGTAAGTGTTAGAAGTGGAAATAGGTTTAAAAGAGGGATTTTTTTTTTTTTTAAATTAGAGAGACAATACAGTGTTCATATGCTGATGGAGAGAGAGGGGAAATTATAAACCAAGAAAAGAAGGGGAGAATTCCTGCAGAGGCATACTTAAATGGGCAGAAGGGATAAGATCTGGAATACTTCTGCCTTAAACAGAAGTGCAGTTTATCTATAGTGACAGAAGGGAAGGCAGAGTAAATGGGTACATCACTACAGCTCTAAGCTGAGTTCACCTTTGCATTCAGGCAAGTCTGGGCACGTTTGAAAGCTTGGTACACTTGGAAGGGACTTATTCAAAGAACAGAAGAGACATCAGGAAAAGAAGTCTTTCTAAAAGAAGGCAGAAAATGGGAGCTCTGAAAGTTGAGGACAGAGAGGGACCAGAAGGTACAGGGTGGGAGGGATGGAATGTTAGTGCTGAGACTGAGATTGTGAACACAATTTGTGTCCTCATCTCAAGGCGTTCAATGACAGAGTCTTGGAGAAGGGGCTGTCATTAAAAAGCAAGGAAAACTTTTTAAAAGGAAGGTCATTTCTCTAACACCTCTGAGGGATATAGAATTGGTAAGAAAGCCTGAATGTGGTGAACTATGTGATAAACTGCCCAGATCTGCTTTCAGGAATGCAGACCCTGGAAGCGCCACTGGAAGAAATCCCTGAGCTGTAAGCTGCTAAAGGGATTGCCTCAACTGGAACAGCTACGTCCACTGACTCATCAACAGCAGAATTTAGGATCCCGGCCCCTCTCAGGTTTTTCAGGCCCCTCTTTGCAGCTCAAGACATCTCGCAGCCTCAGTTGAGGCCTTTGGTGAGTCAGCCTCACAGTCAACTTCTTTTTCTGAATCCTGCCTTGTTCCCTTTCCTTCCACAGGTGTTGATCCCAAGAGCAACTGATCTCCATCTCAGAGTCTGCTTCCTTGAGGAGCCCAACCCATAACAATCAGGAAACATGGACACTTCAGAGAATAGAGAGAATTGGGTAGAAGAATTATTTGATGAGTTGGTTAAAACAAAAATCATATTAAGCCAATAATATAAATTGATTTGAAGTTTATTTAATACGTAATTTGCAAATTGGGCAATACTTTTCTGTTGTTAATTTTTTTAAAGCTATTTAATTTTAAAAATTGATAAAGTCTGGTTAAAATGTTGATTGCCATTATTTTAATCCATATGATTTTCATATAAATCATCTGCTACAGTGATCTTCTTTTAAACCTCTCCTTCTACAGTTAATATCTCCAAATAAAATACAGTGTCAGGAAAGAAAAAGAGCCTCTTTATTCTCTCACCTCTGATGTTGTGCTGCACCTACTACAATGGCCATGAGAACTCCTGTATCAGTGGAAGAGGAGCATAATAAAATGGAATCTAGCCCTAAATACACGTTCAGGAGTTCCAGCTAGTCTTTGTGTGTGTGTGTGTGCTTTAGGTGAAAGTTTACAGACCAAGTTAAATTCTCATTCAAAAGTTTACACATGTATTGTTTTGTGACATTGGTTGCAATCCGACAATATGACAGTATGCTCCCCCTTTCCACCCAGGGTTCCCTGTGTCCATTTATCCAGTTGCAACACTTCTGACTAGAGAGTCAAAGTGTTCCAGAGACGAGAGAACTTTCAGAGATTCTTATACCCCATCTTATTGACAGTGCCATGAAAACGGGGCCAGAACAGTGGTTTCTTAATAACAATTTACCCTAAAACACAGCTTCCAGTCCAACCCTGGAGTTTCTCAAAACCAACTGCGCAAAAATAATTTTTCAAAAAAGCACAATGCCCATGGCAAAATGGTCTTTACTAACGAGCAAGACTATCGTTTGACTTAAAGGTGATTTGTAGGAGACCAGTTTGCTCAGGGCAATGGTCTCGGTGGGTCACCCCAACTCCATGGGCCCCAGAAATCTGGATTTCAGGAGGATTAAAACTCTATTTGCAAGTTATTGGCTAAGAATTTAAAAAATAATAATAATGAAATACATCACAAGCCATAGGTCCAAGAATCTCAGAGAACCCCATGGAGGATAATCTTCCAAATAAATAAATGAGTGAGTGAATGAATGAATAAGTAAATAAATAAATACATACATACATAAATACCTGGGGCCCTGCTGACTTAGTGGATACCTAGACACATCATATTCAAAGTCTAAAAATGAAAAATAAAGAGAAAGTCCTGAAGACTGTCAGAGAAAAAAGCTACACTACATACAGAGAACAGAATAACAGCAGATTTCTCATCAGAAACTATGGAATCCGGAAGATAATAGAGAGACACCATTAAAGTGCTGAATGAAAAAACAATTGTCAACCAAGAATTCTATATTCAGCAAAAGTATATTTCAAAAATGAAGGCAAAATAAAATTTTTTCAGACAAACAAAAGCCTTAAGAATTCATTACCAGCAGAAATGCTAAAGGAAGTTCATCAGTCAGAAGGAATAGGAGACCTAACAGAAACTTAGAACTGCAGAAAGAAAGATTTCCAGATATGGTTAAGATGTAGGTAAATACAAAATACATTCTTTTCTTGTTTTTATTTTCTCTAAATGATAACTGACCATTTAAAGCAAAAATAATAGCTATGTATTGTGTGTGATATCATTTGCAAAAGAAAATGTATGACAACAATAGCAGAAAAGATGGGGGAAGAAGTGGGAGTGTAGTGTTGTCAGGCTCTTAAACTACACGTGAATGGTCTGATATTATTTGAAGGTAGGCTGTGATTAATTAAACATATATATTTTAAATTCTAGGGCAACCACTAAAATTTAATATATTTTAAATTCTAGGGCAACCACTAAAATTAAAAAAAAAAAAATTTTAAAGGAGGGTGTAAATACTAAGCCAATAGTGGAGATAAAACTGACTCATAAAAAAATACTTAAAAGAAGGAAGTAAAAAAGAAAACGCTCTAAATAACAGACAGAACAAATAAAAAGCAACTAGCAAGGGGGTAGATTTTAATCCAACCATATCAGTAATTACATTAAAAGTATAAGTCTAAATATAGCAACCAAAAGACAGTCAGACAGGATTAAATAAGCAAGATCCAACTATATGCAGTCTACAAGAACCCACTTTAAATATAATGCCAGCTTGTTGTAATAGTTAGTTGCCAATGAATTGGTTCCAATGTCTGGCAACTTTACGTGTAACAGAACAATATGTTGCCCAGCCCTGTGCCATCTTCATGACGGTTGGTATATTTGAGTCCACCGTTGTACCTACTGTGTCAATCAATCTCACTGAGGGTTTGCCTAGGTTTAAATAAAAGAATGGGGAAAAGGAATGTGATATTGGAAAAAGGACAGATAAGCTGACCAGTGGAATGTAACAGAGTCCAGAAACAGATCTACACCAACCTGGTCACATGATACATGGGAAAGGCGACACCGCATCATTGCCTTCAGCGCTGGCGTTTTTACAAATGGTGCCGAGGCAACTAAACTTCCGTATTGGAAAAAACGGAATTTTTTTCCTACCTCTCATAGGCTCAAAACTCAATTCCAGGTGGATTACAAAACTCGATTCTGCATTAGAGGAGGTTATAAACAGCTGAATAACTAAACTTGAGGTGTTAAGGGCAAATGGGTTTGTTTCACATCTTCCAACCCTCTATATACAGGCACACTTCGTTTCATTGCACTTTGCTTTATTGCGCTTCACAGGTGATGTATTTTTTTACAAATCGAAGGTTTGTGGCAATCCTGAGTTGAGCAAGTCTATCGATGCCATTTTTCCAACAGCGTGTGCTCACTTCGTGTCCCTGTGTCACATTTTGGTAATTCTCACAATATTTGAAACTTCGTCATTATTGTATTTCTTATGGTGATCGGTGATCAGTGATCTTTGATGTTACTACTATAATTGTTTTGGGGTGCCACAAACCTCACCCACATAAGACTGCAAACTTAATCGATAAAATTCTGAATGTGTTCTGACTGCTCCACCAACCGACTGTTCCCCTATTACTGGAGACACAACAATATTGAAATTAGGCCACTTAGTAACCCTACAATGGCCTCTAAGTGTTCAAGCAAAAGGAAGTATCACATGTCTTTCACTTTAAATCAAAAGCTAGAAATGATTAAGTTTAGTAAGAAAGACATGTCAAAAGCTGACATAGGCCGAAACAGTTAGCCACCTTGTGAATGCAAAGGAAAAGTTCTTGAAGGAAATTAAAAGTGCTACTCCTGTGAACACACAAATAATAAGAAAGCAAAATAGCCTTGTTGCTGACATGGAGAAAGTTTTAGTGGTCTGGATAGAAGATCAAACTATCTACAACATTCTCTTCAATTTTACAAGGCTGAGAGAGGTGAGAAAGCTTCAGGAAAAAAGCTCGAAGCTAGCAGACGTTGGTTCATGAGGTTTAAGGAAAGAAGCCATCTCCATAACTTAAAAGTGCAAGGTGAAGAAAAACTGCTGATGTAGAAGCTGCAGCAAGTTATCCAGAAGATCTAACTAAGATAATGGATGAAGGTGGCTACGCTAAACAATAGATTTGCAGCGTAGACGGAACAGCCTTATCTTGGAAGAAGATGCCGTCTAGGACTATCATAGCTAGAGAAAAGTCAATGCCTGACTTCGGATATTCAAAGGACAGGCCGACTCTCTTGTTAGGGGCTAGTGCAGCTGGTGACTTTAAGTTGAAGACAGTGCTCACTTATCATTCTGAAAATCCTAGGGCCCTTAAGAATTATGCTAACTCTACCCTGCCAGTGCTCTATAAATGGAAAAACAAAACCTGGATGACAGCACATATATTTACAACATGGTTTCTGAATATTTCAATCCCACTGTTGAGACCTACTGCTCAGAAAAAAAGATTTCTTTCAAAATATTACTGCTATTGACAATGCGCCTGGTCACCCAAGAGCTCTGATGGAGATGTACAAGGAGATTAATGTTGCTTTCATGACTTCTAACACAACATCCATTCTGCAACCCATGGATCAAGCAGTGATTTTGACTTTCAAGTCTTATTATTTAAGAAATACATTTTGTAAGGCTATTGCTGCCATAGATAATGATTCCTCTGATCGATCTGGGCAAAGTAAATTGAAAACCTGGAAAGGATTCACCATTCTAGATGTCATTAAGAACATTTCACGATTCATGGGAAGAGTCAAAATATCAATATTAACAGGAGTTTGGAAGAAGTTAATTCCAACCCTCATGGATGACTTTGAGGGATTCAGCACTTCAGTGGAGGAAGTAACTGAAGATGTGGTGGTGTCTTAGTTAACTAGTGCTGCTATAACAGAAATACCACAAATGGATGGCTTTAACAAAGAGGAATTTATTTTCTCACAGTCTGGGAGGCTAGAAGTCCAAATTCAGGGAGTCAGCTCCAGGGGAAGGCTTTTTCTCTGTTGGCTCTGGGGGAAGGTCCTTGTCATCAATCTCTTTTGAGATATAAAAGAGAGAAGCAAGCAGAGAGACTTGGGGACCTCATACCACCAAGAAAGACGCACCAGGAGCACAGCACATCCTCTGAACCAAGAAGCTTCTCAGCACAGGGACCCTCTGTTATAGCAGCACCAGATAACTAAGACAATCACACAATGCTGGGAATCATGGCCTAGCCAAGTTGGCGGGTATTTTGGGGGGACACAGTTCAATCCAAGATAGGTGAAAACAGCGAAAGAACAAGAATTAGAAGTGGAGCCTGAAGATGTGACTGAATTGCTGCAGTCTCATGGGTGAGGAGTTGCTTCTTATGGAGGAGCAAAGAAGGTGGTTTCTTGGTATGGAATCTACTCCTGGTGAAGATGCTGTAAACATTGTTGAATGACAACAAATAATTTAGAATATTACATAAACTTAGTTGATAAAGCAGTGGCAGGGTTTGAGAGGTCTAACTCCAGTTTTGAAAGTTCTACTCTGGGTAAAATGCTATCAAACAGCATTGCATGCTACAGAGAAATCTTTCACAAAAGGAAGAGTCGACCAATGTGGCAAATTTCACAGCTGTCTTATTTTAAGAAATTGCCACAGCCATCCCAATTTTCAGCAGCCACCACCCTGATCATCCAGCAGCCATCAATATTGTGGTAAGACCCTCCACCAGCAAAAAGATTACAATTCGCTGAAGGCTCAGGTGATGGTTAGCATTTTTAGCAGTAAAGTTTTTTTTTAATTAAGGTACGTTCCTTTTTTTTTTTTTTTTTTTTAGATATAATGCTACTGCACACTTAATAGACCACAGTACAGTGTAAACATACCTTTTATATGCACTGAGAAACCAAAAAATTCTTGTGACTTGTTTTCTTGTGGTGGTCTGAAACTGAACCCACAATATCTCCAAGGTATGCCTGTATCTAATTCTCTTTTCTATTTGTTCCTCTGTCCTCCCCCTCCTTCTAGAACCCATTAGTCTGACCTCTCATCTCCCCATTCTTTTTTGCTTTCTCTGTTTTTCCCTAATGCTCCTGTCCCTCTACCCCACCATCCCTCTGACCCTTCAGCTCTTTTGTTCCCACTTCTGTTCTTCCCCATCTGACTGCTCGTAACTTTTTTGTCTGTAATTCCTCGGTCCCTGTGCCTTTTCCATTAGAACCCCCCTTTTGTGTCCCTGCTATGTTAACTTTGCCCACAAGAGGACTTTTTTGCTCCTATTCCTGCCCGTTTCTCAAGCTGGTTTTGACAGAAAATGAGTGTCCCGTGTGGGCTTTCTTTTTGTTTGAATGTGCTGTCTTAAATGATGCCTCACTCATCTGAACACCCTTCACCAGGTTCTTGATTTTAGACTCATACAGGGAGAATTCCAAATCCCAGATGCTTTTATGCCATACAGATTTCAGTTGTTTGTTTGTTTTTTTAGATACTTCAGATCCTGCATTAACCAGGAAGAAACTTTTGAAACTGAAATTGAGCTCCAAGTTCAAGGAAAAAAAAAAAAGTTTTTTTTTTTTTTTTGAGCTATCTTTTTTCAGTATGTCCAATAAAAACCACCCAGCAAAGGTCATATCCTCATTCTTTGTCTCCAGCAGACTTTCTAATTCTCTGTGGGACTCCTCCTCCAGCTGGCCGTGGTCCTTTTTCACCATTTGGGACATGGCGTAAAAAAAAAAAATTCCTGTCTGGAAGGCATCATGCTGAGTGAAATTAATCAGCTGCAAAAGGACAAATATTGTATAAGACCACTATTCTAAGAACTCGAGAAATAGTTTAAACAGAGAAGAGAATATTCTTTGATGGTTACAGGAGGAATGGAGGAGGGAGGAAGGGAGAGGGGTTTTCACAAATTAGATAGTAGATAAGGACTATTTTAGGTGAAGGGAAAGACAACACACAATACAGAAGAGGTCACCACAACTGGACTAAACCAAAAGCAAAGAAGTTTCCTGAATAAACTGAACACTTTGAAGGCCAGCATAGCAGAGGCAGGGGTTTGGGGACCATGGTTTCAGGGGACATCTAAGTCAATTGGCATAATAAAATCTATTAAAACATTCTGCATCCCACTTTGGAGAGTGGCATCTGGGGTCTTAAATGCTAGCAGGCAGCCATCTAAGATGCATCAATTGGTCTCAACCCACCTGGAGCAAAGGAGAATGAAGAACTCCAAAGACACAAGGTAATTATGAGCCCAAGAGGCAGAAAGGGCCACATAAAGGAGAGACTACATCATCCTGAGACGAGAAGAACTAGATGGTGCCCAGCTACAACCAATGACTGTCCTAAAAGGGAACACAACAAAGAACCCCTGAGGGAGCAGGAGAGCAGTGGGATGCAGACCCCAAATTCTTATAAAAAAGAGCAGACTTAATGGTCTGACTGAGCCTAGAATGACCCCAGAGGTCATGGTCCCCAGACCTTCTGTTATCCCAAAACGGGAATCATTCCCAAGGCCAACTCTTCAGACAGGGATTGGACCGGACTATGGGACAGACAATGATACTAGTGAAGAATGAGCTTCTTCGATCAAGTGGACTCATGAGACTATGTTGGCATCTCCTGTCTGAAGGGGAGATGAGGGGGTAGAGGGGGTCAGAAGCTGGCTGAATGGACACAAAAAGAGAGAGTGGAGGGAAGGAGTGAACTCTCATTAGGGGGAGAGCAACTAGGAGTATATAGTAAGGTGTTTATAAATTTTTATATGACAGTCCCACTTGATTTGTAAACTTTCACTTAATGCACAATAAAAAAAAAAATTCCTGGAAGCTAATATGGAGGAAGCTGTACAATTTCTCGATGTCAAGCCCCTCTTGGTGATCATTGCTGCTCATGAAAGTGGCAAGGCTGGGCTCATCTAAGTTGTAATTCCTGAAGTCAGCGTCTTCAAATAGGACCCTTTGGTGCTGGATTCCCTCAGCTCCCAAGAAGCAGAGACCCCTCATGACCCTGTGCCAGGGAAGATCCAAGCAGTCCCCATTGTCACTGGGCAACAGGAATGTGGAGACATAGGCCATGTAGATGTCAGTGCTGTTACTGGGTATGTCTTAGACTGTGCTGCCTCTCTCCATCTGCTCTTTCAGCCAGGAGCAGACCACCCAGCAAAGACCTGGAAGCTGGCATGCTTGGTAGAGAACGTCATTTCTTTGTACAAAGTCAAAAGCATTTCTGGCTTGCTCTTCATGTGTGAAATATGAGCTGAAATATGTTTTCCTCTCCTCCTCGGAGAAGCCTAGGACATGGACATGTCATGGTTGTTCCAGAAAGCACCCCCAGGTTCTTCAAAGCCAGGGGCTGAGTGGTGATTAGAAGGGGGGACTCATAAAGTATCTTTTTCCTAATTAGAAGATGCAGCAGGTCCTCCATGGGGCCGGACCATGGCCTCATCAACTTACCAGCTAAAGGCCTCTACAGCTCATCAAAGCCATCCAGGATGAACAGGCTCTGGCTGCCTCAGAATCTCTTTGACAGGTGCTTGATTATCCCCACGACACCAGAAGAGGAGTTGGTCCAGCTCTTACTCTACCAGCAAAACCACTTCCCTGCAGCTCACATAAAAGACATAATCAAATTGGCTTGAAAACAAGGGTACCAGTGACCCAGTCCAGCATGATTTTTCTTGCCAGGGTTGTCTTTCCAGTGCCAACAGACCCCTGCAGCACCACTGTGGACTTGTGGGACTTTTCCCCTGGATTGAACAGAGCATTCACCATGACCGAGTCCAGCTGCTCCTCCAGGGTAGGGCAGGTAGGTGATTCTGAGCTCCCTGAGCTGGGCTTGGTCACCAGGAACAGCAGGTTGTAGTTGCCATTGACTTCCCTTTCTTGCCTCTCCTCTAGGCAGTGCACATGCTCTCGGTATATTTCTCTGTATTCTGAGCCAAAGAAGTGGGGTATTAAGTGGTGAGATGGAAAGGAAAAAGGAGAAAATGGGACTCTCAGACTCTGGATTCTGTCCTTTTGACTCATCTTCCATGCTCTCTAAGTTGTATCACCCCAAAGATTACAATTCTGGCTTCATGGAAAGGGACAAATACATGTGTGTGTGCATGTGTGTTGCACATATGCACATCTGTATAAGTGTGCAAGGGTGTGTGGACATTGGGGGAGTGTGAGTGAATGCTTGCTCCACGTGTTCATGGTAGTGTGCCTACAGAAGCATGTGTATTTCTGTGTAGGGAAGACATATTAGTGTGTAAGCATATAAGAACATGTGTATGTATGAAAATCTCTGTGTGTGAGAACATGTGACTGAGTGTTCATGTGAAATATCCCCATTTGAAGAGGTGAAGGCCACGAGAAGTGATGGAAAGGGAAACTGGGAAATGGCGAGATTATAAGAGCCTGTTCTTGGTAAAGAATGGGCCAGGTCCTAAAGATAGACCAGCTTCGGAGCAGATGTTGAGTATATTCAACCTTCCCATTTCTGTATTTCACAGGAGCTCTCAGAAGGAAGGAGACCTATGGGAGGGTGCGCAGGTACTGACAGATCCCCTGGCACCCCACCAGAAGGGATAAGAGGCTCTTTAGGCTCCATGACCACCCCACTCTCTAGGGTGACCTTAGTCCACTATTCTTTGAGCGAACAGGAGCACAGGAGAAGGTGGTCCTCCATTAGAAGCAGCCTGAGTTGCCTACCAGGAGAGGAACTAGAAAGGTGTGACCCACATGCCCTGACACCATCTCTTCTGGTTAGTGGAAATCCCTTTACCAATGCCATCCCAGATCTCTAAACCCTTTTTTCATACTCTTTCCTTCTCTGGCACTACAATTGGAGGTGGGGGCAGGAGCACCATGATCTTTCGATGCTGTATTCTTTCTATAAATAAGTTCTTGCCCGCAGCTCATGCCCTTCACGCTATAGTTGTCAGAGACCTCAGCTGGGGACCACCTAGGACTCTAGGGCATTGGGGTTTCCCCAGGCAAGGTCAGAGGGCAGGGGTGAGAACAGATATAAATTATACGGAGTGCCAGGAAATGCCATGGAAAGGGGCCCTGTTGCCATCCTGACTTCCTCTCTCCCGTGCTGCACTCACCATTCAGACAAACATGGTTGAATGGGCCCACGAGTTCCAACAGATTCACCTTTTTCGAGCCCTTAAGCACCACTTTCACAGCCTCATATGCTCCATATATTAGAATGAGTCAAGATGCCAGGTCCACTGGACTCTGGCTTTTCAGCTCCCCTTGGGCCAGCTGCCAATGACCATTACGCTGGGTCATATCCTGCAAGTCGAACTTTAAAGTCTTGAAGCTTTCCTCCTCAAAGTCATTCAAGGCAAACAGCAATGCATCCTGGGGGTCACGGGTGAGGGCCATGTTGATCAGGGTGTGGAGTCAGTTTCAGACCAGTGACCTAGAGAAGGGGGTGGAGGAGAGGCCCCCACTGAGAAGGACAACGTGAAGGCACCTCAGCCGCCCTGCATTCTGGGTGCTTGGCCAACTGCTGTGGGAAGCCTAGGGTAAGAGGGGTGTTTGCAGAGTCCCAAACAAACTGAGTGATGAGACAGCAGAGGAATCCTCCTTGTCATTCCCTCTATGACTCTTTGCCAGATGACATGTGATTGTGTAGGCTTCGGTAGGGAGGTGTGTGGGTGTGTGGATCTTTCTCTCTCTCCTTCCCTCCCCCCTTCCCTCTTGCACATGTTGTTTATTAGGCCCGGTCTGCCTCCTCAGGCAGTTTGGGTATATATATTCTAAATTTTTAAAAGCAAGGCTGTCTCTATCTGGCCCAAAGGTGAAATTGTGCGCTACAGATTAGTAGATAAACACAATTAAGCCATGCGTACCTTGCTTACTGTAAACCAGTGTATACCATACCTACTAGTTAATCCATCCCTGACTGGAGACATTTGTGGATGCTGAAGTAGCAGGGAAGAAAGAACAGGATCTTGAGTGTTTAAATATGGAATTAAAATGTTGCTAGGGTGGCTGTCTTCAGATGAAAGGAAGCAACAATTAATAGAAAGTTTTCAGAATCCAGAATTATGCCTATGATCTAATACCAATGGAGAATTCGTCTCAAGAGCACAATGTCTGAGAGTGCTCAAAGGGATATTTGGAAATGGGGAAGGTTGCTGAGACTCAAATAGCAATGTTTCAACTAGACACCAACCAAAAAAACAAACAAACCCATTGCCATCAAGTTGATTCTGATTCATAACAACCATTTAGGACAGCGTAGAACTGCCCCATAGAGTTTCCAAGGAGTGCCCTGGTGAATTCAAACTGCCAACCTTTTGGTTAGCAGGAGAGAGAAAATGTCTGGAATATGTGAGGACAAAAGGGACTTTGGCTGTGAGTCACGGGGCAGTTGGGAAAATCAGGCTCTGTTGGAGCAGGAGCAATTTGTAACAAAGCCTCAGTCTGCGTGAGCAAATCTCTGCTGTCTCCTGTGGAGAGCTGGAGAGGGGGTGGGAGTGACTCAGCTCCCTGATGCTGGATGCCTGGCAAGCAAAGGTCCTGAGATTGAGACAGAATAAGTCCTTTATTTCTGACCAGATAGTTCCCCAGCCCAAGCCAGGGTCCACTTACACCCAAGAGTACTAGATCACTTCTGTGTGGGCGTGTTGGCATTAAAGGATAGGTATGACGACCCAGACACCTACCCTTTGGAACCTAGACCCTACCTAGTGCAATGCAGGCCTGGAAGAGATGAAAACCCTCCTAGGGCACTGTGAAGAGGAAAAGCCACACATTCTGTCAGTAGGAAGAGTAAGTGCTCACCAGAGGAAAGCTTGACCTCATTCTTCCATATATTAACATTGAAAAGTAAAGGAGGGGCCAAAGGGATAAACTATTCTGGCACCAAGAGAAAAAGAGTCCAGCAGATTCACAACCTCTCTCTCTGAAGACCCTAGCTCTCTTCTACAATTGCAGTCCAGACTGGGAAATTTGTCTAGAGAGGAAAAGAAACTCCAAAGAAAATGGACCACTTTTGCCTTTGCACCATATCTTTAAGTTGTTGAAACTACTGGAGGATGCCCTCCACCAGAACAAAAGAAGGAGGAAGACTCAAGATCCATGAAATAGGAATCCAAACAAGGAAAAAACAGTCCTAGAAGGCAGCTCGTCTAGAGAGCTGAGAGCTCTGAAGTCTCTGACAGGGAATGGATTTCTCCAGAAAGAATATCTCCAAGGGGGAAAAAAAGAAAAGGATTCATAGATCAACTATTATGATTGACCCGAAAAATTGTACTAGAGCTATTGGAAGACTGTGGGAAAAACTGGCAATAAGTGCCAATGAAGTGGGAAAATATTGCTTGAACATCCAGATGGTAGAAAAGTTAATGTTTACGGGAACTGATGAAACCCCTGTGAGCTATAGCACGCCTTGCGATTCTTTTCTGATTGTTCTCTCTCAGCACTGTATAGGCTTAAGATTAACCTGCGTGTTCTCTCTCAACATGAAAAACAAGTGATAGGATCTGGGAACCGAGGAGTCAGAAGACAGTGATGTTAGAAGACCAAACTTCAATGACTCCAGAAGGGACCCTAAGAATACCTGGAAAAGATCATCACGTCTGGAAGGTGATTTGCAAGACCACCTCAAAGGGGAATTAAAAATTCTCCAGATTCCTTGGACTTAGCTTTTCTTTCCCTATAAAACCGCCCAGCTGTCTCTTTCGAGACAGACAGAATTTAGGAGTAAACTATCCCCTCTGTTTCTTGGATACCGGTATTCAGTAAAGCCCTCTTGCTGTTGACCTCCCTCCTGTCTCAGTATTGGCTTTGCAGCAGGCCGCTCGAATCTGTGATTTATGGTAACACCAACAAAACTAGACAAATGGAACTAAAATAAGGAATTACTAACTCTGAGAAAAGCAAAACGAAAGGAAACATAATAGTAAATGACAATACTCAGGTGTGAATAATGTTTACATAGGAATAATGATGTAACCACTGAGTATCAATCTAACTAAAATGGTAACATAACCATATTGAAAGGATGGTGATGGAAGAGTTAAATGCTTGTGGGCTGGAATAGGCAGTCCCTAGATAACACCTAAAACTGGTTAATCAAAAGGTAGCAGTATACATACACTGTTTAGAAATGGAAAGATGTAAGAAAAGAAATCTAAAGTAGATTTCTGAGAAGTCACCCTCAGGGAAGAGGGACTAGTGGGTAGTGGGAAAGGTTGGAGCAGGGAATTACTCTCTGTGTCACCTTTATTGGATCTCTTTCCACAGCATTCAAATATATTCTACTCCCTCCCATGTTCAAACAAAGGAAACCTTCTCTTGACCCTGCATTTCTCATGTCACCTCATTCCCTCTCTACTGCCATGCTTTGGCAAGATTTGTCTATACGTGTTACCTCTACTTCCTTAGCCGCATTCTTTCTTTGTTGAACTTTTATTTTATCAAACATGCTTAGAGTTTTAAAAGTCAATTAGCATTAAAAAGCATGGGGAAGCTAAGCATGACCACCATTTCTAAGTCAAAATCTTCCAAAAAGCCTGAAATGACCTCACTGCCACCCCAATCCCGTCAGAAAAAAAATCAAGCAAACTTTCTCAGGAGGAAAGCTTCCCCAAATTAGGCCCCAACAGCTATTGTCGAAAGAGCCCTGGTGGCGAAGTGGTTAAGCATTTGGCTGCTAACCTAAAGGTAGGGAGTTTGAACCCACCAACTGCTCCGCAGGAGAAAGATGTAGTAGCCTGCCTCTGTGAAGGTTATAGTCTTGGAAACCCTTTGGGGCAGTTCTGCACTGTAGAACTGACTATAAGGTCACTATAAGTCAGAATCGACTGGACGGCAATAGGTTTGTTTGTTTTTCTCGCTTGCTACAGACTTGAGATAGCCTGGGGCTCTCCCTTGTTGTCCTCCCTTAATCTGAGCTGTAGCTCCAGCTCCTTTCACTTCAGTTAGTGATCTAGAGGATGGGATAAGTTTATCAAGCTACAGGCCGCAGTCTTATCATGAGGCAGGCAGTATGACCCTGGTCTTTTCAGGCAGAACCATTAAGCGTGTACCCAAGCAACCAGAAACCTAGAGCAATCCCTGTACAACACATTCTATATAAAAGGGGGATAGTCCATTGTTCTCTCTCCCCACTCCTTCCACCCTTTACCTGAAAAATTTGAGGCTCCCAAGCTTTCAGTTCACAGGGAGCAGCCTTCCTGGATCCCTCACTCAGCCATTGGAAAGCCAGTAGCCTGTGTCTACACACTCCCTGATCCTTGCCAATTGTCTCCTGTGGAAAGACAATGCCAATGATCTCCTCCTGCCCCTGGGCTACATGGCTGCTGGAAAGAAATCACGAAAGTCGGCCAGCTGGTCCTTGTACAACTTGAGCTCTCCAGGCTCAGCAGCCCTCCCATAATCGTCAATGCCTTGTATGGCTTTTAATGGCTCACCCTCAGCCCGTCTTCCAAACACTGCCCATTCCTCCAAGCCTAAACCCTGCTCTGGCATTGCCATTCTCAATAGATCACCTTGCTTCCACTTCCCTGGGAGGGGGGGGATGGCATTTGAGAGGAGCCCCCCACTACTTCTCTGCTCTCCCCAGCTCAAAATTTATCTGATTCTTCATCATCTCCTTCCCCCTCCAGAGAGAAAGGTCCTATGGTCATTGATATAAAGGCAAAAGTGAGTTCTTGAAGGTGAAGTATCCACATCCAAGTCAAATGAACTCGTTGACAGGCGGTCCCACGGGTGTGAGTGCTCAGTTTGGGGCAGTAACACCTCATTTGGGCTGGTTGTCTCCTCTGGCCTTGACCCATGAGATGATGTCAGGGAACCAGCCCTGGCCTAGGTAGATCCCCTCCCCCCCCACCCCCCCACCCCCCCACCCCCCGCCACTAGGCACCATAAGAGAGGCCAACAGGCCAGGGCAGCCTCTCCTGCATGCCCCTCATCCTTTGTAAAGCCATCCCACTCATCAAGGCTTCTCAATCCAGGCCCTCCTTCCTCCCTTATTTCATTAGATATTGCCGCTGACTCTTATATATTCAATCTTTCTCTTTCTTTCAGATCTTTACCTGCAATTTAAAGTACACTTAAAACTCTTCTGGCCTCAATTGTCCCCTCTCAACCCTGCTGTTCCTTAAATGTCTCTTTTTCTTCCCAGGCAACTTCCTTGAAAAGATAGCCAGCACACACACCCTTCACCTCAAACTCACCATTCTTTCACACCTGAATTCTGGTTTATATGTCCCCCTCCCACCCAATTCCACTGACCAGTTTTCTACTGGGGTTGCTAAAGACATCAGGTTATCAAAAACAAAAGCCACTTTTCAGTCCACCTCTGGTGGGCTATTAACCTGTGTTTTGGGGAATTCAGAGAAGGAATGTGTGTTGACACAGAGCATGACAGAAGCAGGTATAACAATTCTAATTACGGATGGTAACCTCAAGGGGAAAGCGAGTCTTGGGCATAAAAGTCAGAGGTAGGAAATCCAACCTCATCCACCCACCTTGCCAGCTGGATTAGCTGGGACTTAACCTAACTTAGGAGTTTACAGGTTTCGGTATAGACAGATGTTCCAAACCAAACCGGTTAACATCGAGTCGATTCCGACTCACAGCGACCCTACAGGACCAAGCAGAACTGCCCCATAGGATTTCCAAGAATGGGCTGGTGGATTCAAGCTGCTGACTTTTTGGTTAGCAGCCGAGCTATCATCCCCATTATACCAGAAAGGAACTGAGGCTCTGAAAAAAAAAAAAAATTGAAGCTTGTCCAAAGTCACACAGAAAGCTAGGACCAGGGTTCCTCCCCATAGTTATAGTAATGATAATAAAACCCCAAACCAAATCTGTAGCCATCGAGTCAACTCTGACTCATAGTGACCCTACAGGACAAAGTAGACATGCCTGTCATGGATTGAATTATGACCCCCCAAAAATGTGTGTATCAACTTGGTTAGGCCATGATTCCCAGTATTGTGTGGTTGTCCTCCACTTTGTGATTGTAATTTTATGTTGAGAGGATTAGGGTGGGATTGTAATACCAGCCTTAATCAGGTCACCTCCCTGATCCAAGGTAAAGGGAGTTTCCCTGGGGTGTGGCCCCTTTTATCTCTCAAGAGATAAAAAGAAAGGGAAGCAAGCAGAGAGCTGGGGACCTCATATTACCAAGAAAGCAGCAACAGGAGCAGGGCACATCCTTTGGACATGGGGTCCCTGTGCCTGAGAAGCTCCTTGACCAGGAGAAGATTGATGACAAGAAATCTTCCTCTGGAGCCGACAGAGTGAGAAAGCTGACCCCTAAGGGCACCTAACAACAACTGCATTAGTTATTTATCTTCCTTTTTGAGTTTTTTTTTCCATGCTAGAATGTAAGCTATTCAAGGATCTTTGTCCACTGATAAATCCAAAGCCCCTAAAAGAGCGTTTGAAACATAGTAGGCACTCAAATTGTTGAAAGAATGAACCACCCTATTGACACTTTATGATCTGGTCAAGAACAAAGCCCTATTAATGGAACTTTGACATCCATTTTCCCATTTAAGAATGAAAACACGAACTGCGACCTTGCGCTGCTCTCTGGCTCCACCTGGCGGCACATGGGCAAACTGAGTGGAGTTATTTTTAATCTCCCAGCGCGGTCTTAAATTTACCCGGAACTATTTACCGTGGTTCTTATGACGTGCTCATCGGACCGAAAGCAGTCACACAAACTCCGGAAGAAATTACAAACAGAGCAGGAAATTTTCGTGCCCCGAGAAGCACCATCAGTAACCAATAGGTGGAAAGATACAGTTCACGTGGTGCATATTTAGCCTATCAAAGTCGTAAAATTCACTAAGTCACTCCTTTCCGCTCTTGGCTTCTTCTCTTTCGACAAGATGGCCACACCGCCTTCACCAACGAGTGCTCCTCCCGCCACTCCATCCCCAGCACCGGCTACGGAGTCGGCTCCAGCCCCAGCCCCAGCCCCAAGTCCAGCCGCTGCTCCGGCTCCGGCTCCGGCTCCCGCTTCCGCACCGGTCCCGGCTCCTGCTTCTGCCCCCGCCTCATCCTCAGACCCGGCGTCAGCAGCGGCTACAACCTCGGCCTCGGCGCAGAGCTCGGCCTCAGTGCAAGCCCCAGCGCAGACCTCGGCGCCGCCGCCGCCGCCTGGTCCAGCTCTCCCAGGGCCCTTCCCCGGCGGCCGCGTGGTCCGGCTACACCCGGTCATTTTAGCCTCCATCGTGGACAGCTATGAGCGACGCAATGAGGGCGCTGCCCGAGTAATCGGGACCCTGCTGGGTGAGTGGTGAGATAATACCGACGTTCTTTTTTCCTACCGCCCACCTCCCATGTATCGCTCCCCCTTCTCATAACCCTTTCGTCTCTGGCGTCCTGCTGCCCCCTCCTCCCACCCCCACTTTTTGCTTGTTTCTGCATCTCACATATAATAGATAGTTATTATTTACTGATAAATATTGGGTACCAAGTGATTTACATTTTATTTCCAACACCATTTCACGTCAAGTATGATAACCTCCATTCTACCAAAAGTGAGCTTATATGCTCATATGCCGACTGGCAAGTGATTAAGTTGGAACTAGGACTCTTGATTCCCTAAGCACAGTGACCAAGTTTCCCTCCTTTACCACTGACTGGAGCCCTGGTGACGCAGTGGTTAAACGTTCGTTAAACCAAAAGATCAGCAGTTCGAATCCACCAGCCGCTCCTTGGAAACCCAGTGGGCAATTCTCTGTTCTGTAGGGTCGTTATAAATCGGAACCGACTTAATAACAACGGCTTTTTTTTTTTTTAATCCACTGTCTAAATGTCTCTATTTTCCAAATTTTTACAAAGAAGTTTCTAACCAGCTGGCCAAGGAGTGGAGGCATCTATAAAAAGATACTCTTCCTAACAAGTAAACCAGTTTGGCTGGAGCCTGTTGAAGGTTTTATAGTATTCTGTCTTCCTAAACCCTGAGTCTGCCTCAACACCATCTCTGATATGATAAACCGTTTTCCCAATGCTGTCTCTGATTCTCTATTTGGATAAAAACCATTGTATTAATCTGTTTATGATTGACTCTGACCTTCAAATCAAAGAATAGTCTTTTCCCTGCCCGTGTTCCAAGTTTGGAGAATAGATGTTTTATGTTAAAGTCATTTTAAAACTTAAAATCACTGAAGATGTATTGTTAATAATAAATGTCTTTCTTTGGGGACTACTGGTCCCACGAGATTGATTTTCACTCCATTTTATCGCAGGCTTTAGACATCTTTGCGGACCCACTCCAGTCCCGTGCATCATTTCTCTTTCTTACTCTTGAAAATGTAGTAGTCCTTACACCTTAGAAGACAATACATTGTCTTCTAAGGTGTGAGGACAAGATTTGTATGCAGACACCACCAAATGTTAGCCATGTGCCTTGAGGCAAATTACCCAAAGTTAGTTCTTTTGAGGGCTACTTTAGACTTAGTGTTTGTGAGAACTAAGTTATTACAGAAAGCATCTAACTCAGTTCTGGTATACATTAGATGCAAAACAGCTTTACCAAATCAGGCCTGAACTCATTGCCAGCGAGTCCATTCCAACTCATAGCAACCCTGTAGAATAGTAGAACTGCCCCATAGAGTTTCCAAGGCTGTGGAAGCAGACTGCCACATTTTTCTCCCGTAGGGTGGGTGGTGGGTTCAAACCACCCACTGCACCACCAAAGCACACACACACAAGTTCTCCTTTTTATCTTTGTGGGTGTAGCACTTGGTATTTACAGAAACTAAACAATTGGCTTCCAAACATAGCTATGGCTTTTCTCAAACCAAGCCTTTACGTTTATATTCTCCTTGTCAGAAATGCCATCCCTGCTGTGCCTCAGTTGTTTTTTAAAGTTGTACCCATCTGCCAGGTTCCCAGGGCAAATGTCCAGTACCAGTCCTCCACCTCATACCACATCCTCAGCCCATTCTTAACCTCTCTAACCATGAGCACATTCTTTGACTGTGCCCTGCTTTGAGGTCCTGTAACAAATGATTTTTGCATCACTGATTTGGTAGTCAACAAACACTGACTTACTCCTTCAGCTACACTGTCAAGGTTTCTGAACTTTGTGGAACTATTTAACCAAAGTTTATGCTTAAAAAAAAAAATTGCCGTCAAGTTGATTCTGACTCATAGCAACCCTATAGGGCAGAGTAGAACTGCCCCACAGAGTTTCTAAGGCTGAAATCTTTGTGGAAGCAGACTGCCACATGTTTCTTCCATGGAGTAGCTGGTGGATTCGAACCTTTTGGTTAGCAGCCAAGTGCTTTCACTGTTGCATCACCAGGGCTTCCTGGTTTATGCTTAGTGCCCCAAATATCACAGCAATCCTCTGGAAGGTCCCCTTCCAGATGGAGATCGCGGTATAGCACAAAGTGTTATAGGGGCAGTGCTTATACAAGGACAAAGCATAGATCCTGCCTGTAAGAAACTTGGAATTTTCCCAGGTACACGTTCATTCAAGAAACATATTTCATTTGTTTAAGTGAAGTTACGAGTGCCTTTTGAGTACTGGAAACTGTTAGATACTTAGAATTCAAAGTTTGAGAAAATGAGCTGTACTCTAACCTTAAACTTAAGATGGACAAATAGTCTTATATACAAATAATAAGAATGTAACGTGATGAGTGATCTGATAGAAGGGTGTTCGAAGTGCTGTGGAAGTACAGGAGACTATCTTGGAAGGTTGGGAAAGGATTTACAGAAAAGATGGATTTTGAGCTGGGCATTCCAGCAAATATAAGAAGTGTGAAACACTAGAGTGTTAAGAGCCATCACACAAATAGCTTTATGCACACCTGTGTTTATTGCAGTATTATTTGCAATAGATGGAATAATGTTCCCAAAAAGATGGAAACAACCTAAATGCTCAACAGATGATTGGATAAACATTATGGTATGAAGACACAATGGAATACTTCGCAACAGTAAAGAAACAGTGAATCATTGAAACATCTCACAACATAGATGAATCTGGAGGGCATTATGCTGAATGAAATAAGTTAATCACAAAAGGACAAATATTGTATGAGACCACTATTATAAAAACTCAAGAAGAGGTTTATACACAGAAAAAAACAATCTTTGGTGGTTACAAGGGAGGGGAGGGAAAATCACTAACTAGATAGTAGAAAAGTGTTAACTTTGGTGAGGGGAAAGGCAACACACAATATAGGGGAAGTTGTAGAAACTTCCTAGACACATCCAAACACTTTGAGGGGCTAAGTTCCTGGGGCCGAGAGCTGGAGACCATAGTCTCAGGGAATATCTAGGACAATTGGCATAACAGTTCACGAAATGTTCTACATCCTACTTTGGTGAGTAGAACCTGGGTTCTTAAAAGCTTGTGAGTGGCCATCTAACATACATCCATTGGGCCCATCCCATTTGGAACAAAGGCGAATGAAGAAAACCAAAGACACAAGGAAAATACTAGTCCAAAGAACTAACGGACCACATGAACCACAGCCTCCACTAGCATGAAACCAGAAGAACTAGATGGTGCCCAGCTACCACCACCTACCACTCTGACAGGGCTCCCAATAGAGGGTACTGGACAAAGCAGAAGAAAAGTGTAGAACAAAATTCAAATTCACAAGAAAAAAAAAATGATCTGACAGACTGGAGGAACCCCTAATACTCTGGCCCCCAGACATCCTGCTAACTCAGAATTGAAGCCACTCCCAAAGTCCACCTTTCAGCCAAAGATTAGACAGGCCTATAAAACAAACAAAAACATGCATAAGGAACATGCTTCTTAGTTCAATCAAGTATACAAGACCAAATGGCAACACCTGCCCAAAAGCAAGACGAGAGGGCAGGAAGGGACAGGAAAACTGGATGAATGGACATGGGGAACTGGGGTGGAAAAGGAATGGGGGAGAGAGCTGACACAACGTGGAAATTGTAGCCAATGACAGAAAACAATTTGTATAAATTTTTGAATGAGAAACTAATTTGTGCTGTAAACTTTCGCCTAAAGCACAATTTAAAAAAAAATAGTAGACTGAATATGGAAAAATGAAAATGATTCATTTGTTAAGGTGGTGGAATTTACCCCAAATTTATTTTACATTATATCGATTTATATTGCCATTAAAAAAAAAAAGGCATCTGAATAGTTCTGTTATTACAGGGATGTGGGAAAGAGAGGAGATGTGGCAGGAAATACAGCTAGCAAAGTGAGGAGCCATAAGTGGTATTAAGTAACTGCAAATGTGTAAAGTACTGTGAAGGAGAATTACAGGCAACTGTGGGGGGGGGGGTGCCGGCAAGGAGTCCCCTGGGTGGTGTAAACAGCTAAGTGCTCAACTACTAACTGAAAGATTAGTGGTTCGAATCTACCCAAAGGTGCTTTTATAGAAAGCCCTGGCAGTCTGCTTCTGAAAGGCCACAGCCTTGAAAACCGTATGAAGTACAGTTCTACTCTGCGCACACGGGGTCTTCATGAATTGGAATCAACTCAATGGCGACTGGTTTGGTTTGGTCTGAATTTTTGTGAGAGGACAAAATGGCAGCCTAGCCTGCTTTGGGGTAAGTTGGGGAAGATCTTGAGCAGTAGGAATTTCAGCCAAGACTAAATAGGAATTAAAGATCATTCTGGCTGCTCTGTGGAAAGCGGATAAGAGACAGGCACGAGCTATGCATGGACACCAGATAGAAGCTGTTCTAGTAATTCCAGAGTGTAGGGAGTGAGGGTGAAGAGGAGCAGATGAGTTGAGAGAGAGGAGATAGAATTTATAGGACTTTGGTATGAATCAGAAATGAGGGATTACAGAGAAGAAAGTATCAAGAATGACTCAGATCCCTTGTTGGGTGTGGAAAAAGACAGAATGTAGGGGTTGAATTCTGTCTGGGACATACTTCTTTTGAGGTGTCCATTGAGCTTCCAGGTGGAGTTACCAAGTAGAAAACTGAATATAAAGATCTGGACTACAAAAGAGAGATGTGGACAAGTTCCTAGTTTTAGGAATTGTGTCACTGGAATATAGAAAATAATATAAACCATAAAAATGGATTCAGCCCCCTGGAGCAGGGGTTGGCAGACTTTGTGTAAAGAACCAGACAGTGAATATTTTAGCTCTGTGGGCCATAGGCCTCTGTTGTAACTACTCATCTCTGAGTGAGGAGTGGCTGTAGACAACATGTAAAATGATTGAGCATGGCTGTATTTCTGTAAAACTTTATTTACAAAAACAGTGGTAGTGCCTGACGTAGGGAAGGAGTATAGAATGAGAAGATAAGAGACCTCTGACAGAACCCTGAAAACTTGAGAAGTCAGGTAGAGTAGCCAGCAAAGAAGATTGAAAAGATACAACCAGAAAAGGAGGAAGGAAACTAGGAGATTGGTGTCATGGAAGCCCAGGGAAAAGAAAATTTCAAGATGGAAGGGGTGGCCAAGCCTGTTGAGTGCTAATGAGAGGTCAAGTAAGAAAGAATGCATATCCTTTGGGTTTAGGAACATACTTTCAGCTAAGGGAACAGAAAGCATAGTGAAGTAGAATTGGACGTTCACTAGTGGGTATAGGCAGCATTGAGGTCTGTGGTAGATAGGGAAGCACTTGGAAGTCTGGGTTGGGAAGTGCCAGTAGATAAGATAATGGAGAAGTCAAGTCACTTTTGATCTTATTTAGTGAGGTCAGGAAATAAATGTAGTGGGAGTAAATAATCAGAACTAGGAGGATCGGAGTTAGTGGTGAAGATTGACATTGACGTTTAAGGTTTACGGATAGAGGATTTCTGGATGATGATAGGGTTAAAGCTACGATCATGGGACCAGATGACTAAAGGGAGGTACAGATGAGACTCCTAAAATTGTGCTCAAGTGTTTGAGACTAAGCTACTAGGTGCTCTGCATGGACACTATTAGAATCTTCCTGGTAGCTCTGCCTATTAAATTACAGGAAGAAAGTCTCAAAACCAAATCCATTGCCATCATGTTGACTCTGACTCAGAACAACTTGCTAGGACAGAGTAGAACTGCTCTGTAGGGTTTCCGATGCTGTAATCTTTATGGAAGCAGACTGCCACGTCTTACTCTCACAGAGTGGCAGGTGGGTTCGAACTACCAACCTTTCAGTTAGCAGCCCACTGCTTAACCACTGTGCCACCAAGGCTCTTTGAGACTGAAAAATCAAGGTCATAAAATACTGTATGATCCCATTTATGTGAAATAGGCAAATATATGGAGACCAAAGTTTATTAGTGGTAACCAGGGATGGGAGGGAGGAGGAAAGTTGTTGTTTTGCTTAATAGGCGTTGAATTTCTGTTAATGGTGGTAGAATAATTTAGAAACGGGGTGATGGCTGTACAGCGTGGTGAACATAATCAATGTCACTGAATTGTATGTGTAAAAAATGTTTAATTGACAAAGATTTGGCATGTATATTTTTACTACAAATTGAAAATCTATATATACACCCAAACACCTCATGGGACTTGGTTCTTTGAAGGTTTAGAATCATAGTTTCATGGGACGTCCCAATTAATTGGCCTAATAATGAGTTTAGTGTTTCTGTTTTATGTCCTAATTCTTGTGTAGTGTCTGGAATCTTAAAAGCTTGCAAGTGGCCATCCAAGGCACAACAATTGGTCTCTGTTCACCTGGAGCAACAGAGGAAGAAAGAGAGTCAGGAATAGGAGGAAGATGTGGAATGTGTGGGTAATTGCCTTCATGAACAACTGCCTCCTTTGTCATGAGACCAGAAGGACTAGATGGTGCCCTGCTACCATTACTGAACATTTTGGTCAAAGATTCCATAGAAGAATCCTGATAAAAGGGGGAAAATGCAGAACAGAATTTCAAATTGTCATGGACTCCAGACTTTCTGGAGCAATAGAGGCTGGATAAATCCCTGAAACTATTGCCCTGAGATTATCTTTAAACCTTAAACCAAAAATATCCCCTGAAGTCATCTTAAAACCAAATAATAGTTTAGCTTAACTAGTAAAGAAATGTCTGTCTTGAGCATTATGCTCTTTTAAGGACTATCTGTACAGGATCAGATTGACAACAGCAACTTGAAAGATAAGGAGCAATGAGTTTATGTTGATGAGGGAGAAACAACTCAAAAGGAGGGTGAGGAATGGTTGCACAACTCGAAGAATGTCATCAGCGTCACTGAATTGTACATGTAGAAACTGTTGAATTGGTATATGTTTTGCTTTGCACATTCTCAAGTACAACAACAAAATATATGGAAAAAATATGTATATATTAAGGTCATAGGGTGAGGGTGCGGAGTAGGGCTAGTAGTGGAAAGTAACACACAGAAGGAGACCCTGTTAGGGAAGAACAGACCCTGTTCGGTAATGATTAGTGGAAGGAGTTGGCAATGGCTCCAGGGTTTCAGCTCTTGGCAGAATCCTGGTCTCATTGATGCACATGGCTGAACTTGGAACTAGAAAGTTCAGTGTGGTGTTGTGAAGAGTGGACTTTGGCTTTCGTTGTGGACTTTCAAGAGACCTAAAGTGTTTTTGAAAGTAGCTGGAGGCTGTTTGGAGCCCTAGGATTACATAACACACGAATGATTCTCTTCACAGGAACTGTCGACAAGCACTCAGTGGAAGTTACCAATTGCTTCTCAGTGCCTCACAATGAGTCTGAAGATGAGGTGAGTGGGTATCCGGGCTGCCCCCTGTAGTCTCTAGCTGTTCATTTGCTGGGCTTCTCTGCCCATACCATATGTGGTGCTCATAACTAGAGCTCCTTCAGCCAGGGGAGCTTTGTTCCATTTGTATAGTACTTCTCCTGGGTGTGGTCTATCTATTTGGGTGGCCTCTCTACCTATTTTTTTGTAGGCTTCTGACTTCTTAGCTTCCCTTACTGTGTTCCTTCTTAGGTGGCTGTTGATATGGAATTTGCTAAGAACATGTATGAATTGCACAAGAAAGTCTCTCCAAATGAGCTCATCCTGGGCTGGTAAGTCGAAGGGGGAAATGGAAAGTCTCCCAGTGACTGCCAGGGTGTCCTGCCACCAGACTTGTATTGGAAGTATGTTACCTCACCCCAGTACCAACCAGTTGCCATCAAGTTGATTCCAACTCATGGTGACCCCATATGTTTCAGACTGGAACGCTGTCAGAGTGGTCCATACAGTTTTTAATGGCTGTGATCTTTCAGAAGTAGATCTCCAGGCTTTTCTTCGAAGTCTTTTCTGGGTGGACTCAAATCTCCAACCTGTCGATTAGGAGCTGAGCATGTTAACCATTTGTACCACCCAGGAACTCCACATTACGTCAAAGCCAAAAACCAAACCCATTGCCATTGAGTCGATTCCGACTCATAGTGACCCTACAAGCCAGGGTAGAACTACCCCATAGAGGTTCCAGGGAGCACCTGGTGGATTCGAACTGCCGACCGTTTTGGTTGGCAGCTGTAGCACATAAGCACTATGCCACCAGGGTTTCCATATTTCATTGAGGAACCATGAATTTAATATATTTTGCTGGCAGGTCTGATCCTTGTGAGGCCAGAAACATTTGTTTTGAATTGTAGCTTTTACTGAGCAAGTCTTTTTGCCTTACTGGTGACATGAGATTTTATTGACAACTCTGTGTCGGCCTTTTACTTGATTTGTGTAGTTTCCAGTGTGGGGAGAGAATACTAGCGTTTTAAACACTGCTGCCACCGCCAGATTGGTATTTGTGTCACATGTAGACATGAATCCATTTGTTGACCTCCATGACTATGTTCTACTTCCCAGGTATGCTACGGGCCATGACATCACAGAGCACTCTGTGCTGATCCATGAGTACTACAGCCGAGAGGCCCCCAACCCCATTCACCTCACTGTGGACACGAGCCTCCAGAATGGCCGCATGAGCATCAAGGCCTATGTCAGGTGACCACAGTCTTGGGCCACAAGGGCACAAAAGACTATATAGCTTAGCCTGGATAATGCTACCCTGCCCCCAAGCAAATTGAATTCCTTCATGGTATAACTCACTGCCTTCTAAGGAAGCCCGTTGCTTCCCTCTTAACAGTTACCATAAGGAAGGTTTTACTCTGAAAAAAAATCTGTCCCTGTAATTTCCACTCACTGATCCTTAGTTCTGCCTCAGGTTCTACTTGTCACCTCTTAACCAATTTCAGATGACAGCCCTTTAGATGTTTGAGGAAGCTCTTGTGTGTTTTTCATGTCATCTTTTCTAGAATCTACATACTTATATGGTGTTCTTTTCATGGTTCTGCACCATGTTCATTGCTTTCCTGAGCTATCCCATAGTTGGCCATTATCCCTAGTACTGAGCATAGTATGCAGAGTAATACAGATTAAAGGGAGACTGTCCTTATTTTGAGGGCATCTAGTAACCCAGCATTGAGTGGCAGTAACATCTGACACACTGAGCTTGCTGCCAGTTAAAACTCCAGGTAATGGGGGATGTTGAGAAAGGTCCTGGTGGCATGCTGAGGAAGGTGCTGCTTTGGGCGTTGAAGGATTATATTTTCCTGTTACAATGAAGGTATTTGTTAGTGCGTCTCTTATAGTGTGGAATTTTGTACTGTTTCTGTGTCTGTTGCTAATGTAACACGTTAATTGTTACGTTTACAGCAAAGATGGTGGGTGCTAAGTCCTTGTGGGCTGTAGCACTAAGCCCTGGCTGTTGCTTGATTGCTTATATTTAAGACTCCTCAAAATTGACTTGAAAGTGTATGGTTGATTTAGTAAAGACACTCACCTTTAATGAGATTATTTATAGCCCACAATCCAGTAGTGTTGGTGGGCAAGAGCCTTGTTTTTTCATTATGTGAACCAAGGTATTGATGGAGGGCTCAGTCCCAGAATAGACCCAGCCCTATATCTTCTTTCCATGGGAGTGGTGTATAGGCAGCCAGCTCCATAGGGAAATCCAGTCTTCTGTCCTGCTCATCGCCAAGGTTGTGCACTGTATGAAGTAATCTTCTAAAAGGTACCAGGCCAGCTCTAAAAGCTGAGTCCCCCCTCACAGGCCAAGGGTTTGCCGTGTGGAATGAGGTAAAGGGAGAAAGTGACTTTTGGTCCCATGAGACCTCTAAGGTTCAAATGGTCTTACCCTTCTTACCTTGGAACCTTTGAAGCTATACTCTTGGCTCCATACTCTTGCTTCTCATTGCTGTGGCTGCTTTTCCAGCCTAGACTAGGCATGGAAGCCGTCTCCCAAGGGTGTCTGTTTACCTTGACCTTCTCTCTCCCCAGCACTTTAATGGGTGTCCCTGGGAGGACCATGGGGGTGATGTTCACACCTCTGACAGTGAGATACGCATATTATGACACCGAACGCATCGGAGGTGAGTAGCCTTTCCAGACCCTCCTCAGAGGTCTCTGGCATTTTGTGGGGAAGGGAGTGGCTGCTCTGTAAAGGGATGGAGGGCTTGGGTGCTTATTGACCCTGTGAGATCGTGATGGTAGAGAGGCCTACTGGTATCTCCAGCCCTATTTCTTGGAAGTAACTATCTTGGTTATTCCTAAATGAATCATCTGTACTCACTTTCCCATTTTTTCTGTTTTCTGCTCTTTCCCTGCTACTGTAGGTTGAGGGCAGTGAGACTAGGGCACTGACAGTGACTGCCCTTTTCCTGCCCTCAATCCTTCTCTCTCCTCAACTCTGCTCTTCCTATCAGACCTTTAATGCTTGCTTCAGCCAGTCCCTCCTTCCCTAAAATCTGTTTTGTGTTCCTGTTTTGCCTCAGTGATGAGAGACTTATTTTACCTTCCCACAAATTAATCAGCCATATTGGCTACCAGTCACTGAGTTTGCTTGGTTTACAGTCACATTACTCTCATTTTCTCTACTCTCATTGGTAATTTTCCTTGTGGTTTTCACTTCTTCCTTCTTGGGAAGTTGCTAGAATTATTTTCCCTATTGTTTCTCTCTCTCTCTCTCAGGGATGACATTGTCATGAAGACAAGTTCATTTTTCAGATACTAATACTTTAGCAGAATGAGATTTTCTAGCAACTACATATGAATTGATGTCCCCAGCTTTACTACATCTTTTTTCTTTTGGTGGTATGGCCTGTACTAGGAAAGGATTGATTTTATCTTGTATTGTGGCACGCTCTTTACTGTGAAGATTATAATAAGATGATTTTCTTAAGAGCACAGCACACAGTGTCTTTGGTAAATGTGTTCGCCAGTGTTTACTGCAGGTCTATTTCCCATATTCAGTGCTGGTGTGGTCCTTCTCAGTCTGTCCTGACCCACTAGTCCGTCTTCTGTTGTGAGGGGTTTATCAGAGCATTTGTTATTAAATTGATGGCTTATAATTACTCATTTTTACAAATCCCATCCCTATAATGTCACAGTTACACTCACATTTGCTAATACGTAGAAGTGAGACAACCGTTTTTCTCCTTTGCAGAGGTCAGCTTAAATCGTTTTATTTGTATTAGCATGTCTCCTAACCAGGTGCCTTCTTCCCAATCCTTATGAGACCTTCAGGATATTACATCAGGTGTGATCAGGGCTTACATGAAAATGACTCACAGTGGGCCCTCATAGCAGTGGTGGGAACGGAGGAGGTTCAGAGACAAAACAGATTTCTCGTGAATGTATGTGAATGTGGATGCTGAGCTTCTGAGGCAAAGTGAGGGAGAGACACTTCCTCTGTGTTTAAATAGAATGTATTCAGCCCTGGGCATCTATCAGAAGCTCCCGTGGAACTTTTGCTTAATGTAGGTACCAGAGTCCCGCTGCCAAAATTCTGATTTTATAAATTGCGAGTGGGACCCAGAGTTTATTGCTTTTTTTTTTTTTTTTTAACTCTGTCAATGATTCTGTGTTAGGATTCAGGAATAGAAGTTATTGTAAGGCTTGTATTGATCAGAAGTCACATTCTCTTGTGTAAATGGAATTCAAGGTAATTGTTTGAGAAATTGTTAGAGGTGGGAAATTATCAGCACCAGAGGCTATGTGGGTATTCATAGGAGACTGGAATCGATGATTAACACAGCAGTAGGTGAAGGAGCTGGCTCTACCAGGAGGAAGGAAAGCTATAAGGGCAGAGCAGTGAGTTTGAGGAAGCAGAATGAGTCCAAGGGGAGGGTTGCTGAGAGTCAGAAGGTCTAGATGCAGACCATCTTCTTCAGGATAGGATGACTTGGTTTCCTGTGTCTCTTCGTAACACCCCCGCAGTTGACTTGATAATGAAGACCTGTTTTAGCCCCAACCGGGTTATCGGGCTCTCAAGTGACCTGCAGCAAGTCGGAGGGGCATCAGCCCGTATCCAGGATGCCCTAAGCACAGTGTTGCAGTATGCAGAAGATGTACTGGTAAGGAGGGCAGAGGGCAGACAAAGGGGAGGGCACAGGTCTCCGCTCTGGAGTCACTGAGGGATGTGCTGGTGAAATGACAGTCCTCTCAGTGGTGAGAATTAACTGTGCCTCATTGAATCTTTGTTTTGGTGCTCAGTCTGGAAAGGTGTCAGCTGATAATACTGTGGGCCGCTTCTTGATGAGTCTGGTTAACCAAGTGCCCAAAATCATTCCTGATGACTTTGAAACCATGCTCAACAGCAACATCAATGTGAGTGCTATCATTCTGGGAGCCTGGGTCCTTCCCCAACCTCAGCACTTCCACAGGAATGTGAAGGAACGTGAAGGCGGCTAGGGAGTCGAGTGGGATGGTCTGGAGTAGAGCAGAGGAAGCAGGCTTCACCTGCGGCACGCTTACAGCCCAGCTTGGGAGGAAGGTCAAGATAGCATACATGTTCAGGGGATTCACTTCCTTCCTTCATGATTTCAGTGTCCCGGGTGCTACGGTGACTTGTTACTTAGATACATGACTGAAAGAAATGCTAAAATTCAGTTAGAGGTGCATGAAAATACGATTTCTTAATTTTCCTATCTGAGCTCACAGACCCCCCCCCCCCATATTCTATCTTTGGATCTCCGCTTAAGAGCCCCTAGTCTATAAGAGTAACAATATTGATGAGAAAGTGTTCTCAAGCATTTCTTTCCTTCCCATCTTCCATCTTTGACTCTTGCTCGGTCTCACCCAGCTGTCATTTATCCAGGACAGTCCTCACTTTCAGCGTCCACCATGGGACTAGCCAGGACTGGGTTTTCTGGGCCCTTTCCATCCAACCACTCACTCATGGATTCTTTCTCTTCCAGGACCTGCTGATGGTGACCTACCTGGCCAACCTCACACAGTCACAGATTGCCCTCAATGAGAAACTTGTAAACCTGTGAATGGGCCCCAAGCAGCACTTCTGCCAATCTGGGCCCCAACCCTGGAATTCAGAATGGAGTGAAGTCTTTGTGGTCTTGAGTCACACTGAATCAGTCAACTGATTGCAATTCTAAATAAATACATAGCCTACTTTTGTAAACAGACTCCATCTTATGTGAGTTTATTGGTGGATGAAAGAGAAAGAACTGTTGTAGAACCCAGCAGGAAATGCGGTAGTGAATACTCTGGGTAAAAGCTAGGTGTGTGTTTGACATGAGTGTTGCCAACGGAACACTCACAGCCCAGGCCACCTTAGCTTCACCTGAACCCAGACCTGATAGCCTTCTTGGCCCACTAGTTTTACAGTGGCCCTTTTTCTTCACCCTCTTTTGCCTGTCATGAGATCAAGCTGGACCTCTAAAAAAAAATTTCTTTCCGTCACTACTTCTTAGCATCTTACATGGATGACAGTACAAAGTGTTGCTTTACAAAGTACCTAAAGAATGTGCTAGCAAATGGGAGGAGAGAAAAGAAGGCGAGGAGACAGATTTCCATCCTGGGATGCTTGAGGACAGGTTATAAAAAGACAGCCCTCTCCAGGTGGGAATTAACTGTGCTCTGCCAGTTTTTTATTTTGGTTTTCAGTCTAGAAAGTTGCCCACTGGCAGTACTGTTGACCATGTCATGACAGGTCATGTGGCTTCCACAGGGAATGAAAATGGGACTCCATGGAGAGAAAATAGAGAATTGGATGCCAAATCTGAACTAAAAGCTTGTGGTCAGCGGTCATGTCTTAAAGTGCTTGAGCAGTAGAATGAAGCTGTTTGCCTCTGTTGTTTAGGGAGGCAGAACTGGTATCTCTGTGTAAAGTTTAAAGAGATCTCCCTGTTGTGTGCCGGTGAGTCAATTCTGACTCATAGTGATCCTGTAGGATAGAGTAGAACTGCCCCCATAGGGTTTCCTAGGCTGAAATCTTTATAGGAGTGGATTGCCGTGTCTTTTTCTCCCACAGAGTGGCTGGTGGGTTCGAACCACTGACCTTTCAGTTAGAAGCTGAGTGCTTAACCCTTCACCACCAGGGCTCTTAAAGATTTCCCTAAAACCTCAGAAAATTGTCAGGCACTTTTAAGAGCAATGTCAGGTGATATCAAGGTTAGCCAACAGCTGTATCTAAGCAAAGACTAGATGGCATTTTCTAGAGACCTTGTAGAGTAGAATATAGGCCTTTGTGACTTCAAGCATCCATTTTTATCTAAGACCTTGGAATTCTGCCAGGGTACTATAAGATAGATTAAGAACCAAACCCGTTGCCATCAAGTCAATTCCAACTCATAGCAACCCTACAGGTTAGAACAGAACTGCCCCATAGAGTTTCCAAGGAGCACCTAGTGGATTCGTGTCAACCTTTTGGTTAGCAGCTGTAGTTCTTAGCCACTGCACCACCAGGGTTTCTAAGATAAAGCAAGAAGGTATTTAGTGACTGAGGAGTATATTGGAGTGAAAAGGTAGAATGAAGGCAAATGTGGGAGGCAAAAAGGCCTGGATCTTAATTTTGGTTCCAAGATACGTAATGTTGTTAGGTACCATCGAGTCGGTTCTGACTGATAGTGACCGTTTGCACAGTAGAACGAAACCCTTTTTTTTGTGCTGATCCTCTACCAAGAATGATATCCTCCTCCTCCAGGGACTGATCCCTCTTGACAACATGTCCGAAGTATGTGAGATGTAGTCTCGCCATCCTTCCTTCTGAGGAGCATTCTGGTTGTACTTCTTCCAAGACTGATTCATTCATTCTCTTGGCAGTCCATGGTATGTTCAGTATTCTTTGCCAACGCCACAGTTCAAAGGCATCAATTCTTTTTTGGTCCTTCTTATTCATTGTCCAGCTTTTACATGCATGTAAGGCGATTGAGAACACCATGGCTTGGGTCAAGCATCCCTTAGGCCTCAAATTGACATCTTTGGTTTTGAATACTTTAAAGAGGTCTTTTGCAACAGATTCGCCCACTGCAATACATCATATGACTTCTTGATTCCCGCTTCCATGGGCCTTGATTGTAGATCCAAGTGAGATGAAATTCTTGACAACTTCAGCCTTTTCTCCATTTATCATGGTGTTGCTTATTGGTCCAGTTCTGAGGATTTTTGTTTTCTTTGTGTTGAGGGGTAATCCATACTGAAGGCTGTAGTCTTTGATCTTCATCGTTAAGTGTTTCAAGTCCTCTTTGATTTCGGCCAGCAAAGTTGTGTCATCTGCATATCACAGGTTGTTAATGAGTTTCCTCCAATCCTGACACCACATTCTTAAAGTATAAGGGCATAGAAAGTTGGAAGGAATAGTATGGAGAGAAAATATGTAACAGGCATGTACTCATCAAAAGAAAGTGGGTTTAGCTATATTATTGTCAGACAAATTAGACTTCAAAATAAAAGTATTATGGTATTACTGAACTTTACAGTACAGCAGCCTGTAATAAAGTCTGGCTCCTTTTTTTGATGTTTGGCTACTGATGGCTTTTAAGCCTTAATCCTCCCTCCTTCCCCTTCTGTCCCAAATCTGAGCAAACTGGTAAGAAAGGCTGGGTGCTCCCTCCTTTGGTAGGAGGTTCACATCACACAGGCCCCCTCCAGTGTGGAGGAACCCTCACCCTGACCCTACTCTCTACCATAGTAAAAACCCCATGTTTATGTTCCTTTTCAAAAAAAAAAAAACAGTAAATATTTAAAACGTGAAAAAACAAAACAGTACCTTACAACATGGAAGAAAATGATAAATTCAGGATATTGACTAATTCTGAAGAGGGAGGGAGAGGGAAGGGTATTGGCAAGGGATACAGAGTGTTTTCAATTATGGCTGTAGTGACTTCTTTAAAAAGTAGAAAAGATGTGACAATATTAAGTCTTTATAAAACTAATGCATACAGATTTGTTACATTATTTTCCATAAGCCTATAATCATGTTAAAAATAGGGTTGACCTTTATCTTAAAAAAATGTGAATGTTGATTTATGTTATTCCCAGAAAGTTGGGCTACCACATGGGTTTCTATTTTTACATGAAGTGGCTCAGAAATAAACTAGAACTCGGGCTTACCCCTTCTCTATTTCCAGGGAATGCACTGTCATAGGGCTGGCCCCCTATTCCCTGGTTGCCTTCCCCTTCCTGTCTCTACCTCCATCCTCATCCTTTTCCAGTTCAACCTCCTAAGAGCATTTTAGGCCCAGGGTGCAAAACCCAGTCCCTACCCCCTTCCCTGAGAGGTTGATAAGAACCCAGGTATAGGGAACAGAGGCTTTGGCTTCTTTAAAAGCATGGGACGGGCCAGCAAAAAGAAATGGGACTCTTACTGTTTATTTCTCAGGAACCTTACTTTGTCCAAATCAGTGGCCATGGTGGGGGTGGCAAGGGGGGACGGTGGCAAAAACACCTCTTTGGAGTTAAACTGCACAGGAGCTCAGAGGAGTCATTGGGGAGGATCTTCACCGAGGAGATGAAACTAAAGCCCTGGAATGGGTGCTGAGTGTCTTCATGTGCTTGTTGGCCACCTGTATTTTTTCTCTGGTAAAATGTCTATTCAAATAAACTAGGATGAATAAATAATTACCACCACCTTTTTATTCTGAAAAAGTTTCTGAAATCCGGCTCCTATTTCACCAGTTAATAGTTTCATTTGGTAACTATTTGCATCTCCGTGAAATCCTTTCATAATTCAGACTGTCCTCTTGTGGCTACCTACTCTGATGTCAGAGAAATTATCCTCTTTAATCCTGCTGAAGGCAAAAATATAATATTCCCAAAACTTCCAATCGCAAGTCTACTTCCAAGGGATGTTAATCTTCCACTTCTCTGAAGAATGATTTAGAGTCTGCCTGTCTCCGAAAGCCCTTGAAAATTCAGGAAATCCATCTACATCCGCCCTGCTTATCCAGGTCACAGATTTTAGTGCAGAAAACAGTTTCACGTCCTATTCTTAATACTTCAGCCCTCGATTTAGGACTGTATTTTTGAGAATGTCTGGACTGGTCATTCTCACTTCAGGATTAGGATCTCAGCTTAGCCTCAGTTATTCCTCAATTTTTAATGAGCCTACACCAACGTTTCCCATAAGCTGGCCCAGATCTCTTTCTTTCTCTCAGGATGTCTAGCGTGTATAGCAAAGCGATGTCTATTCTGCTACATTTGACTTCAGCCCTATCTGTACGCAGCATTTCCAGAAATCGCTGACCTAGATGTCATGGAGCTGGCCTCACTCCTTGGAGCACCAAGGAATCAGTTCTTCCTGTAAATTTACTTGGCACAGCCTGTAATTATGACGTCAGGTTCTGAGCACATCTGATAAGCACGTACCAGCCATAGTCAGCATTTCCAGGAATACTCAAGCACAACCCTAGTTGTTTAGTATAGGAATTCAATTTCTGGAACTGACTTGCTTATTGTAATGTCTAGGAATCCATGCATGCTTGGTAATGCAAGTCCTTACAGGGCAAACAAAAGCCCAGTTGTCCAACTTTTCCCCGGTGAGGTCTCACAGAAGGGAAAGCAGCTGCCTATTGTGAAGATCTAGTTCTGTTTGTAATGTTCTGTCTGGTCCATCCTGGTCTGTCAGTCTTACGAAGATATCTTCTATCTCACTGGGGTCTGCCAACCCTGTGTTTATTTTTTCTCTCTTGGTGGTGGCCTGTCAGTTTTAACAATGGTCTCTCTGTCCCAGGGTAGTAGTTCTTTCCCAAGGTAATGGGCCATTATCAGACCCATAAGCGCTTTTTTTTTTTTTTAAGCACTACTCTATGCCTGAGGATTTCTAAGTCGTGGCCACTAGGGGGCTCCAGTACACCACTTAAAGGCCTCTGGTTACTAATAACCACCTTCCTTTAGTTTCTGAGCAGTTTCCTAAGGGCCTGGCCCAGAAAAGACACTTTCAGCTTGGGAGGGACCAAAAACCAAACCAAACCCATTGCCACTGAGTCGATTCCAGCTCACAGCCACCCTATAGGATAGGGTAGAACTGCCCCATAGGGTTTCCAAGGAGCAGCCGGTATATTGAAATTGCCAACATTTTGGTTAGCAGCCGTAGCTCTTAACCACTACACCACCAGGGTTTCCTAGTGAGGGCCCCTCACTCACCCTAAAGCTCCAGTAACCAGTGTAAAGGCCAGGGGCCCCTGGGCCATATACTACCTCTGGCACCACCCTTTCTCTGGATGGAAATCTGCAAAAACCTCATCTGGTGATCAGGCCTGGACCAGGGCTTTTCTTGGTCAGTGGAAGCTCCAGCATCTCTGTTCAAAAGGTTATATAGATGACAGTCTGGAAAGGGGGGGTGGACCCTCGCAGATTTCCTTGAAAGTATGTTTCCAGAGCAAGTTTTGAAATAGACTGTGTTTATTCGGGGGAATTTCCAGGTGCAGATAGAGGAAGATGACTTGGTACCATCACTCTGTGGCTCAGATGTGGCCAGCAGAAGCATCACTAGAGGATCTGGCGACTAATTTTGCACTAAATTCAAATGCTTTAGGTATGCCCTTTTTCCAAAGTAAATGGCCATAGGTTCCTTAGGGAAGAAGGACCATTTATTTTATATTTACTTGCAGTGGAATTATAAATTTATTCAAAGAGACCTGGCTTCTTCAATTAATAGGACTTGGGTCTGGGAACTAGCTTAGATTATGAAGCTGGGTAAAAGATTGTGATTTTTCATTGGGATGGGTAACAGCCTTCTCATCAGCTCTAAATTTTTTTAAACATATTAAGAAATTTCCTAGTCAACTGCTTGACTATCAAGGCACTTTAGTTTTCATTCCAATCTTGCTGTCAGTTACAGCAATATCTCCACCTTGCCTCCAATAGTAAAGTGCCCCACCTAGCTACCTCGATGCTTCCAGAACCATATCGTTTACATTTACTTCACAGAGTCCAGTTCTGTACCAGCATCTCCTGTCAATTCGGACCTACAGAGGACAGCCATCTAAACTTCTCAAGGGTGCTCGTGTCACCATCACCAGCTCATGCTTTATTGTCATAGTGAAGGGCATGTACTCTGGGCCCTTGTAGGGAATATAAATAGGTAGTAGGTCCTCTGGTCTCGTATAATAAGTCTATTCCAATGTGCCTACCTCCCAGAGGCTCTTGACCCTCAATAAACTGCCAAGTGCCTACCTTGGGTTGGGTTCCCCTAAAATAGACCCTGAAATGAACACTGATGTGTTGTTGTCCTTAGGTGCTGTCGAGTCAGTTTTGACTCGTAGCAACCCTATGTACAACAGAATGAAACCCTGCCCGGTCCTGTGCTATCCTCACAATGTTTGAGCCCATTGTTGCAGCCACTGTGTCAGTCCATCTCATTGAGGATCTTCCTCTTCTTCACTGACTCTCTAATTTACCAAGCATGATGTTCTTCTCTATGGGCTGGTCCTTCCTGATAATATGTCAAAAGCGCATGAGATGAAGTCTTGCCATCCTTGCTTCTAAGGAGCATTCTGGCTGTACTCCTTCCAAGACAGATCTGTTCATTCTTCTGGCAGTCCGTGCTATATTCAATATTCTTCACCAACACCATAATTCAAAGGCATCAATCTTCTTCAGTCTTCCTTATTCATTGTCCAGCTTTTGCATGAATATGAGACAATTGAAAATACCATGGCTCAGGTAAGGCATACCTTAGACCTCAAAATGACATCTTTGCTTTTGAAACTTTAAAGAGGTCTTTTGCAGCAGAGTTGCCCAATGTAATACGTCGTTTGATTTCTTGACTGCTGCTTCCATGGGCCTTGATTGTGGATCCAAGTAAAATGAAACCCTTGACAACTTCAATCTTTTCTCCATTTATCATGATGTTGCTTATCGGTCCAGTTGTGAGGATTTTTTTTTTCTTTATGTTGAAGTGTAATCCACACTGAAGGCTGTGGTCTCTGATCTTCATGAGTAAGTGCTTCAAGTTCTGTTTGCTTTTAGCACACAAGGTTGTGTCATCTGCATATTGCAGGTTGTTAATCAGTTAATTGTTAATACTAATGTACAAGTGATTTATTAAGGAAGTGCCCCAGTAGTATGATGATTAATGTTCAACAGCTGGCTGTCTGAAAAGGGAAAAAAAACAGCTCTGATTCATAGCATTTGTCAGTTTCCATAGATACTCCATGATGAATACTCCCACCATGGCCAATGTAAAGCTATCAACATGACATCTCTGAACAGGGAATTTGGAAGAAATGCTAACAGTCAGTTGTGAGTTGGTACTAGCCAGCTCCAGCACACCACTAAAGTAAGTCCTTCTAGGGTAGACAATTAAGAAAATGGGTGAAGAAAGGTGAAAAATAGGTAGAAATCAAGCAAGAGTGTGATCTCAGATGAAGTCTCACACAGGTAAGAGCCAACCCGATCCTACAGGGCAACTCTGGAGTACAAGTTATACCTCAGGGTTGTCACCCCCAAGGCAATGATGCTGGCCTGTCATCCTCCCGCACCTGTCACTTATTAGTCAAGAGCCATCCCAGGGTGGAAGTAAATTCCTAGCTACCTATCTCTGGCTCTTTGAGTAGCTGAGCAAAGCAGCTCCAGTAGTGAGAAGGCAGCCTTCTGAAGAAGAAGTAGAGGTGCTCAGTTTTAGAAGCAAAAGTATATGAAAGCTGTTGGCAAAAATGGAGGTGGGAAAGGTATGCATAAGAACAGTAAAAAGGGGTCCAAAAGTCTCTGGGTGAAGCACCAACATTGTCTTCTATACCACCTCATTTACTGTAGGCCATCCAAGCACCAGGGGAAAACACTGACTATTATGATAGACCAGCTCCAGGTGTCCTTACCAAGGCGTTCAATGCTGCGTCATGCGAGAGTCCTCCCAGGTCAATAAATCTCCCCTATCTAACCTTATACTCTCTCCCCAACTCATTCTCAGCCCAGCGTCTTCAAGATTTGCTCCCACATTTGTTTTCCCTGTTTCTACCAGTACATTGTGTAGATGGAGTTCAATCAGAGAAGCAGGACCCTCTCTCCAAAAGAGGACAAAGTCCTTTGTCTATCTTGGGTGCTGTGCATACCCCTTCTGGCTGTGTCACACCCCTCTTTTGATGTCCTATTGGTTAAATACTGAGATGAGACGTTCACTACTATTTACTATTACTATATACACTTACATTATTTACGTCATAGTAGGGAAATGGGAGAGGGGAATATACACAAATTTATATCAAGGGGAGAAAGAGCTATTTCTACTGCCAAAAAAGGCTCAGCATAATTTAGGGGCTCAAGGCTCCAAACTCCATCAAAATCTTCCCATGTGTCCGCACCTGTTATGGGTTGAACTGTGTCCCTCCAAAAAATTTTTTTTGAAGTTCTAACCCCTAGTACCTCTTAATGTGACCTTATTTTTAAATAGGGTCTTTACAGATGTAATTTGAAGCAGAGTGGGCACTAAGGCTGTATGACTGGTGTCCTCATAAAAAGGGGAGAAGACAGACACAGGGAAACACTATGTGATGACCACACGTGGCAGAAAATGGAGCGATGAGCTACCACAACCCAAGGAATGACTGGGGCTTCCAGAAGCTAGAAAGGATAAGGAAGGATCTTCCCCTAAAGCCTTTGGAGAGAGCACACCCCTGCAGATACCCTGAATTTGGACTTCTAGGCAGTACTTAGTAAGAAAGCAACAATTTTTTAGAGTTCCACTTTCTGCAGTCCCTTTAACATAAAAGACCCTGTGAGGTTGATAGTATCATTTGCATTATAATTTCACTACCCACAGGAGTAGATTTTGGATTTAGATTCGGTTTTCTGAAATCTGGACCCTGAAGCTACAGGAGATAACAATTTTCTTTCACGACAGTTATACAAACTTTTTTGTTGTTGTTCCTTGAGAATTTAAAGCCCTGAACTTATCATTTTTCCCCCAAATTCTCTAGTGCCCATAGAAGCAAACAATCTCATCATATGCCTTATTTTCATTAAGGTGTGCTGTGACGGCCACTACTTGGTCATCCAAAGCCTAATCTTCCATAGGTACTTGATTACAAGTATCTACAAGAGATCATTTAAGTAGCTTTTGGGAGATTGCTTAGGACAAAAGAAATTTATTCTCTCACAGTTCTGGAGGGTAGAAGTCTGGAATCAAGGTGTTCCTTCCGGAGGCTCTAAGGAAGAATCTACCTCATGCCTCTCTCTTGCCTTCTGGTGGTTGCCAGCAGTTGTTGGTGTTCTTTGACTTGTAGATGCATCACCCCAGCCTCTGTCTCCATCATCACATGGTGTTCTCCCTTGTGTCTCTGTATCTCCACATAGCCTTCTTATAAGGACACCAGCCACTGGATTTAGGGCCCACCCTGATCCAGTATGACCTCATCTTAAATTAACTAATTACATCTGCAAAGGCCCTGTTTCCAAACAATTTTACATTCTGAGGTTCCAGGTGGACATGAATTTGGGGGAGACAGTATTCAACCCACTACAGTGCAAGAACCATTTTGCAGCAAGTTGGCTACTACAGCTGCTAGATTGCTCCCACAGTCACTGTGCTGCACATTGCTACCCTTTTAGTTGACCTTGGCAGAAAACAAGGTATCGGGATGGCATTACTTCATTTTCTCTAATTCTTCCTTCTTTTCTTCCTATTCTTTATGGTTTGGTTTTGTTTTTTAATGTGTGAATGAAGGGTCATTTATCGTGGATGTTGCCTCTAATTCTGTAGCCATGCACTCATGACCTAAATGAAATAAGGCCCCACATAGTAGCAACAAGTTGATTCTGGAGTTCCAATCCACTATTCCTGAGATCATGGCTATGTCAAGAAACTCACTACCAAGAAGTGGTTCAGAAATAGGGGTCCTGCTTGGGAGTCAGTCCATGCATGTCAGTCTATAAACTCCACAAGGGCAGTAACAGTGTCTGCTTTGTATACATAGGATTTTACCAAATACCTGGCCCTCTGTAAATATTAGTTAATGATGCATTTGGGCAGATCTGAGGGCCAGTTGGGAAACTTCAGTAGTTACAGAGATGATTGTATTGCACAGCGGTGACAACTCAAAAGCTACAGAGGTCAGGCAAGTTAAGTAAGTGAGAAAAAGCTGGCTGTCCTTTGAGGACAGCACATACTTCTCTGCTCCAGGTGATTCCTCCCACGCCTGAAGGCAGGCCAAGAGTTGCCAGATGTTCTTAGTTTTCAAGAGCAGACAGAAAGCTAGATCTTTATGTTAAATCTCCTAATTTTTAAATGTTGCCAATTCATTCAATGAAAAAAAAAAAACTGTGGGACATATAAAACACAGTTGTGGACTGAATTCAACAGGTAACCCAGATTTAGCAGGTAACTCTAGTTTCACAGAGGTTGTAGGTGGTGGCTGGATTAAGGCAGCTCCAACCCTGCCTCCCTCCTCTTGGCACTCCACAGGGACCCAGACCTTGACCTTGACCCCGGGGTGAAATCTGCAGCCTCCCCACAGCAACTGCACTGAAAGGATCTTCTTAGGCTACTGTGACCTCTCTAAGAAGATTATGCCAGTAAATCCTGCAGTCAGCTCCCCAGGGTGGGGGGAAGGGAGGAGGGGTGGGCTAGACAGGAAGGCACCTGCCAGCCCTCATACCCTCCCAGCCCCCACCGCGGTGGGCCCTTTCCCACAGCCTTCCCTGGGCCACCCTCCTCCATGTATAGACAAGAAGACATTCTCTATTGACCCAAGGCAGGCTAGAATTTTTCCAAATGATTTTTATTAGTAACAAGGGGAAATAACCAAAAAGCGATGGCCTAGAAATGGGAGTGTTTAGGAAGCTTGGCCTTCTGAATCCAAGAGGGCCACGATACACTAGATGGTGGGACCTAGGAATTCAGTGGGAGAAGAGGGAGGAAAGGGTGGATTTTCACTCAGCGGAGTCCAGCAGTTTGAGGAGCGGGGTGGGGACGGTAGTTAAATACTTCCACGCTGGGGAAGAAGTGGCGGGAAGACCTTGGGGGATCGGGAGGGGGTATTCTCGTGGTGGGTGGGCTTGACGGTGAGAAGTTGGAGGGCCAGATGGATGAAGCCTCCCACGCCGGACAGAAGGAAGCATCTCTTCAGAGGGCACCTGAGTTGGGGACAAGTGTCGGGGACTATCACGCGACGAGGAGAAGGGATAGCATCTTAGCAGTCCCTGTCCCAGGAAGGTTTGAAAGCAGCGGGATCCTAGCGATGCCAGAAAACATGGAGAGGTTGCCATGGTAACGAGGAGCGCACATCGGAAATAAATAAACAGTCCAGGCTGCAGCAGCCGCGCCCCCGCGGGACCCGAGCGAGGAGGGGGCCCCTGGGCCCCGGGGCCCAGCAGCCCGCGGATCCCCGCCATTGGCAGAGCAGGGGGGTAGCCCCCCCGGGGAGAAAATGGTACAGTCCTCCGCCTGCGCCCCAGCCTGCCGCCCGCGAGATTGCAAGCGCCGAGTCCGCCGCAGGTCCGGGCGCCCAGTGCTGCCGCTGCGCGTGGAGCCGGAGCGGAGCCCCGAGGCAGCGATGGAGGGAGTCAGCAGCCACCGGACCCTGTCCTACAGCCGCTGGAGCTACGACAGGTAGGCTGGGAGCCTGGAGGATGCGCTCAGCCGGCCCCTGCCGTGGCCCTACGTGGGCGCCCACTGACGCTCGCACGCTAGTCCAAGAAGCTGCGATCCCAAGAGCGGGAGGGAGCGCCCAGACCGCCCGAGGGGAACCAGAATCTCCGGCACTTGGCCCTCAATCATTCCGACGTCTGGGACCTAGAGAGTCGCATAGCGGGGGCGCCGGCGCCAGGGTCCTCACACCTGCGGGGCAGCGCGGTCGGAGGAGAGCGGGGGGAGGGGGGCGCCACTCCATCCCACCGCGACCCCGCTGCCCCGCGGGAGTGCGTGGGCGCCCGGCGCGATAGGGGGCTGCAGGGCGGGGCGGGGCCTGGGCGGCCGGTGGCCGATGGCGTGAGGAGAGACGCCCCTGGAGACTCCAGGCCTCGCCCCGCCCCGCCCGCGCACGCCCGTCGCCGCCGGGGTCTGCGCCCCGCGGGACCCTTGACAGCGCAGGTTGTCCAGAGGCGGAGTGGTCCCTCTCGCCGCCGCCGGGACCTGCGAGTCACTGCCTGGCTGTGAGGGGCGGGAATGGCAGCCCGAGGCCGGCTGTCGGGGCGGGGAGAGGCCGGGCGCCCTCCCCGCGGGGACTGGAAGCCGCCGTCCGCGTGGGCGGCTTGGAGCAGCGCTTCCCACGCACTCGTCCTGGAGACAGAGTCATCCTCCCTGGCGAAATGAGAAAAATAAGGGCAACGGAGTGAGTTGGTCTTAAAGCCGAGTAGATTCATTCAGAGATGATGTCTTTTCTACGTTTTCTGGTAGGTTAAATGCCACCCCCCTTTTTGAAAGGAAACCGTGGTGGTAGTAGATAGTAGTTTGTGTGAGTGTGTGTGTGTGTGCGCGCGGGTGTTCGTGTGCGTGTGAGATGTATGTTTTAAGTTGGCAACCCCCTGTAGATGTCTAGAATTCTGGAGTTGAATTTTTTGATCCTTGGCGCTCAATGGCAAGGAAGAGAAACTGGAAGGGAAATTCTCTGAACCAGGCTGTTCTCACCTCTGTGAAGTCTTGGTTCCTCCTGCATTCCTTTTCTCCACTCTGCTGAAAGTCTTCCTGCATCTTCGACAGCCTTTGTTTTCCTTGATCCAGAGTAACAGATGTCCTTCTGCTCAAGGCTAATTCCCTTAGGACCCTCACACCCTCTTTAGGTCTCGCCTACCATTGGTGTGTTTTCACCATTGATCCCGTATTTACTGATTTCTTCTGAGCCTATAAACCTATGCAAGTTTCTCCTGTCTCCTTCCTCAAGATAGGTGCAACCAGTGCACTTCTTTTTTGCTTTCATTGCCTTCTTTGGGGAAAAATATCATCTGAATTGGTTGATTCTGTTTCCTCATCAGTCCTTCATTGGTTAACCATTGCAATCTTCTGCCCACCTCAGAATTCCAGTGAACTTACTACCCTGAAAAATTATTGGAATATTAAGCTTAAAACAACAAAATTTTTAAGTCTGTGTTCAGATCCCAGATCGTACATTCACTTATTCAGAAACGTCCATCGAGTGCAAATTTTGTGCTGGGTGCTGGAAATGAGATAATAACATAATTCCTTCCCTCAGATGAGCTCACAGTCTAGATTATAGCATAAACAAGCCATTATTGATGTTGTTAATTGCCATCGAGTATATTCCAACTCACGGCGACCCCATGTGTGCAGAGTAGAACTGCTGCATAGAGTTTTCAAGGCTGTGACTTTCTGAAGATCGCCAGCCCTGTCTTCTGAGGCACTTCCAGGTGGGTTCAGTTCAAACCAAGGTAGCATATGCCAAAGGTCTAATACGTGTACAGAAGACAAGCTTAAAATTGAGATAACTCTATATTGTAACTAAATTTTGTTTTCTGCAGAAACAAACACAGCAGGGCTATGGAAATAGACAACCTAGTTTCAAATCCTGGCTCCACCTAGCTAACCTCGGACAAATTCCACCCCCTCTATGCCTCAGTTTCCTTGTCTGTAAATGGGCAAGTGGCAATGAGTAGTAAATGAGGTAATAAATATAAAGTGCTTAGCTTACTGCCTGGGACATGATAATCATGCAGTGTTGTTGTTAAGTGCTGTCGAGTCGATTCCAACTCATAGCGACCCTACATACAACAGAATGAAACACTGTCTGGTCCTGTGCCATCCTCACAGTCATTACTATGTTTGAGCCCATTGTTGCAGCCACTTTGTCAGTCTGTCTCATTGAGAGTCTTCCTCTTTTTCGACGACCCTCTAATTTACCAAGCATAATGTCCTTCTCCAGGGACTGATCCCTCCTGATAACCTGTGCAAAGTACACGAGACAAATTCTTGCCATCCTCACTTCTAGGGAGCATTCTGGCTGTGCTTTTTCCAAGACAGATTTGTTTGTTCTTCTGGCAGTCCAACACAATGGTGTTCTTTGCCAAGACCATAATTCAAAGGCATCAGTTCTTAGATCTTCTTTATTCATTGCCCAGCTTTCGTATACATGAGATGATTGAAAATACTGTGGCTTGGGTCAGGCGTACCTTAGTCCTAAAAGTGACATCTTAGCTTTTGAACACTTTAAAGAGGTTGTTTGCGGCAGATTTGCCCACTTCAATATGTCGTTTTACTTCTTGACTGCTGCTTCCATGGCTGTTGATTGTGGATCCAAGTAAAATGAAATCCTTGATAACTTCAAGCTTTTCTGTTTATCATGATGTTGCTTATTGGTCCAGTTGTGAGGATTTTTGTTTTCTTTATGTTGTGGTGTAATCCATACTGAAGGCTGTAGTCTTTGATCTTCAACAGCAAGTACTTCAAGGCCTCTTTGCTTTCAACAAACAAGGTTGTGTCATCTGCATATCACAGGTTGTTAATGAGTCTTCCTCCAATTCTGATGCCCCATTCTTCATATAGACCACTTCTCGGATTATTTGCTTAGCATGCAGATTGAATAGATATGGTGAAAGGGTACAACCCTAACACACACCTTTCCTGATTTTAAACTACACAGTATCCTCTTGTTTTGTTCGATCCGCTGCCTCTTGGTTTACGTACAGGATCTGCATGAGCACAACTAAGTATTCTGTATTTCCCTTTCATCTCAATGTTATTTATAATTTGTCATGATCCACATAGTCGAATGCGTTTGCGTGGTCAATAAAATACGGGTAAACATCTTTATGGTATTCTCTGCCCTCAGCCAAGATCCATCTGGTATCAGCAATGATATCTGTCATTCTATATCCTCTTCTGAATCCTGCTTGAATTTCTGACCATTCCCTGTTGATGTACTGCTGCAGCCATTTTTGGATTATCTTTAGCAAAATTTTACTTACATGTCATATTAATGATATTGTTCAATAATTTCTGCATTCAGTTGGATCTCCTCTCTTGGGAATGGGCACAAATATGTATCTCTTCCGGTCAGTTGGCTGGGTAGCTGTCTTCCAAATTTCTTAGCGTAGACGAATGAGCACGTGCCGTGTTGCATCCGTTTGTTGAGATGTCCCGATTGGTATTCTGTCAATTCCTGGAGCCTTATTTTTCACCAATGCCTTCAGTGCAGCTTGGACTTCTTCCTTTAATACTACCAGTCCTTGATCACATGCTACCTCCTGAAATGGTTGAACGTCCACTAATCATTTTTGGTACAGTGACTCTGTGTATTCCTTCCATCTTCTTTTGATGCTTCATGCATTGTTCAGTATTTTGCCCATGTTATTGTTGTGTGCCATTGACTCGACTCCGACTCATAGTGCCCACAGAATTCTTCAGTATTCCAACTCAAGGCTTGAATTTTCTCTCCATTTCTTTCAGCTTGAGAAATGCCAAGCATGCTCTTCCGTTTTGGTGTTCTAACTCCAGGTCTTTGCACATTTCATTATAATACTGTGAAATCTTCTATTCAGCTCTTTTACGTCATCATTTCTTCTGCTTGCTTTAGCTACTGGACGCTCAAGAGCAAGTTTGGGAGTCTCTTCTGACATCCATTTTGGTCTCTTTTTTTGTTTTCTGTCTTTTTAATGACCTTTTGCTTTTTTAATGTTTGGTGTCCTTGATGTCATCTCACAACTTGTCTGGTCTTCGGTCATTAGTGTTTAATGCATCAAATCTACTCTGGAGGTGGTCTTTAAGTTTGGATAGAATATACTCAAGATTGTACTTTGGATCTCATGGACTTGTTTTAATATTCTTCAGCTTCACCTTGAATTTGCATGTAAGCAATTAGTGGTCTGTTCCGTGGTCAACCCCTGGCCTGGTTCTGACTGATGATGTTGCGCTTCACCATTGTCTTTCTCCAGTACGACAGACTGACAGGCAAGTGGTAAAGTCATGCAATATGTGGCACATATTGTTGCCGTTTTATTAATAAATGCTTTAAATGTCTCTAGGAACTCTAGTCTTCCTCAGAAGCTCAGTTTGAAAATCATACTCTCCTTTCTAAATCAGTTGGTGTCAAGTTGATTTCGACTTATCATGGCCCCATGTGTGTAAGAGTAGAACTGCCTCCATAGGGTTTTTCAGTGGGTGATTTTTTCAGAAGTAGATGACTAAGCCTTTCTTCTGAGGTGCCTCTGAGTGGACACAAACCTCCAACCTTTCCGTTAGCAGCCAAATGCATTAACCATTTGTACTACCCAGGGACCACTCCTTTCTAAACCTGTTGCTATTGAGTCTATTCCGACTTGTAGCTCTCCACATGCTTTCCAAGTCTCCGTCGCCTTCATGGAGTGCCAGTTTGTTTGTCATTGAGGGAAGTGAGGGGGAAACATTGATAAAAAGGGAAGGAGTGTGGAGAAATCGTGACACTTGTACATTGCTGATGGGATTGTAAATGGTACAGCTGCTGGGGAAAGCAGTTTGGCCGTTTCTCAAAAAGTTAAACATAGAATTCCTGTATGACCCAATACTTCCACTCCTAGCAGAGTTGAAGCAGGGATGCAATCAGATATTTATACAGTAACATTCATTGCAGCATTATTCGCAACACCCGGAAGGTAGAAACAACACAAGTGTTTGTAAGCAGAGGAATGGATAAACAAAATGTGGTCCATCCATACTATGGAATATTATTCAGGCGAAAAAGAAATGAAGTCCTGAACATCCTGCCACATGGGTGAACCTTGAAAACATGCTCAGTGAAATAAGTCACAAAAGAACGAATATCATACAGTCCCATTTATATGAAATATTTAGAATAGGCAAATGTATAAAAACCAAAGTTTATTGGTGGTTACCAGGGGCGGGCTGGGGGGAGGAGGAAAGGTGGGCATGATTCTTAGGGAACACTGAGATTCTAATAAAGGTGATGGTATAGTCTGAGAACCGATAAGGGTGGTGGTTGAACAACATGATGGACATAATTCATGTCACTGAACCACACGTGTGAAGGTTGTTGAAGTGCTGAATGTTTTCTTACCTATCTATTTACCACAATAAAAAAAAAATTAAAAAAAAAATTCTGGGTTGAGATTAGGGCAGACTGGGATTGCAGTCCCTGGCCATGGCAATGCCAGTGTAGGGGTTGCAGGGGGTAGCCACCAGAGGCAGGTGGCTGGCAGGCCTGCTTTATCCCACAGCTCCTTTGGATTACAGCTATTCCTCTTCTGATGGCTTTTTAGTGGGACAGGGCCAAGATGACTGGACTGAGTAGGGACAGTGGGAGTGGTATTACAGGGGGTCAAGGGAGAAATACTGTTAGAGGCCAGTGCGTGGCAGGGTGAGGGGGTGTCTCCCATGCAGCTAGTGTGCCTGTAGGGTGGGAGTCAGTTGTGGAGGTGAGACAAGGACTTTTCAGCTCCTTTGGGATTTTTTTTTTGGGGGGGGGGGATTTACCCACACTGAGGGTTGAAGTCATCACGCACTGTGGTTTCCCAGGTAGGGTCAAAGGACAAATTCAAGCAAAAGCAGAAAGGCCCTGTGGCAGGGACAACATATCTGTGACCCAAGGTGGAGGGAAGGGCCAGCTATGCCCACAACCTGTAGAACAATTGCCAGGCAGGTGCTCACAGGTACCTGTTGATATCTAATGCTTTCATTCTGGAAAGTCCTGTGCCTTGATGATAGACAAGTGCTAACTAAGCCTGGATCCCACCTGGAAGATTCTGGTGGGAGAGATGCATACCCATTCTCTTCATCCTGAGCAGCATGGGCTGTCCTGAAGTTGGAGCAGTGAGATCTCCTGACTCAGGTGTGCGTTCCTGGTTAACTTCCCTGTGCAGGCTTGGGCAAATGTTCTGGTCTTCTAACCTGGGGATGAACAAATAGAACCGCAGGGGTGTGTGTGTGTGTTGGGTTCTGTCAGTGAGTGCCAGTAGGCTTTAGGGAATGACCTCCCATGCTGCTGCCCCAGGAGAGGCAGATTTCTGCAGGGGAACAATGCTAGAAAGCTGTGCCAGGCAGACTGGAGCCTAGTGTCAGAATGAGGGGCACAGAGTTCAGGGAGGGCCCACACTAGGATAATGGAAACCTAGGATTATCTCTTATAAAGTCATATTCCTTGGCAAAGACTTAATCCGAAACTAGCTCTGCCTCTGCTCTCTCAGCCACTGCAGCTCAACGAAACCCTGTGCCAAGAATCCCACAGTGTACCAAGAGATTACCACCCCCTGGCTCCTGCCCTCCCTCTGCAGTCTGGTTTGGCATACTGGGTAGTATCCCTTCCTCTCCATCACCAGCTGTCAGAGATGATAAGTGATGATGGGTCAGGCTTCCTGGGAGAAGGCTTCAGTGAACATGATTTTCTGTGTGCATCTGAGTGCGTGTACCAGGAAGAGTATATCTGGGGTGTATGCGTGTTGTGCAAGGGAGTGTGTGCTCTACCGAGTGTATATGGATGAGTTGTGCACCTTTGGAGGTAAGCAGTGTACGTGCCACCAAGGGTAGGGTGTGCGAGTGGTGTGTATCTGTGAGTGGACATGGGTTTACGGGCAAATTGTAAGTATCAGGAATCACCTGCCTGTTGAGAGAGAGAGTGTGTGTGTGTGTGTGTGTGGTGAGCACTCTCCCTCCCCTTTTAACCCCTGAGCTTGGGTGGAGGGAGGGAGGGAGGGGTCAGGTGGTGGAGGGGGATGGGTATGCTACCCCTTTCCTGGGTCCAAGACCAGGTGTATTTGGCTCAGAGCAATAAACCTGTTCCATCAGCTGGCTTTGCCTTCGAACTTCTGTGCCGCTGGTGGACCCTAAAAGCGATCCTGGACAAAGCAGATTTTCGCAGTGCTGGGAGGGGTCCACTTAGTCAGGAATTGTGGGGAGCAGAGGGGTGTGGGACCTTTCTCTGCCCTCTAGGCTCATCCCCAAAAGCTGGGAGCCAGGACCCTGCGTCTGCTACAAGGGGCTCTGGGGCAATCCGGGGCCGCATCAATGTTGGATGAGCCCGCACTGCCTCCACGCCGCCTCGATACCATCTTCCTCGGTCTCACTTCTAGTGTAACTGGAGGAGCCCGGGAACCAGCCTGAGCCACGATCTTCTCTATCTTCTCACGGCGGCGCCACCTGCGGGGGGACAGGACCTGGGGAGGGAAGCCCAGCTCAGGCTGTGGTGGTGCGCCCCAGAACGGGGTGGGTGCCGGCCAGCCAGGCCTAGCCTTGTGAAACGGTCCGTTCTAGCCTGGGCCGCCCCTCCCACCGCCTCGGTGCCAGATTACACCTCCTCCCCCCTCGGGGCACCTCACCCTCTCCAGGGTGTCATCTGTCTGGCCGCACGCGTCCTTGTGGCAGTTCAGTCCCATCCGTCCCCCCACCCCCCCACCCCCCCGCCCCCTGCCTGGCTTTGGGGCCACGGCTTCCTGCTGGGGAAGAGGCTGGAGGGGCATCAGCTGTACCAAGAGAGACCCCCTCAGGGAAGGAAGGGGAGTAGCGGCCACTTCGCGGAGGCTCCTACTGTGGGTGAGTGTCCCTCTGGTGACCAAAGCAGAGGAAACGGTGAGGAGGGCAGGCTGAGACCTGAGGGTCCAGAGTGACCAAGCTCCTTACCTCCCAGACATTTGCCACTCCAGCACCCACTCCTTATGCCTTGAGACGACACAAGCACACAGGACCCCCTGCTAAGCTTTGCCCCAAGAGGCACCTGTGAAGTGGGCCGCAAGTCCATTGAGTATCTGGTACTGGTTGGCAGTAGTTGGGGTGCTGTCATTACTTGGCTGTGGCCTCGGTGGTAGAGCATGGAGAGCCACTCTGGTGGGCAGAAAGTTTGGATTGGATTGGCAAGGTACAGCCAGTGGGCTGGCAGTCTGTTTTTGTGAATAGTTTATTGGAACATGGCCAGGTCTGTTTGTTTAGATATTGCCTATGGCTACTTTCACACTAGAACCTCACAGTTGAGTATGACTCTAAAGTCTAAAGTATTTACCATCCGGCCCTTTAAGAAAAAGTGTGCTGACCCCTCTGAGATATTCCTAATACATGCTGTCTATTCCCCACACTTGCCCTTCCTCTCCCCTCTTCCCTTACCTGTGCACCTCCCTCCTGACTCTGCATCTCCCACACATCTAGCTCACCCCAGGCTGGGTGCTTCCCATACATGGGGACTCTTCTCTGACAGAAAACATTCCAGAACCCAACAAATACCCGAGGGTTGGTCTCAGCAGAACCCTTACCTGGCCCCAAGCTGTGAGATCCTTCCTAGGCCAAGGGAACAAGGTGTTAGTTAACGGTGAGCATAGCTTCCTGGGACCCCTAAATCTGTTAGGGACCTGAGAGATTGAGAAGGCCGGTCTGGGCATGGGATTTCTGTCACTTCCCGGAATGGCCAGGCCAGGAGCTAGGGACAGAGCTGTGCTCCCAGTGGAGTGGGGATGAGGGGGCTGTTGAATGAGCAGATAATTCTAGGGCACCGCTATGCCCTGAGGGGAGCCTGGGAGCCAGGAAGCCCCAAAGAAATAGCCCCTCTCCTGCCTGCTGTCCATCCAGTTTCAGACCCAGGCCCAGGGACACATTGTACCCCCTTTCCTTCAAACCCCAAACCTTTGTGAACAAAACCTAAACCCTTTTCCTTTGTTCCTTCTGCACGTCTGAGCTAAGGGGTTCTTTTCAGGGGAAGGTCAGGAGCAGAGGGAACCCTGGGTCCTGAAGACAGAGCAGCATTCCTGCTGCACTGTCACTAGGTGGCACTCTCCAGGTGCTGACTCCTGCTCTGGAGGTCGCTGGGTGTTTCTGACACTTGCAGGCCATTCACGGGTCCTGTTCCAGCCTCAGCATCTGTACTGACTCCACAGTGATGCGTTTTATTCCAGCCTCAAAGGCTGTGGCCGCACACACTCTGAATCCCACCAGACCTGACCAGCTCTCTCTGCCCCCTTCAGACTCTGTAGTTCAGGGCATTTTCCCAGGGAGATCATTGGGAGAGACCACCAGGGACTACCTGGAGCTGTAATGACCTGTAATTACCTGCCTAATTGCCCTTCTCCTCCTCAAGCTGTCCTTGAGGGCAGGACTGTCTTATTCTCTTCTGGAGCCCTGGGCAGAGGGTGTTTGGTGGTGAATGACGTACAACCAGGAGAGAGTTGTCATCGCTGTTCACCCCAAAACCTGATGCATTGATTCCGACTCATAGTAATCCTAAAGGACAGAGTAGAACTACCCCACAGTTTCCAAGGAGCGCCTGGTGGATTCGAACTGCAGACCTTATGGTTAGCAGCCGTAGCTCTTAGCCTCTACTCTACCAGGGTTTCTGGTAGTTTGTCTAGTGGGTGCTTTTTAGTCTCCAGCTTCCCTGGTGGGAAGCTAGGGAGAAGGATGCAAGCAGACGTGTGCCCTGGTGAGTGGAGGGAGGTTCAGAGAGAGGAGCAGCCTTCCTCTCTCTGGCCTTGTTCTGAGCGGTACCAGCATACCAAGGCTCTTCTAGATGGGAAGAGAGACACTGAGGAGGCACAGGGTAGGGCCGAAGAATGCTGCTTGTTTCCAGGTAGAGTTTTCAGGCCCTTGACTGGCCCTGGGAACAAGCTCATGCTTGTCCAGGACCAGAGACAAGGGTTGGAACCTAGCACCTCTTGGGGCCTTGCCCTTCTCACCTGGCCCCAGCTCAGGCCATTCTAGTCGCCTCCCAGTCTAAAAGGGAAAAACTGTGTGACTTGCCAAGGGTCTCAGACATTGGCTTGAAGGGCTGCGCCTGTGCTGGAGAGACTAAGCCACTCCCCCACCCCCAGCCCCAAGCAACTGCTCCTGACAGCAGGAAGATGTCAGCAAGGGCCCTCCAGCCAGCCCAGGGATGATGACAGTGGGCATGAGGTCTGATGCCTGGACACTGCTTACATACAGGCTGTGGGCAGTGGGTAGGGGTCCCCCATCCACTGTAGTACCTAGGAAGAAGAGTGGGTATTCCTGTTGACTGTGTGCCTTTGACTCGGCCGAGGCCAGGTCGACATGTGCTCATGAATGTGACCCTGGGCAGGGGCTCCTGGCTGAACCCTCTCCCTGATGGGCTGGCACCGACATGGAGGTGACATTTCCCTGCCTTGAACAAGCTCCAGTGTGAGACTGGCATTGCTCACTGGGGTAATTACTGGTTTGGGTTCGATTTCCATTCAAAACAGTAATCCCAGCCTGAGCTGGATGTCAGATCTGAAGGTTGATTATTAGTAACGTTTATCAACAGCCGCTCTCAGCTTCAGGCAATTACAGCTAATCTGCCATTCCTGCTCCCAGTCGTGCACAACTGCCAGCTTCTCCCCTGCCACCACCCCGCCCCAGCAGCCAGCCTGAGCAAGGGCAGGAGATGGGAGCCACCTTATGAGTCACTGTTACCCCGGTATGTAGGGGGTCCACGTACACGCTAGGCACTGTGCTCCCTCCCCAGCGGCAATCTTCCTGTTGCAGAGCCTTATGAAATCTGAACTGATTCTATCAGAACTGAGAGGAATTCCCAGTTTACAGACATGGAACTGTGTTTCCCGGCTCTTGTCATATTACGCGTTTTCAGTTGCATTGAGGTTCCTTCCACCCAGACTCAGGCTGTCCCTCCCTTCCAGGGCCAGGACTAAGGTGAAGCAAGTGAGGCATTCACCTTGGCACAAAATTTAAGGGTGGAGATGCGATGAAAGCTCAGCAATGAAAATAAATAGTAACAAACCAATTGCCATTGAGTTGACTCCAACTCATGGTGACCCCATGTGTGTCAGAGTAGAACTGTGTCCCATAGGGCTTTCAGTGGCAGGTATTTTAGACGTAGCTCTCCAGATCTTTCTTCTGAGGCACCTCGGGGTAGACGCGAACCTCCAACCTTTCATTTAGCAGCTGAGCACATTAACCTTTTGCACCACCCAGGGACTCCAAAATAAATATTTTGATGCAATATTTTTTAAAATTGTACTTCAGATGAAGATTTATAGAACAAACTAGCTTCTCGTTAAACAGTACACAGATTGATTTATGACATTAGTTAACAACCCCACAACATGTCGACACCCTCCCTTCTCGACCTTGGGTTCTCCATTACCAGCCTTCCTGTCCCCTCCTGCCTTCTAGTCCTTGCCCCTGGGCTGGTGTGCTCCTTTAGTCTCGTCGTGTTTTGTGGGCCTGTCTAATCTTTGGGTGAAGTTTGAGCAGCAGAAGTGACTTCATTACTGAGCTAAAATGGGATCCGGGGCCCACACTTGGGGGTTTCTCCAATCTCTGTCAGGCCAATAAATCTAGTCTTTTTTTGTGAGTTAGAATTTTGTTCTACATTTTTCTCCAGCTCTGTCCAGGACCTTCTATTGTGATCCCCATCAGAGCAGTCAGTGGTGGTAGCCGGGCACCATCTGGTTGTACCGGACTCAGTCTGGTGGAGGCCGTGGTAGTTGTGGTCCATTAGTCCTTTGGAGTAATCTTTCCCTTGTGTCTTTAGTTTTCTTCATTTTTCCTTTGGATGCAATATTTTTTAAGAAACAAAAGTAATGCAGAAATATCCATAATGAACAAAATATGAAAATTTTAATAGACAGGAACCAACCTTGCATTTACAAGTCTCAGCCTCGCTTGCCTCACACTAATCCCAGCCCCATCGGATCCTGTTCTTATTTAAAAATTTTGATATTTTGTTTATCAAGGTTGTTTTTGCATTAATTTTTATTTTATATTATTTGTCTTGATTACTGAATTTTTTTAGTATACCCCTTAAATTGTGCACCCCAGGAGAGTGCCTCACTTAGCTCACCCTAGTCCTGGCTCTGCTCCTCTCCCTTCTTGCTGGGCCCAAACACCTCCCCTTCCCTGCAGCTCTCACTGTCCTTTTGCCTCAGGTGGGTGGCTCAGCTTCTCTCTGAGCTGAGGCCCAGAGCAGCAGAGAGTCCAGGGGGCCCCCACCCTGGGCAGCCGTTTCGAGGTGCCTGTCCCCTGCTCTGTCCCTCTGGACCCTGCTTCAGCCTTCAGACACCACAAGGAGGGCCTGCAGGCTGCCATGGTAACTGCTGTGGTAATTAGAGGACAGAACATTCTGGTCTTCCTCCACTCCCATATCACGTCCAGTCCCTGATTTACTAACCCAAAAGGAAACTAAAACATTGCAGAGAATGTATGGAGCTGGGGAAAATGACATTCGTCTGAATTCCTCCCAGGAAGAGGACAGTCTGTGGCTGAAGGAAGACAGTGATAGTCTGTAATGGGGAGGGGAAGCCCTACAGTAAACACGGATGCATGCTAAACAGACTTCTGCAGAGGATAGGTCTAATGAACTGAAGGGCTTTCGTTTGGCTGAGCAGCATCTTGATAAGCTGCTCACCAAAGAATATCGTCCCCCATGCCCTCCCACCAGGCTTGTCTAAGAGTTAAACAAATATTTTAAAAATATCAGTGTTGAAGCTATAGCTTGTCCAAGGTGCCAAATTGTGTCTGGGCTTGAGGCATTATCACGTTGAGGTCCAGGCCACAGCCACTTGACCACTCAGTGTCTAGACACCTGTCACAGTGGGAGGCCCAAGGGTCTCCAGTGGAATGGTTCAGAAGCATCGCCTGAGGACTCCCCAGCACCACAGAGCTGGCACACCCTCCAGTCACCCAGCTTGGCAGTAGGTCATTAGTCCCTGCTCTGCTACTTCCTGGGCAAGCTGCTTCCCCACTCTGAGCCTCGGTTTCCCCATATGTGATATGTCGATAATAATGCCCTCCTTAGAGGGTGTGCTTGCCATTGAATAAGCCAAATGTATATAAAAGTGCTGTGACACCATGAAGAGCTGTGACCATGTGGCCATTATTCAAAACCCCTAAGGGCTGTCCCATAACAGCAGACTGGAGAGTCATGTTCTGTGAGGCCCTAGAAGACAGAATTAGAGCCAAAGAGAGGAGTCTTTGGGCTAGGAGTAAAGAAGAAATTGCCAACTGTGCAGAGGTGGAGGGACAACTCTGGCAAGAGAGAGTGCCCTGACACTGGGAGATTTTCATAATCACCTGTCCATCACTTCCCTTTCCCCAGGGAGGGAGTGACCCTTCAGAGATGCTGTTTATCCAGCCCTGAGGTTCTGTGAGGCTTTTTGACCATCCTTCCCCAGTCCAGCTGGGCACCACGGGCCAGCCTCAAGGTGAGGATGGGCCTCCTTGGAGGACGTGGCTTCGCCTCCAGTTGATATAACATCTTCCTGGCTCACTTTCCCTGGTTTAATACTATAGACCGTTGTATAACCCTGAGCTTGGGCAGGAAGGAGACCAGGGAGGGCGCCATGCTTCCTGTGGCCACCCACACTTGACCAAGTGCTGATTGGAACATTGGCTTTGAAATGCCCTTTGACTCTGATCGAAAGGTTCCAGCCCATCTGCAGCAAAACAGAGGACATTGAAAGTCTGTGAGAGATGGAAGGATGAGGGTCCCAGTTCCAAGCGCACACACACATGCTCTTCCCCACCTGGGAGCTGCCATGTGCCGTGTGTCTGCAGTTGGCTTTGGAGCTTTGAGGCATTGTGCTGAAGTGGAGAGAGCGGCAGACTAGGTGTCAGAAGACCTGGTCTTGGCCTGACCCTTCCTCTCTGTGAGCCTGATTTTTCCATCTGTCACATGAGGAAGTAGGATGAGATGCCCTTCTCAGCTGACAGTTTGTGATTCTTCTGTTTTCTGGAAGCCGTGAGAGTTGATAGAATGAGCTCACCTTTGCATCCTCCTCCCCATGCCACTTACAGTCTCTCCGTCAGCCTTTACCTGTCCTCTTGGCAGACTGGTCCTGTCAGGGTGGGGTCAGCAATGTCCAGTTTTTCACCTGGGCACCATTTTTCCATCATAAATTTGAAATTGAATCCCAAAGGTTCTTAATTATTATTCTAAGCTCTCATTGAAAATCTGAGTATCAATTTTATAAAAATGTGGCTGAGGATGGGAAAGGAAGGGGAAGCAGTGGGGCTATACGTAGGGAAGGGAGAAACAGAAGGTGATATGATCAGGGAATTAGAGTGGGGCTTGATGGATGAGGCTGGAGTTGTTCACAGGATCTAAGTCACCAAGAGCCTCTGGGCCAGGTAAAGTAGCTTAGATTCTGTCCTGGAGGTAGGGTGGTTGGAGGGGGTGGGGTGGCTACTGAAGGGTTTAAGCAGGGCAGGGGACATGATCAGATTTGCATTTAGAAGGCTCACCCTGGTGCTAGTGTGAGGATGGGTTTGAGAGAAGCAAGTTGGAGTTAGACACCATCCCAGAAGCTGATGCCAAGATCGATTTGGGCAACCGACACAGAGGCCCAAAATGAGGAAGTGGGTGTAGTGAAGGGGGTGGGTAGAGTTGGAGATGCTTGGCTGATAGCATCAGAAGTGCTTCATGATCATCTGGATTTGCAGAAGACAGTAGTCAGGGAAAAGAAGGTGCCTTGCGGGGGGCGGGGGGGCTGGGTGGTGTATTCACTGACGCAGAATACATAGAATGAATGATCAACTTACACAAAATCCAGAACTGTATTCATCAGGGTGTGGTGCTGTGGGACATCCGGGAGAATGTGTCCAGAGAGCAGGTAGATAAAGGGGTCTAGCCTTCAGAGGAGGAGTGGACGCATGATGCAGGGTTGGAAGTTCTCAACCCTTGAGAAGGGTTATGGGAGGTAAAGCCCTGCAAGGGGATCAGATGACTCAGGTGCATTACGTGGAGTGGAGTGAGAGGACCAGAGGCTGAGGACACAGATGAGATGAGCAAATCCTAGGCCCCTCATCAGCCCCTAAAAGGCAGAATATGTGTGTCCCTCCCAGCACAGAGCCTACCACTGACCCTTAGCACACAGCTGGCCACAGATAGGCCGTCAGTGAATGTGTTCTCTGGCTTGCAGTTCCTCCCACTGGAGCCTTAGTGCACCTGGCTCTGCCTGGGTTACTATAGTAACCTAGGGATGCAGGGATACATGGGCTCTGTGTTGCCGTGGAAACCAGCAGTTGGGTATCCCTCAGTGGCATGGCTGCTGAGCCCTTGGGGATTCATCCTGGTCCTAGAGGGGTTGGAAGGTAGGCTGTGACAAACACAAAGGTTTCCAGGTCCTAATTAATCAGTGGTGGTTGTTATTAATCCGACTGTTGCCATGGTGATGAAGGAAGATACACAAGTGGGCTCATGGTAGCTTCAGTACTGAGCTAAATGATATAAGGAAATTTCAGCCTTAAGTAGGATCATCCCTAGACTCACTCCATCCTCTGGCCACCATGGGGCCAGGACACCTTTGCCTTCTTTCTGGGTTTCCACACTTTTGCCAAGACAGGGATTTTGTTCCCAGGAGGCACTCCCGGGCACATGGGAGCTCCGCATTCAAAGCAGCACAGAAAACCTGGGCCCCTGAAACAGGGCCACCGGGGCCACCAAAGAGATTGGTAAGCACTCAACACTCCGCCTTCAGCCGGACTTACCCCTGCCTCAACTCCACCTATCTGCCATCAACCTCACCCCTTTGCAGTCCCAAGGCCTCCTCTTCCCTCTGGTGCTGTTTCTCCATCACCTCATGGAGTCCCACAGCCCACCTTCCCCAAGCCTCTCAGGCTCTGGGCAAGTGAGCAGGAGGCTTCACTGCTTCACATGCCCTGGAATCTCAGGGGATTCCTCCATTGTTCACGTGAGGGCCTCTCCCCTCTTCCTGAGCCCTCTGGCCCTCTGGCAGCTCCGCTTTCTTGCCCTCTGCCTTCTTTGGGTGAATCCTTTTTCTGTCGTATGCCACCCCGCCCCATGCTTCATTCCATTCCTACACTGTGGTCATTGCTGCCCTCATTCTGGACTGCCTGCATGCTGTTCTGAGTGAACACCCCATGGAAATCCCTGTACCTGATCCATAACTTAACACACCATCTGAGGTGGCTGAGACCTGGGCATTGAAGGAGGCCTTGAATGACAACAGTCTGGCCAAGCAAGGGGCAGGGATGGTCAGGTAAGAAAGTAAGGGCTTGGAGTCACCCCTTCTTTTCCTCCTCAGGAGAACAACCAGGAGGAGAAACTACTTGAAGGACGCAAGGGAGATCGCTCGGTGAGCTGGCAGGGGAGGAGGGTATGCTGGCCCCGAGAAAGAACTTATGAGGAGAAAGTCACCCACAGGAGACTGTGCAGGGAGGTGGTGAGGGGATGTGGGTGGCTAAGTGGCCATGGATCCCATATCTACGGGTGTGTGTGTGTGTTTGTGTGTGCATGTATGTGTATATGTAATCAAGTGTAGGGGAAGATGTGACCACTAGGCAAAATTTGTACTGACTATGGCTCTCATGGCCTTGGTTTGTTTCTCTTTGGTCCTCCTGTGGTTCTTTTGCCCTGACTCTAGCCAAGTTGTGCTGATGAGGGCCCAGAGTCCTAGCTCCATTCCACAACCTATGCTGGGATTCTCTCAGCCAGGCCTTCCCAGGGGGCGTCCTCTGCATTTGGCCAAGCCATTGCCCAAGACCACTGAGGAAATCCAGTTTCCATGCCTTCCTATTGTCCAAACACCCAGCCTGAGTACTTCCTGCCCCAGGCCTGTCTTCCACAGTCAGAAGATGGGTCTTGCTTTCCTCAAGTGATTCCTAACCAGGACCTCATTTGTTCTCTTCTGAGACAGAGGTCTCTCAGATGTATTTTTGGCCCAGGACATGGGCAGAAACAGCTTCTCTGTGAAGGAGGGGTCTGAGCCCTGTTTACAGATAAGACTAGATGGTAGGACCCCTTCTCTAGCTGCAGAGGGCCCCCAGAACCTGAGGAACCTGCCTGCCCGTCCGAGGACTAGGTCAGAGAAACGAGGGGAGGAGGCATCTGGGCCTCTGGTGTGTCCCCTCATGGATATTGATCCCGGGTTTCTGATGATGATCTCAAAGAGAAGCTCTGTGGAGAACCATGGGTCTCAGGTATGGCCCCCGTGGCAGGTGCCCCCTGTACCTTTCCTTTTCTATACACAGCCTCAAATCAGGCCGAGTTTTTAGCCTGAAGAAAATCTCATGAAGAGAAAGGTGGGGCCGGGGAGTATCACTGAGCCTAATTCAGAGGTGATTGGGAAGGAGGAGAAGGGCTGGAGTAGGAAGGGTGCAAATAATGAACCCCAGAGGGATGACTCTGCCGTGACAATTTTAATGAGGCTTGAAGACTTTCAGCTCATTTGTCTTCTGCAGCTGTTGCATTTTGAGTAATGTGAGCTAGTGAGTCTCCTTCCTGTACTCACCACCATAGACTGACAAGGCTGCAAGAGTCTTTGAGATCCTACATATCTAACCCCTTATTTACCAGGGAAAACTAAGGCCTGAGGCAGGCAGGGCAAGGTCACACTGCAAGTTCATGGCCGAGTCAGGATTAGAACCCAGCTCCCTGCTCAGGGCTCTTTCTCTGCCCCAGCTGCCTACCGTGAAGGTGTAAGACCCAGCCTCACTGAATGGGGGTCATGAGAATACTGGAAGGCTGTGGTCCCCCGGTTATGACCTTGCCTTGTATGAGAGGCCTTGAGCATAGCATGGCCTGTACATATATTTACAGCTGTTGACTGACTGGCAGGGACTCCTGGCCATACTGTGTTTCTGAGCTGTCTCATTTCTGGGATTTGGTGCCTCTGTACTCCACCCAGGGCTCCCAATACCACTTTGAGTATGCCTGAAGGCTCTTCCAGTGTCCCTGAATGTCAGGCAAAACTACATAATTCAAGATGGTGACAAGGGTAACATTTTACCTGTGGCCAATCCTGTATGGGCACACAGGGCTATGAGCAGATAAACAAGGAAGGTGAGGAACCAGGCAGCCTCAGTGTTGAGGAACTGGTTGTAGGGACATATCTCCATAGGCTGGGGATTAGTCATAATTAATGGTAAAGTTAGATGATCAGCCACTTAGGGACACAGCCAAAGCAAGAGAACCTTGGGTCTTGACTTAGTGTTTTCATCCTATGTTCCGCCATCATATTGGGAGCTTCCAAGTTCATGAGCACAGTTCCTCCATGCCCCAGTCTCTGAGTTTCTTGTCTTCAACTCACTAAATGTCACTCATTCCTAGGGATCTACTCATCATTTGAAACTGTTCCACCTCTAAAATCTTAATGTCTCTGCACCTTCTGTGCATTCTGTCTCCCTCACCTCCACTGTAGCTGCTCATAGAGACCTGCAGGCTCTTGACTTCTAATTATTCTCCTTGCTCTGAATCAACTCTTGATCCTGTCTAATCTGGACCTGGTGGTGTTTCACTTCAACTGTTCACCATTCACAACTTGGCCCCTTAGTCTCCCACTCAAACCCTTGAACACAGTAACCACCTGCCTTCTCTAGTCTAGATGATGGGGGCGGGGGGGGTCCCTTCATGAATTGATACAAATCCAAATCCATGGTCCGCAGCCTCAACTGAGCCCACAGCAGTGTCCAGGCACTACAATTCCCCACCCAGCTTTTTCCAAGCTCTCACACAACCCTCTAACTTTCTACACCTCAGCCTCCCTACTCACTCCCAGCAGTCATCCTAGACTCCTTCACAGAGAAAAGAAAACTTGACGGGAAGAGATTCCTTCACCCTCCTCACCAAGTTCCAAACTTACCTGCACCCATGCCCATCCATGTCTCCAGCCCCATCATATTGAGAGATAGGTCCCTCTCCCAGTTAGCCACTCCACTTCACATACCCTCCCCCGCCCCGACCCAGTACCTCACTCTTGCTAATGCTCATTCCCTCTGTCCTGGTTTCCTAGGGCTGCCATAACAAAATGCCACAAAGTGGGTGACTTTAAAGAACAGAAATTTATTTTTTCTCACCATTCTTAAGGCTCGAAATCCAAATTCAGGGAATCAGCAGGGCTATGCTCTGTCTGTTCTGGTGGCCCTGGGCATTTCTTGGCATTTCGTTGCTTGCAGACAGATCCTCACACGATTGTCTTCGCCCTGTTCTTCTCTTTTATAAGAAACCACTCAGAAGGGATTAGAATTAGGACCCACCCTACTCCAGTATGACCTCGTTTAACTTAACCGATAACATGTACAAAGAAAAACCGTATTTCTCCCAACAAGGTCACATTCACTGGTACAGGGGTTAGGACGTCAGCATATCTTTTTGGGGGACACAATTCAATCCATAGCATCACCTTTCTCTTGTATCTTCATTGTCTCCATCTCTCCTGGTTTCTTCCACTCTAACCCAGTTAAAAAAAACACTGTACAACCTACTCTTCTCAGCCAAGCTTATTGAAATCAAAGTCAGTGTTTATTATCCCCACTTCTTCACCTCCTGCTGAATCCTCAGTCCACTACAATCCAGCTTCAGTTCCCCACTTCTCCATTGACACTTGTCTTGCCAGCATCTCCAATGAGTTTTATTATAAATTCAGCTGAAGCCTTTCAGTTCTATTTTACCTCTGAGTAGCATTTGGCATAACCTATCACACTTTCTTTTGAAACGTTCTTCCCTTGCATTCCAAGACCTCATACTCTCCTGGTCTTTCACCTACCATTATGTTCCTTTTTTCTCAGTCTTCGTGAGATTTTCCTCCTCTCTTCACCTGGAAATGCTGATACGGTCCAGGATTGTGCCCTGGTCTCTTTTCTTATTTATACCACTTCTAAGTGATCTTATTGATTACTGTGACTGCACCTTCCGTCTCTAAGTTATGACTTCACAAGTACAGGTGATCCCTAGACAGTCGCCTGTCTAGGGTATTTCACCAGCACTGGGCGTGTGGTCAGAATCAACTCGACGGCAATGGGTTTGGTTTTTGGTGTTTTTGAGTGCATGGCACTGCTGAGCAGTTGGTACAGCCAACGGTGCATCTATGGAAAATGGCATCTATGGCAAGCACTGAAATTGTGCCCTTATCCAAACATCTGACACCCATCTTTTAGGTAACTTTACCATAATATCAGCTCAGAAATGCAAGTCAGCTCATTAATTTTTTAATTTACACATTACTGTGCTTGAGGAGGGACAATGGTTTGTACTGGGTTCATAGAGACTGAACCCAGGGCTGGTGCAATACCTACGATGCCTTAGATATGCCTCTGTCCCTAGATCTGTCTCCTTAGTTTTAGTTACCCTTTTAGTTCTGTCAGTTTTGCATCATGTATTTTGAAGCTCTGCTCTTAGGTGCATAAACATGTAGGACTGATAGGTTTTCTTAAGGAGTTAACTCCTTCATCAATAGAAAATGTTGTCGTTTATCCTTGGCGATGTTGTTCTGAAGTCTAATTAGTATGGATAATATGGTCACTTCAGCTTTCTATTCATTAGTATTTGTATGGCATATATTTTTCCATCCTTTTACTTTTAACCTTTCTGACTATAAACCTAAAGTGGGTTTTTTTAGACAGCATATAATTAGATCTTATTTTTTTTATTCAGTCTGACGAGCTTGGCATTTAATTGGAGTGTTTAGACCATTTATGTTTTCTTAATAATTTATTTTATTTTATTTTTGCTGTTGTTGAGAATATACACAGCAGAACATACACCAGTTCCACAGTTTCTACATGTGCAATTCAGTGACATTGATCACATTCTTCTAGTTGTGCAACCATTCTCACCCTCCTTTTCTGAGTCGTTCCTCCGCTGTTAACATAAACTCACTGCCGCCTAAGTTTCCTATCTCATCTTTCAAGTTGCTGTTGTCAGCTTTATCCCACATCGATAGATCTTAAAAGAGCACAAAGCTCAAGACAGACATTCTTTACTAGTTAAGCTAAACCATTTGGTTTAAAGAAGACTTCAGGGGATATTTTTGGTTTAAGGTTTAAAGTTTAAAAATGATCTCAAGACAGTAGTTGCAGGGGTTCATCCAGCCTCCATGGCTCCAGAAAGTCTAGAATCCCTGAGAATTTGAAATTCCGTTCTACATTTCTCCCCCTTTTAATCAGGATTCTTCTATTGAATCTTTGATCAAAATGTTCGGCAGTGGTAATCGAGCACCACCCTGTTCATCTGGTCTCATGGCAAAGGGGACTGTTGTTCCTGGAGGCAGTTAGCCACGTATTCTGTTTCCTCCTACTATTCCTGACTTTCCTTCTTCCTTCTGCCTGTAACAGGCAGATAGAGAGCAATTATTGTAATTTGGATGGCCACTTGCAAGCTTTTAAGATGCCAGACACTACACAACAAACGAGGAAGTAGAACAGAAGCACTAAACATGGTATTAGGCCAATAAACAGGGACTAGATCATTTACATTTAATGTTACTATCAATATAGTTGGGGTTAACAAGACTGGAACCATTCCCAGAGCCAACTCTTCAGACAGGGATTGGACTGGACTATAAGATAGAAAATGATACCGGTGAGGAGTGAGTTTCTTGGCTCAAGTAGACACATGAGACTATGTGGGCAGCTCCTGTCTGGAGGGACGATGAGAAGGCAAAGGGTGGCAGAAGCTGGCCGAATGAACACAGGAAATACAGGGTGGAGAGAAGGAGTGTGCTGTGTCATTAGGGGGAGAGCAACTAGGAGTACATAGCAAAGTGTATATAAATTTTTGTATGAGAGACTGACTTGATTTGTAAACTTTTACTTAAAGCACAATTAAAATATATATATATATATATTTGGATTTAAGTCCGTTGTTAGGTGCCATTGAATTGGTTCCAACTCATGGGGACCCTAGGTACAACAGAACAAAACACTGCCCAGTCCTATGCCTTCCTTACAATTGTTAATGTGTTTGAGCCCGTTGTTGCAGCTACTGTGTTGGTCCATCTCCTTGAAAATCTTCCTCTTTTTTGCTGACTCTACCAAGCATGATGTCCTTCTCCAAGGACTGGTCCCTCAATTTGGACATGATAACCTGTCCAAAGTACATGAGGTGAAGTCATGACATCCTCTTTTCTAAGGAGCCTTCTGGCTATACTTCCAACACAGGTTTGTTCATTTTTCTGGCAGTCCATAGTATGGTCAATATTCTTTGCCAACACCATGATTCAAAGGCATGAATTCTTCTGTCTTATTGATTGTTCAGCTTTCACATGCATATGAGGCTATTGAAAACACCTTGGCTTGGGTCAGGCACACTTCAGTCCTTAAAGTGACATTTTAGCTTTTTAGATTTGCCCACTACAGTATGTCGTTTGATTTCTTAACTGATGTTTCCATGGGTGTTGATTGTGGATCCAAGTAAAACGAAATTCTTGACTTCAGTATTTTCTCCATTCATTATGATGTTGCTTATTGGTCCAGTTGGGAGGATTTTTATTTTCTTTATGTTGGTGCGTAATCCATACTAAAGGCTGTAGTCTTTGACCTTCATTAATAAGTGCTTCACGTTCTCTTCACTTTCAGCAAGCAAGGTTGTGTTATCTGCATAATGCAGGTTGTTAGTGAGTCTTCCTCCAATCCTGATGTGCCATTCTTCTTGGTATAGTCTGGCTTCTTGGATTATTTTCTCAGCGTACAGATTGAATAAGTATGGTGAAAGGATACAACCCTGACATACTGACACACACTTTTCCTAATTTTAAACCACTCAAACCGAAACCAAACTCACAGCCATCGAGTTGATTCCAACTCATAGCGACCATCTGTGACAGAGTAGAACTGCCCCATAGAGTTTCCAAGGAGCACCTGGCGGATTTGAACTGCCGACCTCTTGGTTAGCAGCCGTAGCACTTAACCACTATGCCACCAGGGTTTTCTAAAACCACTCAGTATCCCCTTATTCTGTTCAAACAACTGGCTCTTGGTCTATATACAGGTTCCTCATGAGCACAATTAAGTGTTCTGGAATTCCCATTCTTCTCGGTGTTGTCCATAATTTGTTAGGATCCACACAGTCAAATGCCACTGTATAGTCCATAAAACACAGGTAAACATCTTTCTGGTATACTCTGCTTTTAGCCAAGATCCATCTGACATCAGCAGTGATAACCCTCATTCCATGTCCTCTTCTGAATCCAGCTTGGATTTCTAGCAGTTCCCTGTAGAGGTACTGGTGCACCATTATTGAATTATCTTCAGCAAAATTTTACTTGTGTGTGATATTAGTGATATTGTTTGATAATTTCCTTATTCTGATGGATTGCCTTTCTTTGGAATGGGTATAAATATGGACCTCTTCTAGTCGATTGGTGGGGTAGCTGTCTTCCAAATTTCTTGGCATAGACGGGTGAGCCCTTCCAGTGTTATATCTGTTTGTTGAAACATCTCAATTGGATTCCATCAATTCCTGGAGCCTTGTTTTTCACCAGTGCCATCAGTGTGGCTTGAACTTCTTTCTTCAATACCATCGGCTTTTGATCATATGCTGCCTCCTGAAATCGTTGAATGTAGACCAATTCTTTTTTGGTACAGTGTCTCTGTGTGTTCCTTCCATCTTCTTTTGATGCTTCCTGCATCATTCAATGTTTTGCTCATAAACCAAAAAAACCAAACCCATTGCCATTGAGTCAGTTCGACTCATAGCAACCCCATAGAATCATTCAATATTGCAGCTCAAGGCCTGAATTTTTTCCTTAGTTCTTTCAGTTTGAGAAATGTCGTGCATGTTCTTCCCTTCTAGTTTTCTAACTCCAAGTCTTTGCGTATTTCATTATAAAGATGATGAAGTTGAAGATTTTTACCAACTTCTGCAGTGTGAAATTGATCAAACATGCAATCAAGATGCATTGATAATTACTGGTGACTGGAATGTGAAACTTGGAAACAAAGAAAAAAGATCAGTAGTTGGAAAATATGGCCTTGGTGATAGAAATGATAACCGGAGATCACATGGTAGAATTTTGAAAGACCAATGACCTAGTCATTGGAAATACCTTTTTTTCAACAACATAAGTGGTGACTGTACACATGGACCTTGCCAGATGGAATACACAGGAATCAAAATGGCTTCATCTGTGGAAAGAGACAATGGAGAAGCTCAATATCGTCAGTCAGACCAAGGCCACGGGCCGACTGTGGAAAAGACCATTAATTGGTCATGTGCAAGTTCAAATTGAAGTTGAGGAAAAATTAAAACAAGTCCATTAGAGCCAGCGTATGACCTTGAGTATATCCCACCTGAATTTAAAGACTGTCTCAAGAACAGATTTGATGCGTTGAATGCTAATGGCCGAAGACCAGATGAGTTGTGGGATGACATTAAGGATATACATGAAGAAAGCAAGCCAAAAAATCAAACCCATTGTTGTCAAGTCGATTCCAACGCATAGCAACCCTATAGGACAGAATAGAGCTGCCCCATAGGGTTTCCAAGGAGCGCCTGGTGGATTCGAACTCCTGACCAAGAGCAGTCATAGCTCTTAACCACTATGCCACCAGGGTTTCCAAGAAAGCAAAAGTTCCTTAAAAAGACAGGGAAGAAAGAAAAGACCAAAATGAATGTCAGAAAAGATTCTTAAACTTGTACTCAAATATGGAGTCGCTAAAGCAAATGGAAAAAATTTTGAAGTAAAAGAGCTAAACAGGAGAGTTCAAAGCGTGGTTCGAGAAGACAAAGGAAAGTATTACAATGAAATATGCAAAGACCTGGAGTTAGAAAACCAAAAGGGTTTAATTCTTCCATCTTTTTTTTTAGTATTCGTCACATCTATTCTTTGTTCCTTTTTCCTCTTTTCCTGTATTCCTTTTATTGAGCATTGTTTATGATGCTATTTTATCTCCATTCTTAGCTTACTGTGGCTCTTTTTTGTTTTTGTTTTATGGTTTTTAGTGCTTGCACCAGGGTTTACAAAATACATCTTCAACTTACCACAGCTTACCTTCAAATAATATTATACCATTTCATGAATACCATAAGAACCTCACAACAGTATAGTCTCATTCACCCTTCTTGTCTTTTGAGCTATAACTTATTGTCACACATTTCCCTTCTTCCTGTGTTATAAACTTCATAATATGTTATTACTTTTTCTTTAAAGAGTACTATCTTTTTTAAAAATAACAACTTTATTGGGATATAATCCACATACCACACAATTTACCTATTTAAAGCATAAAATTCATTGGCTTTTACTATATTCAGAGTTGTGCAACCATTACCGCAATCAATTTTGGAATATTTCCACACCCTGAATTAGCAGTCACTCCCTGTCTTAATTATCTAGTGCTGCTGTAACAGAAATACTGTAAATGGGTTTTTTTTTTTTAATTTTTACTGTGCTTTAAGTGAAAGTTTACAAATCAAGTCAGTCTCTCATACAAAAATTTATGTACACCTTGCTATATACTCCTAGTTGCACTTCCCCTAATGAGCACACTTCTTCTCTCACCCTCTATTTTCGTGTCCATTTGGCCAGCTTCTGACCCCTTCTGCCGTCTCATCTCCACTCCAGACAGGAGCTGCCCACATAGCCTTACGTGTCTACTTGATCCAAAAAGCCCACTCTTCACCAGTATCATTTTCTATCCTATATTCCAGTCCAATCTCTGTCCGAAGAGTTGGCTTTGGGAATGGTTCCCTTCTTGGGCTAACAGAAGGTCTGGGGACAATGACCTCTGGGGTCCTTCTAGTCTCAGTCAGACCATTAAGTCTGGTCTTTTTACGAGAATTTGAGGTCTGCATCCCACTGCTCTCCAGCTCCCTCAGGGGTTCTCTGTTCTGTTCCCTGTCAGGGTAGTCATCGGTTGTAGCCGGGCACCATCTAGTTCTTCTGGTCTCAGGCTGATGTAGTCTCTGGTTTATGTGGCCCTTTCTGTCTCTTGGGCTCATAATTACCTTGTGTCTTTGGAGTTCTTCATTCTCCTTTGCTTCAGGTGGGTTGAGACCAATTGATGCATCTTAGATGGCTGCTTGCTAATGTTTAAGAGCCCAGATGCCACTTTCCAAAGTGGGATGCCAAATGTTTTCTTAATAGATTTTATTATGCCAATTGACTTAGATGTCCCCTGAAACCGTGGTCCCCAAACACCTGCCCCTGCTACACTGGCCTTCAAAGCCTTTAGTTTATTCAGGAAACTCCTTTGCTTTTTGTTTTGTCCAGTTGTGCTGATCTCTCCTGTATTGTGTGTTGTCTTTCACTTCACCTAAAATAGTTCTTATCTACTGTCTAATTAGTGAAAACTCCTCTCCCTCCCTCCCCAGTCTTGTAACCATCAAAGAATGTTTTCTTCTCTGTTTAAACTATTTTTCGAGTTCTTATAATAATGATCTCATACAATATGTGTCCTTTTGCAGTTGACTAATTTCACTCAGCATAATGCTTTCCAGATTCCTCCATGTTAGGAAATGTTTCACGGATTCATCATTGTTCTTTATCGATGCGTAGTATTCCATTGTGTGAATATACCATAATTTATTTATCCATTCATCCATTAATGGGCACCTTGGTTGCTTCCATCTGTTTAATCTCTTTTATATCTCAAAAGAGATTGATTTAAGACACATCCTACATTAATGTTGTCTCATTAATATAACAAAGAAAACCCATTCCCAAATGGGATTATAACCACAGCTGTAAAAAAACAAAACCAAACCTGTTGCCGTTGAGTTGATTTTGACTTATACTGACCCTATAGGACAGAGTAGAACTGCCCCAAGTTGCAGCTGGTGGATTCAACCTTTTGGTTAGCAGCCCAGTGCTTAACCACTGCACCACCAGGGCTCCGACCACAGGTATAAGGGTTGGGATTTATAATACATATGTCATGGATTAAATTGTGTCCCCCCAAAGTATCTGTCAGCTTGGCTAGGTCCCAATTCTCTTGTATGATTGTGTGATTATCTATCATTTTGTCTCTGATGTGATTTCCCTATGTGTTGTAAATCATATCTATGATGTAATAAGATGGATTAGGGGCAGTTGTGTTGATGAGGTCTATAAGATTAGATAGTGTCTTAAGCCAATCTTTTTTGAGATGTAAAAGACAGAAGCGAGCAGAGAGACGTGGGGACCTCATACCACCAGGAAAGCAGCACTAAGAGCAGAGCATGTCCTTTGGACCTGGAGGTGGCACCTAGAGTTTGGAATTGTAGCCTACTGGACTGTGGGAGAATGAATTTCTCTTTGTTGAAGCAATCCACTTGTATTTCTGTTGTGGCAGCGCTAGATGACTAAAACAACATATTTTGGGGGGGATGCAATTCAATTCATAGCACTCTGCTTTCCTTTCTTCCCCCCACCCTAGCCCTAAAAAAACCCCTAGACAACCACTAATCTACTTGCTGTGTCTATACGTTTGCCTATTCTGAACATTTCACCTAGATGGAATCATACAATATGTTGTCTTTGTGACTGCCTTCTTTCCTTAGCATGTTTTCAAGGTTCTTCTAAAGTGTGTCTGTTACAGACAGCATATAGTTTGATCTTGAATATTTTATCCAGTCTGAAAATCTCTGCCTTTTGATTAGATTGGTTGATCCATTCACATTGATATTATTATTGATATAATAATATTATTGATATAATAATATTATTGATATAATAACGTATTTATATCTGCCATTTTACTTTTTGTGTTCTATATGTTTAATGTCTTTTTTGTTCCTTTATTCCTCCTTTGCTGCTTATTTTAGCATTAAGTGGATATTTTCTAATGTAACATTTTAATTCCTTTAATGATTTTTTTCACTATATAACTTATTTTCTTATTGGTTGTTCTAGGGCTTATCATATACATCTTAGCTAATTAAAATCTTTTTCAGATTTATACTAATAATTGCAGTGATATACAGAAACATTGCTTCTATATAGCTCTATTTCCTCTTCCCTTTTTTTGTGTGTGTGTATATGTATATATATATTTGTTGCTGTTAGGTTCCGTCAAGCAGGTTCCAACTCGTGGCGACCCTGTGTACAACAGGATGAAGCACTGCCCAGTCTTGCACCATCCTCACAATCGTTATGCTTGAGTCCATAGTTGCAGCTAACCATGTCAATCCATCTCATCAAGGATCTTCCTCTTTTTTTGCAGACCCTCCACTTTACCAAGTATGATGTCCTTTTCCAGGGACTGATCCCCAGATAATATATCCAAAGTATGTGAGACGTAATGTCACCATTCTTGCTTCTAAGGAGCATTCTGGTTGTACTTCTTCCAAGACAGATTTGTTCGTTCTTTTGGCAGTCCATGGTAAAGTCAATATCCTTCGTCAGCCCCACAATTCAAAGGCATAGATTCTTTGGTCTTCTCTGTTCATCATCCAGCTTTCATGTGCGCATGAGGCAATTAAAAACACCATAGGTTGCATCAGGTGCACCTTACACAGTAATACATTGTTGTAATTATCACTTTGTGTAATTTAATGTCTCTTAAAGAAGCCGAGAGAAGAGAGCAAATATATATAGAGTTTGCTATATTAACCCTGTAATTTACCATTTTTTGTCGTCTTCATTTGTTGCTGTGGGTTTGAGTTACCACCTGTTGTCATTTCTTTACTCCATTCCAGCTTTACTTTCACCCACCTCCTTTGTGCTGTTATTGTCAAATATATACATTTATATATTTTGGAGGCCCAACGATACAATTATATACATGTCATTTTTACACAATTGCTTTTTAAATCAGCCAAGAGAAGAAAGAAGAAATATGTATTTATGCTGTATTTTCTAGTTGCATGATTACCTTAGTGGTATTTTGAGTGTGTGTGTGTGTGTGTGTGTATGTGCGGATTTGAATTATGATTTGAAGAGCTTCCTTTAATATCTCCTGTAAGGCAGGTTTGCTAGCAACAAATTCTTTCAGGGTTCCCCCCCTCTTTGTAGAAATGTCTTTATTTTGTCTTCATTTATGAAAGATAGTTTTGCTGGATATAAGATTTTTGATTGACTTGAATATGTTCCACTGCCTTTTGGCCACTGTTGTTTCTGATGACAAGTCAGCTGTTATTATTATCAAGGTTATTGTCCCTGAAAGGTTGTTTTTCTCTTGCTCCTTTCAAAAATTTCTATTTGTCTTTCAGAATTTTTACTATATGTTTGTGAATCTCTTTGTGTTTACCCTGATTGGGGTTTGTTGAGCATCTTAAATGTGTATCATCAATTTGGAAAGTTTTCAGGCATTATCTCTTCAAATACTTTTTCTGTTTTATTCTGGTAGTTCCATTACTCATGTCCTCTAGGCAATAATAAGGGCAATCGTGGGGCTCACCTTTTTTGCTTTCTTCTCTCAGGGTTGACTTTCCAGCGCTGCCTTTTGTCCAGTGTCTGAAAATCTCATTTCATATATTTCATCCCTTTTTAAAATTTTTAAAAAAGGGAGGTAAATATAGTCCTTGTTTGTCCTTTGTAGCTAAAAACAGAAGTCTTCCCTTAGGTTCACATATTTAACTACCTCCCCTACATTCCCACTTGTATATCACACAGACTCCTCAAACCCAACAAATTCAAACAGTCATCCTCCTTACCCCTTAACCTGTCTCTCCTCTTACTTTTCCCTCTTTCAGGTAGTCCAGTCCCAAATCTTGGAGACCACCAAGTCCTCTTCCTCATCTGTCTCTAATATCTAATTTAAATCCTCTAGCTTTGTATTCTTGGTAATTCTCAAATATGTGCTTGTCTTTCTATCCCTCTGGCTACTGGATTAGTTTGGGTCCTATCTGTTTTCAGTCTAAATTAGTAAAACAGCCTTCATACTGCCTCTTTGCCTCCAGCCCTGTCTTACTCTAATCTATTAGCCACACCGAAGCCAGAGTTATTTTTCCAAACCACGTAGGCGATATCACCCTTGCTTAATGTTTCCTAGTGGCTTCTTTGAAGCTTCAGCATAAATCCCAGAATTCTTAGTGTAGACAAAGCTCTTTACTGTCTGGTCCCTGTTATGATCTCCAGTATCCTGTCATCTCCTGCCTCTCTCCTCCCTATACCAAAAAACAAAAAAACCGAGCCCAGTGCTGTCTAGTCAATTCTGACTCATAGTGATCCTATAGAACAAAGTAGAACTGCCCCATAGAATTTCCAAGGTGCAGCTTGTGGCTTTGAACTACTGACTTTTCGGTTAGCAGCTGTAGCACTTAACTGCTGTACCACCAAAAAAAAAAAAAAAAAAAAAAAAACACCAGGGCTCCCCCAAATTCACCTGTTCCCTTCTGTTTCTAGGTTTCATGTGAGGCTCCTTATATATGTAGCACTAGATTGCTCATCATCCTTTAGGATTTGATGTTACCTCCTCCAGGAAGCCTGTTCAGATGTCCTCAGTCATGTATGATGATAAACTCTATCATGAGTCTCAGTAAAAATTACTGCAATCATGGATTGTATCTGATTCTACCACTGGATTGTGACTTCTCTGAGAGTAACTACATATTTTACTTGGCCTCTGTACGCTTAGCAGAAGATCACACACAGAGTAGCTTCTCAGTATAAGTGCACTGAATGAATGAAAGCCAGATATGGAGGTATATCTAGTGGAAACAAGAAGAGAAGACCTAAGGCCAACTGACCTCCAATGGCCTGGATGTCCTCCGAGCTGTCAGGCCCAGAGTAGAATGCTTAGTGCAGCAGGACCTCCCTCTCAAAGGTGGGCAATGCTGGGCCTGAGGGGTTATGCTTCCTCCTTACTCTACTGCACAGGGGCTAGAGTTATGTGAGCCTTTCTATTGTTGCATTTCCACCTTCTACTTCAAAAGGAGACCCACTGTATCATCCAGGCCTGCCAGAGCCTGAACACCAGGGCAGGCCCTTGGAGTGGCTGAGCTTTACGCTTTTCAGCAGAACTGTGTCTTGCATGTAAGTCAGAAAATGTGCCACAGGGGACCTGGCATGTCACAGGGAATTCTTACTGAAATGAGATTTTAAAAGAAGGCATGATGAAGAGCTTTGATGACTGGGACCTGTAGGGCAGTTCTGCTTTGTCACATGAGGTCACTATGAGTCGACAGTTACTCAAAAACACCCAACAATAACAACAACCCAAGTGGGACTTTCCTAACCCCTGTGCAGTAAAGAGAGCTGAAGCTTTGGCAGTCCACGTCTTGTAGTTTATAATCCTAGGATTTTAGAACTTGAGGGGTGTCATCTCGAAGCCCATCCTAAACTATCTAAATTGGAATCTCTGGGAGAGGCCCAAGAATCTGAATTTTTAAACAGCTCCCCAAGTGATCCTGATGTCCAGACAGATTTGGGAACCACTGGCCCAGGCTTAGGAAAGAGGCAGTGGACACTCCTCAGGAAAAGAAGTGGGTGGCCTCTTGCCCAGCTCAGCTTCACACCTTTTAGAATCATGGTGGCCATCATGTAGTGTGACTATACATTGTAAAATAGCATTAAGAAAATTGTAGTAAGTTTGTAATATATAAAACAATCTGAGGAAGAAAAATAGAATTACCTGTAATCCCAACACCTGGCATTAATTCCTCTTTGCATTTTGGTTTATTCCATTTATTAACTTTTTATTGATGTATAACATACAGAAAAGTGCACAAATTACAAGTGCACAGCCCAATGAATTCTCACAACTGATCACAGTCATGTTAACCCCACCCAGACCAAGAAACAGAACCTCCCCCTTAATCTCCTTTTGGTAACTCCACTACCCTTTCCCCAGAAACAGTTATTCTGACTTCTAACATCATAGATTAGTTTTGTTTGTGATTGACATTTATGTAATTGGATCATTTATACCTACTCTTTGAGTCTGGCTTCTTTTGCTCAATATTATGTTTGTGAGATTCATCTATGTCATATATATAGTTATAGATCATCTATTCTTGTGTAGTATTCCATTGTGTGACTATACTACAATTTATTTTATCCATTCTACTGCTGATGGGCATTTGGGAAGCTTACAATACTTGGCAGTTATGAATAGTATTGCTATGAATGTTCTCGCACATGTCTTTTGGTGTACATGTGCCTGCTTTTCTGTGGGATAGGTTTCTATGAGTGGAATTGCCGAGTCATGTATAAATGTTGACAGTTTTTCAAAGTAGTTCTACCAGTAAATTCCATCTGTGGTGTATGAGATTTCTGGTTGCTGTATATCCTCATCCTCACCAGCACTTGGTGTCTTCTGTCTTTTCGTTTTAACCATTCTGGTAAGTGTATAATGAATGGCATTGTAGTTTTACCTTGCATTTCCCTAGTGTGAATAATGAAGTTGAGCATCTTTTTGTTGATATAGTTCTTTTTAATCTTGTACTTATGCGCCCACTCCTCGTAATCATTGGGGGGGGGGGGGAATAGGGCAAAAAGCTGGTACCATAAATGAGAAAAACATCCTGGGTAAAGTACTATATTATTTTTCTTTTTACTGAAGTCTTTCATCATAAAATAAGTTCTATGTAACTATATAAGACTTTAAAGAAAACATATGTTCTGCTATTGTTCCATCTTTTGTCCCTATGCTTTCCCTAAGCACATAATTTGTATTAAGTGTTTCACCAACTTTTCTTTTTGGACACACATTTTAATGAGGCATTGCACAGATATTCTCCAAAGACAAGTCACTATAATGAAGTAAAAGCTCCAACTCAGGATGAGGAAAGAAGCCTTTGGTAGTGAATGCCCAGAACTAGTTATTGTTGTTTTGTTCCACTGGGAACAGGAGGGAGCCCAGGGAGTAAAGCTGTGAGCACTGCCGAGTAGATCCTGAAAATAAGGCTGTTTTTGTTTGGGGTTGTGTTGTTACTGTTCTTTGTTAATGCAGAGAACTGTTTATTAATTGAGAAAATTTGTTATAAATTTTTCTTAGGTGCTATCTGAAAAAATATATACTGTGAGTTTGTTAACAATTTTATCTTTGTGTGTGCATATATATTTTTAATGAAGTTGCGTAAACTGGTTTGTAATCTATGTTTTCCAAGTAACATTTTTCTGTACTATTGAATATCACTAAACAGATATTAATTTAAAGGCTATGCAATAATTCTTCTTATGGACTTATTGAAATTATTTAAACGCTCCCCTATTTCAGTAATTCCTAAATTCTCAGTGATGAGCAGTTTTGTGCATAAATCTCCACGCTCAAATGATTACTGTCTTAGATTAGCTTTAGAGAGGTGAAATGAATGGCTAATCATTCATATTACCTCATTTTCTTCCTGAGAGATCATATCAATTTACCCTCTCCCCAGCAGTATATGAAATCCCTCCCTCACTGCATGTTTGCCAACTTTGCATTCATTTCAATTACATGTCTCTTGCCATATAAAAGACAGCACTTTTTTACCTAATAAAATCTTTCTGGCTTCTAGATTTGGGAACATGCTTTGAAAACCTTCTCTCTCCCTCCACATGATTAGAAAAATATTCTCTAACATTTTCTAACTTGTGGTTTTATTGTTTTGTTTTGTTTTTACAGTAAATCTTCAATTCATGTGTTATTTGTATATGTTGTGAGGTAAAAAAAAAAAATTTTTTTTTTTGAGGTAGGGATATATCCTTTTCCCCCAAATGGATATCACATTGATTGCTAGACCATTTATTAAATAATCCAACATTTCTTTAATGTTTTGAAAACCATATTTATTATAAGCCAGTTTCCTATGTATACGTGGGACTATTTCCATATTGTTTTGGCCCATTTGGTCATTTTTGCACCACTACTGCTCTTTTCATTGTTCTAGTTGTTGCAGTTTCATAGTAGAGTTTGAGAGCTGGTATGATAAGTGCCTCCTCATTCTTATTCTTTTTCAAAATTTTCATGGCTACCTTGAAAAATTGACTTACTTTTTCAGATGAATTTTGTCAAGTTAAAAAAATCCTATTCACTTGTGATTAGAATGGCATTGAACTACAAATTAATTTGACAAATTACAATACCATACAGGAATGTAGTAGGCATCTCTTTTTATCAAGGAAATTTGTGTAGGTAAAGATTTGTAATTTGTTTTATTGGGATTTTAGTTTGTTTTCATGTATGTTTGAGACATTTATTGTGACATTTTCCATGATATGTTATATTTTCTCTCACTTTTGTTAATAGGATCTTTTGATTTATTTTTAATTGGATGTTTCTGATATGTAAGAAAACCATGTATTTATGGATACTTATTTTGTATTAATTAACTTCACTGACCCATTTATTAGTTCTAATAGTTTTTCAGTTAATTTTCTTGGATTTTGCTAGGTGGGCAGTCATTATATGCAAATAATGATGTATTTTAGTCAGAAATGAGTGTTGGATTTTATCAAAGGCATTTTTGGTATCTAAAAAAAAATTTTTTTTATTAAAATATGGATGACATTTATCACTAGACTTATTGATATGTTATGTAAATAGAATTACTAGTATTAAACCATCTTTCCATTTGTGGGATAGCTGTCTTTGGTACATGTTATACTATTCTGTTAATTTATTTCTGGATTTGATATCCTTGTACTTTTTAGGGTTTTGTATATATGTTTAATAAGTGAGGCTGTTATGTAAGGGGTTTTAGGTTTTGGGTGAGTCAGAATTTTGTATATCAGCGTTTCATTAATTTTGCAAGATCAGCTAGTTGCATTTTATCTTTTCTAATAATACATAAATTTTTTTTTATGTATTATTGTGTGATTCCTCTAGTATAATAATTATATATTTTTGAGAGTGTGAAAGAGCTCACCTGAAAACTCATCTGGATATGGCACCCTTCTTGTCTGGAGCTGTTTGACAATATTTTCAGTTTCTCCCATGGTTGTTAGTTTACTTTTTAAAATTTTAATTTTAGAGATTTGTATTTTCCTAGGAAATAGTCTATTTTATTGAGATTTCTAAATTTGTTAATCCAGAAATATAGTGATATTTAGATAATGTTTACAGTCTCTCTCTGTGATTATACATTCTTTTCTCAAGGGTCTGACTGTTTCATAATCTTCTGACATTCCACATCCCTCTCCCTGGGTCTGGGCAGAGGCAAGGGCCAGAGTGTATGTGAATGTGTGTGTGTGTGTGTGTGCAGGTGTGTGTACATGAGGGATAGGGAGTGGCTCTAGGGCATAGCAACCCCATCCCTGCAAATGGGAGGCATATGTATGTGCAGGCAGACGTGTCCTAACATGCATGCCTTGTGTGTGTCCCAGCTGTGTAGCTGTGCTGGCATATATGTATGTGTACACTAGCATGTATGTCCAGGCATATGTGGGGGGGTATGTGTCTCTCTATACATGTCCCAGTAAGCATGTATAGTCTACGCAGGTATGTAGATTTCCCCTTTTTGTGAACATTGTGTACGTGTTCCGTAATCTACTGTATCTGTGTAAATGCATATGCATGGCTGGGTATGCCTGTGTAAATGGCACAGGGAGCATACCTTGTGTACGTCTGGCTGAGGGTAGAGTCATTGGACAGTGTCCCAGGGAGCCTCGGTGCTTATGTGGCTTATTCTCTATCATTTCACACAAGCTCTCAAAAGGCCAGGAGGTGAAGAGGAGGTGGGCTTAGACAAGGCGGACTGTGGGAAGAAAGGGGGATCTTCCTGTTGAGCATGGAGAGGTTGGCTTGGCCTAGAGTTGGTGTGTCAGAGCTGAAAGGGTCAGGGTATAGCCTAACACTCTTGCTGAGCCAATGGGCATACTGAGGTGCAGAGGGTTAGAACGTGCCCTGAGCCACACAATAAGTCACGGCCTTGTCAAGTCTGGAGCCTAGACCTAAGTGTTCAATCTGGTGTCCACTGGACACCCCCTAAGCTAGAGAGAGGATAAAGCCTTGTTGTAATGGCCCAGTTGGGGAAGCTGACTGCTGTTGCTGTGGAAATCTGAAGGCAGCATCCTCTGAGAGGACCAGGATACAGAGTCCAGAGAGAACAGGCTGCGTTCAGATGGGGCCTGTGTGGGGTAGCTGGTCTGGGGCTAGACCAGATGGCAATTTTCTGTGCCCAGGCTGGAGCAGTTCTCTGGGCGTGTGTGTGTGTGTCAGAGAAAGAGAGACGAGGAGGAGGAAGAGGAGCGTGCCTCATCCTCCTCCTCCAAGACCTCGTCCATCATTCTGAAACGCTGGTTGGTGCTGTAAGAAGGTGTGAAGCACTCACTGACATAGTAGTTTCCCTGTGTCCATCAGGGTCCAGTCAGATATTGCTCTTAGAGTGGGCTGGGGCCACGTAGACAGACATGTTGGCTGTGCTTACACATCTGCCATCATGGGCCCCAGAGCCTAGCCAGCATCTGCTGGACACTAGCTCTTCTTCCCTCAGATGATGGGCGGGACCTAGAGTCCTCACCCAGGCCACACAGATACTGGGGAGTGGAAGGGGTGAGGTGTGGTCCTGAGAGTCCCCAGGACTCATCTCTGCTGCCGATGGGCCGAGGCAGCAAAGGATAGTGCAGGAGTGCAGGCAGGATGGAGAGGGGAACTGACAGGGCCCAACACTCAGGCAGAGCTGAGGGATTGTACAGCCAAGAGAAGGTGTGCCTCTGCCATGGCCTCAGCCAGACAAAACACAGGAAAGGGACACCCCCAGAGTCCCAAAGGCATCTGGGAAGTTTGCAGCTGGGAGCACTCCCTTAGATCCTATACCTCTTGCCTTCTGACTCCTCCCAGTGACCCAGGAAAGCCAGAGCTCAGCATTCATTCCAGCCTGAGCAAGACCCTCACAGCCCGTGGAGGCCTATTCTGGCCGGTTGTGGGAGGAGCTTCTGGAAGCAGGTGGGGCATCTTTGGGGTTGGGAGTGGGTTGCAGGAGCCATCTGGGTCTGAAGGAAACAAGGGTGTTTAGCCAGGCCTCCTAGTCCCATCCCTTTCCAGCCCTCCCCTGTCCTCTGCAGTACTCCCATGTCCACGTCCCCTCTTGGGTCATGGGGTAATGTGGGAGTGCTTTGAGTGTATGGTCTTTGTGTATTGAGGCTGGCATACATACTTTGAGTATGTGAGTGATTGTATGTGTGAGTGTGTGGAGAGAAATGTAGATAGGTGATGGGTATGTGTGTGTGTGAGGAACAGTGATGGTGCAGTGGTTAATCACTCGGCTGGTAACTGAAAAGTTGGCGGTTCGAACCTACCAGCTGCTTCAAGAGAAATGTAGCAATCTGCTTCCATAAAGATTTACAGCCTTGGAAACCCTGTGGGGCAATTCTACTCTGTTCTATAGGGATGCTTTGAGTCCAAACTGACTTGACGGCAGGTTTGGTTGTTTGGGATGTATGTGTGCATGGTGCGCGTGTAAGTGCTGGAGAGGGGAGGAGATGTGTGTAGTGTGTCTGGAGTGGTAGGTATGTGTCTGGTGGGTAGGATGGGCTATTCAAAATGACTGATGTGGGGGCAGTAGGTGTACTTGATGGGGGATTGAGTGTATGAAGTATGTGAAGGAGTTCTGGGTGCATATGCCTGTGTATTTGTGGTGTGGTGGTTTGCATGTGTGGATAAGGGTGTGCATGTGAGGGCGCTGTGCGAGGGTTGACATGTGAATATATGCAGTATGGTTTGGAAAGGTGAGGGGTATGTGTCCAAAATATGTGCACGATGTGTCTGAGGTAATGTGTGTGTGTGTGTGTGTGTGTGTGTGTGTGTGTGTGTGTGTTGGATGGAAATGAACTAGAGTATGAGTGTGCATAGGTGTGTAGGGAAGTGATAAATGGGTATTTATACTCCCTACACCTCGGGAGTTGAATATTATTATCCACCTCAAAGTTGAGGACTCCAAGGCTCACATAGTGGAAACAAGCTGCCGGGGTCACACAGTAGGGTCTGTTAGACTCTTATGATCCCATTTCTGGCAGCTTGAAGCCTAGACTCTACTGGATTGCTGGGAAGGGAATTGGCCGCTCTGGTGGCTCTGTAGGTCATGACAGGTCATGTTTAGTTCTTTAGAGGTATTGTACTAGAGCTTGCTCGAATTGGCTTAGGAGAATCACTTATTAAATATTTAGGAATTTTTTAAGTCGTTTGTTAAACACAGCTATTATTCAGAATTTAACTCTAAAATTGAACAAATTATATTAAAAAAGAAGGCAATAATTGAACAAATTATATTAAAAAAGAAGGCAATAATACTCAAAACTCACCATTTACCAACTTCTTTTATGACATTTCACTGTATCCATGCTCTTGATGTTATTCATGTCTAGCATACCTATTTGATGGAAATACTATGTGCTACCGTGCATTTCTCCCAAATCTACATTCTGGAACATCACAAAATTGGCCATGGAAGGAGTGGTTTGCACCATGAATGTCAGCAAGTGCTGTAAGAGTTGATTTATTGTTTTGTTGATTCTCTACACTTAAGAAAGTGATAGAACAAATGTTAATTATGCAGATTAAATTAAATAGTTTATCATGTCTATATTTGCTACATTGTGAATAGCATAAAACACTGATGAAATATTATTCCAGGATCCAAAAACTATTAACCAATTCATCCAAGAAGTCACTCAAGTCACGGACGAATGAGTGAAGTTCTGACATGCCTTCCTTGTTCTACTTTTATTTTACTTATTAACTTAAATGAAAATATCAACCAATATTCAAGTCAGAACTACACTCATTTTTCATTTGTAATCAGAGGTTAGTTACAGAGAAAGAATTCAGCAAAAAATCCATGAAAGAATTCTGTGAGAATCAACTGGCTATATGGAGTGTATAATAATGAACATTGGATATTTTATTATTGTTTATAAATTGTGTGCTACACATCCTTCATGGAAGTAAAATTTATAATAAACTTATGTCTATATATATGCAGACATTTTTTAGAGAGCTGTTTGTTGAACATTTACCGGTGCACCACTGTTTAAAGCTGACCTTCAGCACTCAGTAGGGCCTTCATCACCCAGACCCCCGTCATGCCTCCTTTATTGTATGTGGTGAGGTGAAGGGGCAGGTGCAATCTGACAGGCCCTGGGAGCAGCTTCTCAGGTTTCCAGACAAGCTGTGGCTTGTCACTAGATCAGCTGTGACCTCTCATTGGTTATGAGCATTCAGGTTCACCTGGAGGTCCCATACATTTAGCACTCACCAACTAAGCACCTTCTCTGTGCTGGGCACTGGGGAATAACAGGTAGGGAGAAGACATGGCCACTACCTTGTTCTACTTTCATATTGTTTGTTAACGTAAATAAAAATATCAACCAAAACTCAAGCCAGAACTACACTAATTCCTTAATTGTAACCAGAGGTACGAGATGTTAGTTACAGAAAAAGAATTGCATAGAGCTCATGGCCCAGAGGAGGAGACACAGTCAGAGTCGGTCACATGCTGACATGGGGGTTGTAGGGTCAGAAAGGAGACAACTGGCCTAGATGGAGAAGAAGGGAGGCAGGACAAGAGTAGATGGCCTGATAGAGGTGTTGCGCCTGAGCACTACTTCTCAACACAGTGTGCAGCACCCGTGGGATCTCAGTTAAAAAATGTAGAGATTCTCTTGTAGGTCTGGGCAGAACCATGCCCAGGAGTCTGCAGTGTGCTAGGGGATCATGAGACAGGTGACCCTCAGGCCACACTTGGGAAAACATTGACCTGGGGAGGGAAGAAGGTGTGTGCAGAGGAGGAAATGAGAAAGATGAGGCTGAGTTGGGTGATCTGTAAGGAGACTTTAGGGTGTGTTTGGAGCAAAGGGGAGATGGGCCAGCCTGGAGGAGAGGGGGCAGAGAGAAACAGGAGACAGAGGTAGGGCTGATTGTGCAGCCTCACAAGTTTCCTGAAGGGCTCTGGATTCTGTCCTCTGAAACAAGGACATTGTCAGCAGTCTACATGCTCAGATTTGACCTTTGAAAGTGTGATACTCTTAGAGGGAGTAGAACTGGAGGTAGGGAGACTTTAGGAACTGGACACATGTGAAGCCTAGACCCAGGCAGAGAAGTTGTGGAAGATGAGAAGGGGGATGGGAGGCTTTGGAGGTCAATACACAGGGCTGGGAGAGAGGGGCTAGGGTGGCATCTGGGTCCTAGGGTGGCAAATGAGTGGACAGCAGTGCCATTTATGTAGCAAGAAAATACAGGCCTGGCATGAGATAAGTTCAGTTTTGGACCTGGAAAGGTAGAGGTGCTCCTGGAGGGGCCCAGAGGATTCGGAGCTCAGGGAAACCATCAGGAAGTGGATTTGGATTCCCTGAGGACAGGTGGGGGAGAGCCACGGGCATGGAGAGGTCACTCGAGAACACAGAGAATGAGTAGAGGCTCAGAGTAAGCATCTGGACCCAGTTCCAAAAGGCCAGGACCTCAAGGTCATTTCTGGAAATGGTGGCCAAGATGTAGGGTCCCTCCATGTAGGGGAGCCAGAAGGTGGGTGGAAGAAGGTTGTAGTTCAGAACCATGGCGGTGGTGGCAGCCTTTAGCTAGGGACTGGAGGTCACAGTGGTTAGGAGTCCTGGGGCCTCAGTTTTAGGTCCATTCCTGGCTCTTATGCCGACTTGCTCTGTGACCTTTGACAAATCTTTCCCCACCCCAAGCCTCAGTTTCTTCATCTGAAAAGGAGAAGGTTGGCCCAGACCAGTGATTTTCAAATGGCATTTGGAGACCCAGGATCACAAGAAGTATTTCCAGGGAAGCATTGGTGGAAGGAAGAGGAGGCTGAGGGGGTGAAACTCCAGCCTCCTGCCCCACCCCAGCTTCATCCAGAGCCACTTGCTCTTATGTTGTATATATTGGCCTCCCATGAAGAAGTGTGCTACCAGTTGAAAACTGCTGGGCTGGATGATCCCTTACACTGTCTTACATATTTAGGGGTCTGTGAACCTTTGTCGACATAGACACTGATGGAGACCAAAAAGTAATAAGGCAACATAGGAAAACCAGATATCCCCACCACAGATACTGTGTGAACCAGAGTGACCATTTCCCATGTAGAATAGTCATGGATGTGCCCACAGCTACATAGACTCAGCTCTTCTATAGTTGTGGATGATTTTAGCAGTCGATGCAGCTCTACTTGCTCCTTCCTCCTGGCTGGTAGGTCACCAGCCTTAGCCATCTGTGTGCCCTGGGATGGGGCCTCTGCACTCCCAGGGACAAACTTAGTGTGGGATTGACTCTGAAGGAGCCTCTACAATGGCAAAGCCAGGGATTGTCTGAACAGGATGCAGAACCTTTGTGTTCTTCCCAAAACCTGGCATCAGTGAGATGCCGACTGTGTGTTAAAGGACTTGGTGGGGTAGTACCTTGGCTTCCCTCCACCCCAGGGCTTCCCCAAACCCTCCTTGACAGCAGGGTACTGTCAGTAAATGTAAAATATATGAGTGTGTGTGCATGTGTGTGTGTGCCCCTGCAGGCCCCTAGATGGGAGCAGAAATGTCCTTCCAGAGCCTCCACAGGAAGTACAAAGATCCGTCAAGTTGGTGCACTTCAGATCCCAGAGAGCCAATGCCTGCTTCCTTTCCCCAGGGCAGGGCTCTGAGTCAGGGAAGACACCTGCCCACAGCCCTTGCTCTGGGATTCTGTGGGAAGGGAGCAGGATGAGAGCAGTCAGCTAGGAGGGGCTGGAGACCATGTGTGTTTACCCTGTGCCCCTTCAGCCCATGCTCATTCCCAGCAGATGCCAGGCCCTCCTTGCTGGGAAGATTGCTACCCTATAAGATCTATACCCTCAAGGGGTCTAAATCCCTCAAATCAGGCCACACTGGGCCTCAGAATTCCAGACTCCAAGACAGTGCTCTTGGGGGGCTCCAGGGACGCCTCAGGAACACTTCAGAGATTTCAGCAAAAGTGGCTCCCTCTTTTATAACCTCATCAACACCCCAGATAGGGTTTAGAAAGGTCCTCCAAGGCCCTGGGCAGGATGCCCTGGAGTTGCTGTGTTCCATCTCCCTGCGCTTGCTGGGCTCTCCAGGATCCTGGAGGCCACCTTCACTTGGCAGGGTGGTTGGATGGGGGGCAGGTGTGATGATTCTCCATGTTTCCTGACAACAGGCTGGGGGACTTAAGCACCAATGTGAAGCTGAAGAGTGTCGTGGAGACAGGGGTCGGTGAGACCAAGTCTGCCCAGGCCACACCCGTGGCCGGGCTGTGGCCCTGGGCCTGGGGAGGGTCGCTGTTTGAGAGGAGGATGCAGCTTTATAAAATGACTCCGTAAGTATGGCCTTGGCAGGCGGGGCCACAGGCCCCACTGCCCCACTTGGGGTGGTGGGCGTGGACCAGGAGGCAACCCTGTAGCAGGCAGTGGGGATACCCAGAGAACTGGGAGGCTGCAGGTGGCAGGGAAACCCAAATGCTTGAGCTGAGGCAGAAGCTGGCTCTTGGCCTCTGGAGAGCTAGGGAGCCCAGGTGCTCTCAGGAGCCTATGGAGGGCCCTTCAGTGTTCTGGGTCCCTGAGCTAGGGCTTTTCCTGGAGGGTCCTGTGTATGTGTACATGTGAACGGGTATGGTCTCGGCCCTGACTGCTGACTGCAGCAGGAGCCCTCTGAATTTAGGAGCCCAGGAAGACAGGCCCAAAGGCTTCTTTCTCAGCATGAAATGTCTAGAACAGTGGTTTGCAAATATGAGAATCATATCACCTGGGAGGTTTTAAAAAAGACACACATTCCCAGGACCCACCCCAGAGAGTCCAGGTGATTCTGATGGACAGCTGTGATTCTAGAGGGACACCTACCCTGGGCCAGTCCTACTGTAGGCATTGTAGAAGCCCAGGCTTCCGCCCCCAGTGCCACCATTAGACACTCATCCCTTTGGCTGTTGAAGATGTGTGGTCATCTAGAATCTTATGTAAGGGAGAGTCCCACATGTTCTTCAGTAATCTCTTACTGGGGCACAGAAGAGAAAGGATGGTGCACAGAGTGGGCCATTGATGGGGAAAGACTCGGGAAGGAGAGGGATGGAAGTCAAAGACAAACGATCCCTGAATCACAGTGTTTGGGGCCCCACACTGAGGCCTATGGCCTTCTGAGGTCTCAGAGCCCAGGTACCCAGGTCTATACCAGCCCCTGCCCAGTTACTTGAATTATTCTGGCTTCTTTGGCATGGACATGAGGAAAGAGAGATTAGATGTTAGAGAGGACTCGTTGGTTTACCACCTGGAAGGTGAGCGTACCCAAGGATAGTTATGAAATCTCCTTGATGGAATACTGTATTCCTTTAAAAATTTTTAAATGTTTTTTTTAAAAAAGGGAATCCAGTTAATCTAATGACCTTTAACGCCCTCAGAATTAACACAAATGTTCTAGCAACAGACTGTACTTTTACATGTTGAAGCCAGAGTCAGAGGTGGTCTGATTCCTTCCCTTCTGGCCTGCCCAGGTACATGCGTTCATTTCACCCACATCTGCACACGTCCTGCTTCCTAGCGGCAGAGCATCCCGAGGTGTTCCTGTGACCCAGTTTGCTTTGTCGGTCCCCGGGTGCTAAACCTTTGGGCTCTTTCCAGTTTCTTGCTATTATAAATATCACTGCTATGAATATCTTTGTACAAATTACTTTCTTAGTATTTTACTGGGAAGCATTCCCCAAGTGGAATTACTAGGTCGAAGGGCATGGGCAATTTTATAGTTCTTGTTGCATATTACTAGATGGTTGAAATATTGAACCCATTTACCATGGCACCAATTATGTATGACTGCCCCATAAAAAAAATAGCCCTCCAATATTAAGGGTTATCATTTTTATTTTGTGGCTGCTTGTTTTCTTCCCCGTTTTGCCATATTGGTCAGGAGAGGTGCTGCATGTTGCTTTAAATGTGCATTGCCATAATGATTGGTGAAATTGGGCATTTTCTGCAGGACTTCAAGAACCTGATGGGCATCATTTGTCCCATAGGAATTATAGTGCGATCTGTCCTGAGTCAAAGAGCTGGACCAGGGCTGGGAAACCAATATAGTTTTGGGTTTCTAGACTTACTCAGTCCTCAGTTTTTCAGTAGTAGGTCACCATGTACACAAAGGACACAGTTCCTGATGATCTGAGGCTGAGTGATGAGTGTGGTTTGAAAAGAGCATCACTTGTCTCAGGCGGAAGACTGAGGTAAAGGGGAGAGGGAAAGCTAGTGGCCCATGATTGTCCCTGGCCTGCCAGGCTCTGCTTGAGATCTGCTGATGGACTGGCCTTCTGGGTGCATTACCATGTTGTACTTGGGGCTATGACTGTGAGGATAGACCAGATTTGGGGCTTCCTAGTACACATGCCTGTTGTCTTCATCCTAATGGTCATTGGCAAGCTGCACCAAGAGTTTATCCAGTGCCTGTCAAATCAAGGTTCTGGCAGTGGTCAGAGGGACCAACCTGGGTGAGGCCGGTAATGTCTGTTGAGGTCTGGGCCCTTGGGTCTTGGCTGAGGTGTAGAAGAATGGGTATTTTTGGACAAGGAGGGTATTAGGGAACATTGTCCTAAGCAGAGTTTAAGACTGTGGCCTGTGGGTAATGTCAGGGTGGCTGAGCAATGATCTCAGATCGTGAGGTTCAGGGGCATGAAACTCAGTGGTGGAAGCTGGGTGTCATGGCTGTCGTAGGCAGAGCCATGAGGCATCCTGGGATCTACGAACAGACAGGCCAGAAGAGGGAGGAGATTAAGTCAGGGCAGACATGGCTGGGTGGGGCCAGGGCAACTAGCACAGGGTGTGAGGGCAGCAGCCTAAATCATAGTGCAAAGGACTCAGCAGTCTTGGGAACAAATAGATAGATGTGGACATTGACGCCTCTCACTGATATCCCTGCGTACCTTTCTCCATGTTAGGCTCCCTCTGAGGGCCACTCGTGCTCTCTTCCCTCAAAAGGCTGGACCATGTCATTGCCCCAGTGCCGTCAAGCCCCTGCAATTCCCCATTGCTAAGATATTCAGGACCAAACACCCAGCCTGACCCTGTTCCAGACTTACTTTCCTGGCCCCAGATAACTTCTCCAAACCCTTCTTCCCTGCACTCATTCCTTGCTTGCCACACCACCTGCCCCAACGCTTGCCTGCCTCCTGTGGCCCCCTCACCCCAACTGCCATTATTAAACTCTGTGTCCTTTAATCCCTAGCCTAAAGTGCCACCTCTGCTACAAAGCCCTGCCTGATCCCTCAGCCAGAATCCATTGCTCTTTCCCCTGCGTCTCTATGGCTCTGCACCTTCCATTCTGCTGGGCCAACTTCATTCCATCTGGGATCATCGACTGTTGTGTATGCGTTCAGTGTGTCCTCCACTGACCTGTGATCTTCACGGGCCGGTGCCATGTCTTATTCATCTCTGGGTCTTAGTGACTCTCAGGGCTGGTACAGAGAGAGCCTGGACAGGAAATGAGGAGAGCCCACGTTTTTGCTTGGGGATTTGCCTAAAATCAGTGTTGGAGCAGGACAGGCTGTCCACTCTCCCAAAGTTGTTAGCTGAAAAGCAACAACTTACCTTTTATTAGCCTATTTACTCTGAAAAACACTAGAAGTACAGGGTAGGACACCTAATTCTATCACCGACTCAAGAGCTTTGTGAGACAGTTTGGTGACACTGGTGGTTGATACTACCATCAAGTCAAGGTGGTTACTTTGGCTTTCTTATTATAGAAGCTGTGTTTACAAACCACCTTATAAGGATGACTTTCCTTAATTATTACCAAAGGAACGTTTAAGAAACCCCTGTACATTATCAGGTTTCAGAATCCTGTTGAAATTTTGCTTTGAACTACATGAAGTCTATAAATCAATTTGAAAAGAATCATAGACTTTAAAATAATCTTCTTACCATGTAGGAATATACTAGGGATCTCCATTTATTCAAGTTCTTTTTACAAATCTCAATTATAGTTTATAATTTTTTGCACATGGATCACAAATAAGTCTCATTAATATTATTTTAAATGTGTTCTACATAGTCTTGCCACTGTAAATGAGATGTCTTTTTCATTTTATAAATTATTATTTTATATAGGAATGTTATTGCCTTTTTATCTTTTTTATCTGGCAGCTTTACTGAACTTTCTGGTTATGGTGGTTTTCTCATTGATCCCCTTAAGTTTTCTTGGGATCCCAGTATAGTATATCATTTGAAGGTGCAGTCGGCCCTTTGTATTCATGGTTCTGCATCTGCTGAGTCAACCAATTGCAGATGGAAAATATTCGGTAAAAAAAAAAAAAGGTCCGAAAAGCAAAACTTGCATTGGCCACGTGCCAGGCCCACTCGAATGAAGCGATGTGCAGGCATCCCCTGCCTTAGCCTCCCGCCATTTTGCAAATCCTCGGTCTCTCTCAAGCACTCCTTGTTTGAGCATTGTTCGCTTCGCATCTCATGCCACTTGTGTTGTGCGCACCTTTTGTTTCCATGAAAAAATGGCTCCTAAAAAGCAATGAAGTGGTCATAGCAGTCTCTCAAAAGCTAAGGGTGAGGGAGTTGGGGAGAGCGAGAAGCAGAGGTTCAGGCTAGTAGGGGACGGCTGGCTAGCCACTTAAAGCACTACAGCCTCAAGAACTTCAAGATCATGGGAGACAGCATCTCGGATGCCCAGGCAGCATCAGCATTCTCAGAAGAGCTGAAGAAACTCATAGAAGAGAAAGGCTACCTGCCAGAGCAAGTCTTCAATTGTGATGAAACAACTATTTACATAGCACTTATATTGTATTAGTTATTGTAAGTAATCTAGAGAAGATTTAAAGTATACGGGAGAATGTGCGTAGGTTATAGGCAAATACTACACCATTTTATGTAAGGGACTTGAGCGTCCACAGATTTTGAATACGTGAGGGTCCTGGAACCAGTCCCCCTCGGGTATCAACGAGTGATTGTAATATAAATTATGACTCCTCCTTTCTAATATAGTAGACTGATGACTCTTCATCAGTGTCCCTCTTATGGATTGAACTGTGCCCCCCAAAATGTGCATCAACTTGGTTAGGCCGTGCTTCCCAGTATTGAGTGATTGTCCACCATTTTGTCATCTGATGTGATTTTCCTATGTGTTGTAAATCCTACCTCTGTATTGTTAATGAGGCAGGATTAGAGGCAGTTATGTTAATGAGACAGGACTCAATCTAAAAGATTTGGTTGTATCTTGACCCAATCTCTTTTGAGATATAAAAGAGAGAAGCAAGCAGAGAGACATGGGGACCTCATACCACCAAGAAAGCAGCACCGGGAGCAGAGCACGTCCTCTGGACCTGGGGTCCCTGTGCCTGAGAAGCTCCTAGACCAGGGGAAGATTGATGACAAGAACCTTTCTCCAGAGCCGACAGGGAGAAAAAGCCTTCTCCTGGAGCTGGCACCCTGAATTCGGTCTTCTGGCCTACTAGATCATGAGAGAATAAACTTCTGTTTGTTAAAGTCATCCACTTGTGGTATTTCTGTTATAGCAAAGCAGCACTAGATAACTAAGACAGTCTGCCTCAGGAACTTTTAAAATATACAGGTGGTTGGGCCTCATTCCACTGCCACCTAACCATAACCACTGGTTCAGCTCTAGGGCCTGGAGCTGGTGGAGGTTGGGGGTAGCAGGTAGATTCCAGATCGAGGAGACAGCATCTGCAAAGGTTGAGAGAGTGAAAGCTTGGCTTGTCTGAGAGCAGACAAGTATAGCTGGAGAAGGAGTCCTTGGGTGGTACAAATGGTTGATGCACTCTGCTGCTAACGGGATGGTTGGAGGTTTGAATCCTGCCAGAGGGACCTGGAAAGAAACGCCTGGTGATGTACTTTTGAAACATTGCTGTTGAAAACTCTGTGGAGCACAATTCTATTCTGACACACCTGGGGTCGCTGTGAGTCAAAATGACACAACGGCTGTTTTTTTTTTTTTAATCTTTCAAGGCTGGAGAACAGAAAGTTGACTGGCTTTGTAGATGCTTTTTTAAAATTTTGGTCTGTGACCAAGGCAAGTCCATTTTAAGCAGCAGGTACATGAAAGATTTGCATTATGAAAAGATCACTCTCAGTGCCATGTGAGAACAGACTGCAGGGGGGCCAGAGGGAAAGGGGGTGTAGCTCATTATGTAACAATTGCTAACTCACACAAATACATCTTGATTTCTATGTGCTGGGTGCTGTTTTAGTATTTTACGTATATTAACTATTAAATCCCCAGGACAACACAGCTAGTTTGTGGCAGAGCCTGTTTTGAAACCAGCGGGTCTGGCTCCGGAGACCACAGAATGAACCATTACAGGAGATCCCATGCCACAGATGGAGGCAGTTTGGATGAGGGTAGCGGCACTGAAGGTGGTGAGAAGGGGACTGAATGAAGAAATACTTAGGATTTAAAATCAACAGAACCTGGTGATGGGCTGTATTGTGTGGGGGGGGGGGGGGTGCCAATTTTTCCACATATTTATTGGCCATTTGGAGTTTTTCTGGGACTTGTCTGTTTATTTTTCCATTGGGTTGCTCTTATGTGCTTATCAGCTCTACTCTTTTTCAAAAGGAGGGAGGAAGGGAATTCAGATCCATGTGCTATGGTGCATCCTGCCTCTCCTTCCCATCTGCCTTCTGTGAGTGTGACTGGGTCAGGGCCTGGGTCTCAGGCTGGGTCTCTGCTCTTCATACCTTTCTCTTTGGGGTGTGAGAGGAAGCTGAGTCTAGTCTGTGTATTTTTTACTCTCTTCTCTCACGGAAGTAGGGGGTTGGAGTTGGGAAATGCATGTCCTTTTAATGTAAATTATCAGCTGGGGCCCTAGACAATGGAACTGTAGAAGTATTAGGGGCTTTAGAAATTGTCTGAAGCCCTGGTGGTATAGTGGTTAAGAACTATGACTGCTAAGCAGGATGTCAGCAGTTCAAATTCACCAGAGGTTCCTTGGAAACCCTGTGGGACAGTTCTACTCTGTCCTGTAAGGTCACTAGGAGTTGGAACCGACTTGACAGCACCTAACAACAGAAATGATCTACCAACCACTCCCCCCACATTTTATAGATTGATACACTGAGGCTGGGAAAACTAGGAAAGGGCTTGTCTACAGTCCTATAGGAGGCCGGTGGCTTAGTCAGTCTAGAACTCAGGGTTCCTGACTTCTAAGACACTAATGCCATCTTTAGAAGAGTGAGAGCACTGGCCAACAATGAGAGCAAATGCTGGTCACTTGTCCTGCTTGGGGTTCAGGGAAGGATCCCAGAATGTGTCAGAGAGCCAAGAGGGTGCGGGGCGGGGCAAAGTTAAGAATAGGTTGAGTTGAACCAGAGAAACGCATACAGGTAGCTCATAAAAACCAGCCGGGCTGAGATGTGAGTATGGGACACAATAAAGAGACCTGGGGAATGGTGGTTGGAGCAGGTGGTAAGGGGGCAGAGCAGAGGGTGTCCTGAGCTAGAAGAACACATTCTGCCTCTGAGGGCCCCGCCCACTGGGGAATGGGGACCTCTGAGGTCCAATCTGAGTTCTGGCCCAGTTCACCCTGTCTCCAGGGAGACTGTAGAAGTCATGGTGAGATTGAGGGCTGGGACAGGGCTAAGTGGCATGGGATGTCCATGTCAGAATCCTGGACCTCATCCTGTTGAGCTGAGCCCTTGCCTCCAGGACACCCACTTCCTGCCAGCCTCAGGGTGGCAGGATCAGCAAGGGACAGGCTCTGCAGCAGCAGGGATGGCGATGACTGTGTAGGTGACACAGAGATGTGGAGAGAAATTGAACTATGATGAGGTCCGGGAGTCAGGGAGAGAGACTCAAAGAGCCACAGAAAGGAGCCTGGAACTGGAGAAAGGAAGAGGTGGATACTCCCCACCCAACCCCACCAGCCCTGGGAGTCATGTCATCTGAGGGATTCTAATTTTCATGGGCCTGAGAGTATAACAGGGATGTACCTCTGCCTCCTCCCAGTGCTGGAGCTGGGAGCTGCTGAGGTGGGTGCATTCCTCTCCCCTCTCCCAGAGCCCAGGCAGGGTGGCAGCAGTTGAGACCATCTGTCCTCATCCTCATCTGAGATGGGCCACAGCCCCATGGCGGAGACTTTGGTCGAGGCTGAATAATCCTTACTGCTGTGACCACCCCCCAGAGGTTATGTTTCCTTCTGCATAATAGCACCTCAGGATTGCTGTGAGCAATCACTGAGATAATACATGTAAGTGCTTAGCGCAGTGCCTGCCCTCTGAGAGGGCTCGATAAGTGGGAGCCCTAACTGCTAAATGTTGTCACATCTCTGTGGTGCTTGGACTTTTGACACATCATTCACAGGTTCATGTTCTCAGCTCAGCCTCAGTAGGCAAGACACACATTGTCTCCATTTAACAGCTGAGAAAACAGTGGCCAGTGCAGGCATCACCAGTGAGTTAGCAGCACAGAGAGAGCAAGAATTCAGCTCTCCCGACTAGGTCTGGCATCTTTTCACTGCTGTGTGTTTTCTTCCACAAATACAAGATTTATATCCTCATCTCAGAGATGAGCAGACTATAATCGCCTTCTTTTGTCTCCTAAGAGCCCTGTTGCAAAGAGTCAAAATATCAGAGAAAGTCAGTGCTAGAAAGAGCCTTGGAGATCATCCCATCCCTGATTTTGCAGATGAGACACAAAGAGGCAACATACTCACTCAAGGTCAGACAGCAATTTAGTGCCAGAGCCAGGACTAGAACCTGGGACTGGTGGTGTTTTCTCTACACCTGCTGCCTCTGAAGGTCTTGGACTTTTATCCCCATTTCAGAGATGGGAGAACTGAATCAGTAAGTAAGGTAAAATGACTTGACTCCAATCCTATAAAGTGCCTTTCCTCAGTGACCTGGTGTCTTTCAAGTCTGATATTTTTATAAACCCTCGTCAGCAAAGAGAAGGGCCATTGAGCCAAAAGATGTGTGGTGGGTAATAAACTTCGCAGATAAAGTTAAATTGCATTTCAGGGATGATTCCTCTTGCTAGAGAGATTGGTCTGTGAATTCAGAGTAAGATGGCTTAAAATGCATTTTACATTTTAAGTAACCATGGCTTTCGTAGATGAGGGGGAAAAAAAAAACAGGTCAAAAATGCAAACTCACTGGCTTTTTTGAAAGGTTACAAAATAAAATGTTCTTTGCTGGAGGATATAAAGGAAATGGCTCTCTGTTTGACAAAGGAGAGGACTCTGCTAGATAAATCCTGCATTATGAACAAATGAGAGCTTTCTCTCCCTTCCTGATCAGCTTAACTCCTTGTTGCTTATCTGCAAACCCAATAAAGCTTGTAAAACAAACCTTTCCTGACCGAGTACAGGGGCCTAAATGCTCATCCTCTGAAGCCTTATTTCTATTTATAACCCAAGCCTCTGCTCCTTGGAGAGCTGGGTTTAGACCACCCTGTAGAGAAGTGGGAAACCCTGGTGGCATAGTGGTTAAGTGCTACGGCTGCTAACCAAAGGGTCGGCAGTTTGAATCTACCAGGCGTTCCTTGGAAACTGTATGGGGCAGTTCTACTCTGTCCTACAGGGTCGCTATGCGTCGGAATCGACTCAACGGCACTGGGTTGGGTAGAAAAGTGGGCAGAGGACTTGGCAGGAACAGAAGCTTCCAGAGGACAGGGAGCCTGTGCTTCAGCTCTGGGTCCCCCCTGCCCCCCATCCAGGTCCTCAGAGCAGGAAACCCTTAGCAAAGACTCAGAATGGAGCAGGGCAGACTGGGTGCAGAGCAGGTATTAAGGTTGAGCATCTTTCCTGAACTTCCCCCGCTCCCTTCTGAGATAAATAACCGGAATAAGAATTACAGAGCTTAATATACAGTAATATGTCATATGGAAACCCTGGTGGCATAGTGGTTAAGTGCTATGGCTGCTAACCAAAGGGTCGGCAGTTCAAATCCGCCAGGCACTCCTTGGAAACTCTATGGGGCAGTTCTACTCTGTCCTATAGGGTCACTATGAGTCAGAATCGACTCGACGGCACTGGTGTTTTTTTTTTTTTTTTTTATGTCATATAGGTGCCCTAGTGGCACAGTGGTTAAGTGCTCAGCTGCTAACTGAAAGGTCGGCAGTTCAAACCCACCAGCCACAATGTAGGAGAGAGATGTGGCAGTCTGCTTCCGTAAGGATTTACAGCCTTAGAAACCCTATGTGACAGTTCTCCTCTGTCCTATAGGGCCACTGTGAGTCAGAATTGACTCCATGGCAATGGGTTGGGTTTTTTTTAATATATGTCATATTATACTTGGTGACTAATGATATTACAACCTGCGTGGCTTTTAAAATATGATTTATTTACCAAAGTCATTGTGCACCTGCAGTGTTTGTTTACTGTCTTGTCTTCCCCATTGTGAGGGTGGGGATGTTGTCTGTGCTGTTCAGGGGTCACCAGGGAGTCTCAGTAGCTAAAGGGTGGAGCTAAGAGGAGACCCAAGCACAAGGAAGCAGGATCCCACTGGAATGGAGAATATGATCCATCCTGAGACATGGCCCACTAGACAGTGTCTTTTTCACCCTGGGTAACTTTTTATGGGCCCATTGGTACATGTGGAGCCCTGGTGGCACAGTAGTTAAGGGCTTAGCTGCTAACTGAAAGGTTAGTGGTATAAACCCACCAGTCGTTTCTCAGGAGAAAAGACCTAGCAATCTGCTCTTGTAAGATTACAGCCTAGGAAACCCCGTGGGGCAGTTCTGCTCTGTCCTGTAGGGTCTCTATGAGTCAAAATCAACTCGACGGCACACAACAACAACATTCATACGTGTGTCAGCTCGTGGAGCCCCGTTATAGGATGCTATACTTCCCTATAGTATTGTGTCCTATCTCAGAAATCTGTTCCTTGGTTGTTAGAATTCCCCAGAAAGGATGCTTAATGACCCATCCTGTGAACACTGCATTATTCACTTAACTAAATCCCAATTGATAGACACTCTGCCCTCCTCCCCCAACTGCCCTATTAAAAATGAAACTGCAATGAATGTCTTTGTGCTTAAACTTTTGGCTGTATTGTGTATTATTTCCTTTGGCTAGATTTCTAGAACAAGAATCAGTGAGTCAGAGGGCTAAGGCTCTCATCATTGGGTTTTCTCTATTCACAGTAGTTAAGTCTATGGGCTCTAGAACTCTCCACTGCCTGAGTTTGAATTTGAACTTCATCACTTATTGTCTGTGTGACTCTGAGCAGGTTATATAACCTCTTATTTCTTCATCTGTAAAATGGGGATAATAATAGTACCTACCTCATGGTGGTGGTGTGAGGACTAGATGAGAGAAGCCATGTGTAACTCTTAGGTTGAATAGGCATGACTTATGAGATGTAATCATAAAGCAGGCTTATTTTTGTTTCCCACAGTCTCTTTAAATTTCTTCTGTGGGGCTTGTTTTTCCCTCTTAAACCTGGATGAAATATAGAGTCTCATAACTTTACTGGCCACTTTCAGGTAACCAAAGGTTGTCCTGTTAGTAATTAATATATCTTGACTATTGTTATAAAGGAGTCCCTGGGTGGTTAGTAAGCGCTCAGTTACTAACTGAAAGGTTGGCAGTTTGAACCCACCCAGAGGCACCTCAGAAGAAAGGCTTAGCGATCTGCTTCCAAGGGGTCAAAAAAACCTTCCAAGGGTTCCCAGGGGTCATACCCTTGAAAACCCTATGGAGCACAGTTCTACTCTGAAACACATAGGGTCACCAGGAGTCAGCATCGACTCCATTACAGCTTTTTTTTTTTTTTAATTGTTATAAAAATGTCTTTAAACTTCATTCAGAGTTACACCAACTCCTCCTGCCCAGCGCAGTCTGCTGCAGGCCAGCTGCCTGTGGGGAAAGGGTCCAGCTTGCAAACCACAGTTCTGACCATATATAGGGTTCAAGGTGGAGGGAGGGAAGGAGCAGGGAAAGAAGAAGAGAGGGGCAGGAAAGCTTTCCCCTGACTAATACCCTGGTGAGCTGGCTCACAATCTCTGGGCTCTATCTTCCTGGGGGTCTTTGGAGACCATACCATCACTGGGGTCTCTCTGTACAGCTCCCCTGATGTGGATGATACTCTCCCTGTAGCTTACCCTGTGGGTCCTTCCTTAGGCCCTGGGAATCCTGTGGCTCCCCTCCTCCCCCAACGTCACCTCCCCCGACAAGGGGCCTTCTTGGTGAGGAACTAAGACAATTATGACACACTCGCCCACTGGAAGCATTTGTGTATCCTTTGCACTGACAAAGACAAGCCCAGGAGCGCAGGTTGACCCTGAGGCAGCAGCACTCTCCCTCCCATGAGGGCAGCCAGCCTCCACCTGCTCTTTGGATTTGTCAGGCATGAATTAGATGCTTTGTCCACGGTGGCCCCCAAACCATTGTAGTCATATATTAAGCTCTCCTAGGGGTCTCCTTGGAGTCCCTGGGTGGTGCAAACAACTAACTCACTCAGCTGTTAACTGAAAGGGTTTTTTAAGGGGTCTTCCTAAAGCCCTACTCTCTGGATTTGAGATGAAGGTGACAGTACCCTTCTTCTCCCCTTTAGGCTTACTGGACCCTATGACTCTTTCTAACATTCCTCTTAAACCCCCAGAAAACTATTTTCAGCCCCTCTCATATTTTTTATGTACTAGAGATGGATGTCAGCTAATGGGACAGGCACAGGTTTTCACCACCTCTTTTCAAAGCCCTGCTTGGTGATATCTCACCTTACCCTGGAATGTGCTGTTAACTCGAAGCCTTAGCTGGACCTAGACTAGAAGCTTTTCATTTCACCATCCTGTTGCCTATATTTGTTTTTCTAAAGCACGTGGAAGAGTGCCTGGCATAGAGCACACACTCAACAAGTGGTAGTTATGTGCAATTAGACATATTTTATTTTATAAGGATCAGCACAAATCTGGTTTCTATGAGGCAGCGGTTAAAGATGTCCCAAATGTCTAACTTTTCCAAACTGCTGTACCACTCCATCATCTCTAACATCAACTGTTCCCTCTCCCCTCAGTACTCTCCCTCCTGTCTTTGGGCTCCCTAATTTGCTGCAATGTCTCACAGAATTCACGAACCATATGTACAAAGGAAATGGCTCATGCGGTCATGGAGGCTGGCAAGTCTGAAATCCATGGCTCAGGTGTAGGCTTCTCCCCACCCTCATGGCTGCAGGGGCTGAGGAACCCAAACTGGCAGTTTAGACCACAGGCTGCTGGCTCAGAAGCCTGCAGAAGCTGGCGAGTCGGGTCAGACAATACATCCCTGGCCCACGGGGCTGAATCCCAGAATCAGCAGGTCACACATCAGGCCACTGGCTCAAGTCCCCAAAACTGGAGGCCAATGGAGCAGGAATCATAGGTGGGATTCAGATGCAGAGAGAGAGAGAAAGAGCCCCTCACCAGGGCATCCACTTATATACCTTAGATGCAGGCCACACCCAAGGGAAGGTAGTAACTTGATTAAGGGTGGGACTTGAGTCACACCCTCCTGCAAGGCTGCAACAACCCAAGGACCCAAGACACACCTTGCACCAATCCTGCCTCCTCAACACATAGAGGTGAGGATCCACAACACATAAAATGGAGGACAAACATGCAATATTGGGAATCACGCCCCAGCCAAGTTGAAGCATAACCGCGACCATCACATGTTCTGTATACCATATTTGCATAGTCCCACTCAATCATTGTGTGTGAGTCACAAAGACCATGGCTAGAAGGGCCATACTAAGTAAGTAACTCATAGCATCGCAACAACCCAATCTCACAGGCTCTTCATTTACATTCACTTCGTTACCATTATATTTGATTTTATTCCTATTACCTTGTTTCATGCTTTCTGAGTTTTATGTTCCCTTTAGACTATGTTTTTGTTTTGTTGTGGAGATTTTTATTGCTGTTATCTCCTGCTATTATTTGGAAAATAGGCATTTTTTTTTTTAATTTGTCTAGTGGTTACCCTCCATTTTTCAAGATATTTGTAAGGCTATTTATCTCACTTTAATCATCAATAATAAAGCAATGGTCTTGTATGTTCTACAGTTATTTAAATGAGAATTTTGGAGGGCGCTTTAGTGGATCACCAGAAACCCCGGTGGCGTAGTGGTTAAGTGCTACGGCTTCTAACCGGCAGTTTGAATCTACCAGGCGCTCTTGGAAACTCTATGGGGCAGTTCTACTTTGTCCTGTAGGGTCGCTATGAGTCAGAATCGACTCGATGGCACTGGGTTTGGTTTTTTGGTTTGGTTAGTGGATCACCCACGCTTATGCTACCATCTTGCCCTGATGTCTGTGCAACAGTTTGAAAAAGCACTGGACTTTGATTTAGGCCCTCATCATCTCTGTCCTGGGCTTCTCCAGTAGCTGCCTAACAGTTTTCAATACCTCTAACCTTGTCCCCTTCTCTTCTCCACATTACTCCCAATTGTATCTTCCTAAGAGGTACATCTCGGTGGGTTACTCTTGGTTTAAACCCCTTTAGTGGTTGCCCATTGTCTATAGAATACAGTCCAAACCCCCTGGCCTGGTGTTCAGGGTGACATATGATCTGGCCCTACCTTAGCTTCCTAGGCTCATATCCTGCCACACCAAACCACTCACCTGCAGGCCAGCCATGCTAATTTGCAGCTTGATTTTTGAATGCATTTGCCATATGCTCTCATATCCTCATGCCTTTGCTCAAGTCATTCTCTCTATTAGGGATACCTTTTGGTAAAGACCCTACCACAGTGCCTGGCCAATGGCAGAATCTCAGTAAATGCTAAGTTTCCCTCCTTCCTTTCTTTTCAGCCTGTCAGAATCCTGCTCATTCTTCAAGGCCCAATTCAATGTCCTTTTTGCATTCTCAGAGAAGACTTCTCTTAGCCTGACCTCCCCCTCCAGTACCATTCATTGACTGCCTCCTCCTCTGTGCCCCCTCAGCACTTTGTAGACCCTGTATAGTAATATATACACCTTGGTACCGGGCACAGCCATTTTCCATCTCTCCTGCCAGACTGAAAGCTTCCTGAGAACCTGACTCCCTTCCAAAGCCACCACAGCCCTGCATCGGCCGTGAGCCCAGCCAGATATAGTCGATATTTGATTGATTTGAATTGCCTCCCTTAGATTGCAAGGTCACAAGGCCAAGCCACCAGGCAGGGCGTTTTGGGCATTAGTGCCCATTCGGAATAGATTTTCATTCATTATTCATGTCCCTTTGCTTCCAAAATTGACTGGAGGTGGCCCCACTCAGTAAAACTGTTAAATTACAAACAGAAAATATAAGACTCCACATGGAAGTAGGCAAGGTTCCAAAATGCTAACCTGCCTCCTGGGTAAACTGGTCTTGCTGAGGGGGGTATATAGGGGGGGTGGCCAGTTTGGGGCTTCAGACTCCATGCATTTCTTTATTCCTCCTCAAAAACCATTGCTGTGTTAGAAACTGTCTGAAATGCATTGAGGAGAATTTAAATTCACAGCAGATATCTCATCTTTGCAGGATTTGGACAGGTGGTGAGAAAGGCCTTTTGGGCTTGGTGTGTCACAGCTTTTTCAGTAGAGATAATCTTGTTCCTGGGGCTAAATTTTAAAAACTTGGGCCCCTCTTCAAGGGTCATTGTATAGCAGAGTTGCATTTTAACCATGGCCTAGTACAATACCCTACATATGGCTTTCCAGAGTGGCTTTTTGATGGAAGCCAAGGGCATGAACTTAAAATGTCAGCCAGGAAGCCATTTGAGCAAGAAATCACTTCACGAGTTCTGAGTTGTGTGTGGATACTCATGTACCCCTTAGAACTCACGGGAAGCTCACACTTAGATCCCCATGCACACTCATCAACACACCATCCAACAAATGTTCTTGTGCAGATGGCACCAGACAGCAGTGGCATCTCTCTCTCTCTCACACTCACACACACACACTCACTCACTCATGCTCACACATGCACACTCGTGTTCACACAAGCACGCTCACACATGCACACTTATGCTGCACACACACGTACTCATTCTATGCACACACATCCACCCACATTCACACGTGCACACTCACACATGCACACACACTCATACACATGCACACACATATACACTCACGCTCGTGCATACACTGGCACACAGTCCCAGCGGCTTCCCCACATCTGACGCCCACACACACAGGCTCCACAGGAAGAGGCATGGAAAACCATTTTATTTCTGCATCTCATTCTGCTTCCAGATTTTGCTCCCTTAGGACAGAACCTAAAGTGTCTGTTTAACAGATTCAATTACTCTGGGCTCCTGAGACCTTCCAACTTAATTCTGATTGCTGTAAGGTGTCAGATAATTTGGGAACAAAGGGGAAAAGCAGCCTCAGATTCTTGAAGGGAAACATCTGCTAGGCTGTAGTCATCTTTGAAGTCTTAGCTGTTAATTGCAATTTTGGGACGGATGGTCTGAATGGTTGGGCCTCCAGGGGCCAAAGGTTCAGGCCTCTTGCTTCTAGGCAGGGTTTCTGTGCATGGGTCCTGAAGGACAAAGGCTCTCAGGGGCACACTGCTGTGGCCTCCAAGGCTGGGACAAATCCCTTTCTGCTGCATTTCCAGGGAGCCCGACGGGGGTAAAAGCAGAGAGGCCCAGGCCAAGCGTCCCAGCAGGCAAGGAAACAGCCCTCCTTTCTGCCCCTGAGCCCCACTCCAAAGTGTTTTATTTTGTCTTTGTCCCCATGAGAGTGATAGTTCTCAGAGGCTGATGACCAGAGGTCACAGCGTGTGTGTGTGTGTGTGTGTGTGTGTGTGTGTGCGTGTGTGAGAGAGAGAGAGGCAGAAAGGACGGTGAGGCCAAGGACTGTGGAACCAGACTGCTTATGTGTGAATCCTAGTTCCAACACTGAACAAGCTGGGTGATTTGGGGCAAGATCCTTGCCTTCTCTGTGTCTCAGTTTCTTCTGCTGTAAAATGGGTATGATGATAGTATCTACCTTCTAGGGTGGTTGTAGGGATTAAATGAGTTATATAGATAGTAACTACCATAGCTCCTGAGCTCAGTAAATGCTCCAATATCTTGGTTATTGTTTTTGTAGTTAATGGGCAAGTCAAGGCACGGCTGAAAAGCTTGGAGAGCCCTGGAATGGGGTTCCTGGCTGTGGACCCAGGCAGCAGGGTAAGGCCCTCCTTCAGCCCACCTGACTGTCCTTACACTGCCCCACCCAGTGCCTGCAGTCATAACGTTTATTTAGCACCAGGGGATCCCCACATGGACACTCTTCTGGCATGGGGGGTGGGAGCTGCTGAAACCAGGGTGCCCATAAGTACACTCTAGTGCAGTGCAGGGACTGTGCTCGCAGTAGGCCCCTCAATGATCACCTGCTCCATCCATGCTAACAGGCCCCTGGGTGCTCAATTTGCTGCTTAGCTGGGTGCTTGTCTCTCCTCCTTGTTTCCTCTAGCCCTGCTGTGGATTCTCTACTCTTTACCTCCACATCCCATGCCCTGCTTTAAAGTGGTCCTAGTCACAGCCAGGACCTCATCCGCACTCAGAGAATTTAAGATGATCTCTGTTAAGTGTGGCCTCTAGAAAGGGCTTTAGAGGACAGATCCTGGTCAATTTCAGCTCCATCACTTGCTAGCTTTATGTCCCTTGGGCATCTCAGCATTTCTGAGGCTTTATCACTGGGTGGGGAAATGGTTAAGTACTCAACTGCTGACCGAATGGTTTGCAGTTCAAACCCACCAGCGGCTCCACAGGGGAAAAGCCTAGGCTCCTGTAAAGATTACAGCCTGGCAAACCCTGTGGGGTTAGTTCTACTCTGTCATATAGGGTTGCTATGAGTCGGAATTGATTCCATGCCACACAGCTCCCTCTGGGAAATGATAAAATACTTGGCTCTCAGGATTAGTGTGAAGATTAAGTAATATAAATTTATAAGGGCTGGGGATGCAGTAGATAACTATAGCTCAGATGGGAAGGACTCCACCGCTGTAAGGAAACACGTGCCAGAGGCACAGGTGCCCCAGAGGGGGCATGTGAGAGCTGTGTGCGTGTGTGTCCTAGAGGGGGCATGTGAGAACTGTGTGTGTGTGTGTGTGTCCCGGGGGGCGTGTGAGAGCTGTGCGTGTGTGTGTCCCAGAGGGGGCATGTGAGAACTGTGTATGTGTGTGTGTCCCAGAGGGGGCATGTGAGAACTGTGTGTGTGTGTGTCCCAGAGGGGGCATGTGAGAACTGTGTGTGTGTGTCCCAGGGGCACATGTAAGAGCTGTGTGTGTGTGTCCCAGAGGGGGCATGTGAGAACTGTGTGTGTGTGTCCCAGAGGGGAAATGTGAGAGTGTGTGTGTGTGTGTGTGTCCTATAGGGGGTGTGTGAGAACTGTGTGTATGTGTGTGTGTGTCCCAGGGGGGCATGTGAGAGGTGTGTGTGTGTATGTGTGTCCCAGAGGGGGCATGTGAGAACTGTGTGTGTGTGTCCCAGAGGGGTCATGTGAGAACTGCGTGTGTGTGTGTGTCCCAGAGGGGCATGTGAGAGCTGTGTGTGTGTGTGTGTGTGGGCATGTGAGGTGTGTGTGTGTGTCCCAGAAGGGGCATGTGAGAGCTGTGTGTGTGTGTTCCATAGGGGGCATGTGAGAACTGTGTGTGTGTGTCCCAGAGGGGGCATGTGAGAGCTGTGTGTGTGTGTGTGTGTGTGTCCCAGAGGGGGCATGTGAGAACTGTGTGTGTGTGTCCCAGGGGGGCATGTGAGAGCTGTGTGTGTGTGTGTCCCAGAGGGGGCATGTGAGAACTGTGTGTGTGTGTGTCCCAGAGGGGGCATGTGAGAGCTGTGTGTGTGTGTCCCAGAGGGGGCATGTGAAAACTGCGTGTGTGTCTCAGAGGGGGCATGTGAGAGCTCTGCGTGTGTGTGTGTGTGTGTGGGCGTGTGAGGTGTGCGTGTGTGTATCCCAGAGACGGCATGTGAGAGCTGTGTGTGTGTCCCAGAGGGGGCATGTGAAAACTGCATGTGTGTCCCAGAGGGGGCATGTGAGAGCTGTGTGTGTGGGGGGGGCATGTGAGGTGTGTGTGTATCCCAGAGGGGGCATGTGAGAGTGTGTGTGCGCGTGCGCGTGTGTGCGCGCGTGTGTGTGTGTGTGTGTGCGCGCGCGCTGGCACCTGCCCTTCCTCCAGTGGATCGCCCCTCCCGCCTCCGCCGCCAAATCAGAGTAGCGGTTTCCTATCCCTCAGCGGAGATAAGTAGGCCTGGTAGGTGTTAGAATTATCCCCGTTTCACAGAGGAGGAAACTGAGGCTCCATGGTATAGGGACCCACCCAGGGGCAGCACCGCTGTAAGCCACAGGCCAGCGCCGGCGTGGTCACGTGTGTGGAACCCAGGTTCCTGCGACTTCAGGGAAGGTGGGGGCGTTTCGGAAGCACCTTGCAGGCCAAGGGGTGGGGTCTCCGCCCGGGGCGGGGCGAAAGGGGTGGGGGCTGGCCGCCGCTGACACAGCGCGCTCCCGTTCTCGCGGCGGGACTCATCCCCTCGCGCGGCGCCGGGCGGTGCAGGTGGCCCGGGAGCGTGTCGGGAACGCGGAGCCGGCGGAGTCCGCGCTCCAGCCTCTCCCGCCTCCTCGCGCGCGCCCGCCGCAGCCCCGCGCACTCCCGCCGCTTAGCCTTCGGCGCCGCGCCGCGCAGGCAGCCGCTCGCCGAGCTGGCTGCCGGGTCCCTGGCTAGCAGCGCGGGCCTCGGCGGGGCCCAGCGCCCCCGCCCGGGAGGATGCGGCCCGGGGCGGCCTGGGAGCTGAGCAGGGCACCCGCGCCGGCCCCCACGGACCCGGGCCTCCGGAGCCGCAGCCGCCGCCCCGCCCCCGAGAGACATGACTTCCAAGCCGCATTCCGACTGGATTCCCTACAGGTACGCAGGCTCCGGCCCCCCCTTCTCTTCAACTCGGGGGCTGCGGGCTCGGCCGACCACCCTCGAACTCTAAGGGTCAAGGGCGCCGGGCCAGGGGCGCCGACACCCCCGAACGACCACCCCTCAATTTGAGGCTCAGGGCTGACTGTGGACGCCGGGCCGGGACGTGGGACACTTCCACTCTCCTCATCTCCTAACACTGGGGACACGGGTTGGAGGCGCTGGACTTAACTGCCCCGACTTTGGGGATCTGGCAGACTGTGAAACCGCCTTTATCCGCCGAGGCTGCTGAAGGAGGGCAGTGCTCAGGGCCTGAGTGGGCCTTGCTGGGTCCCGCAGCTCCATGTGGCCGGTGTAGGGAGGGAGCGCACACTGCTACCAGCCCCTTCTAGGCCTGGTACCCCAGGTCACACGCCCGTGTAGCCGTGCGCACACACACCCATGCATCTGCACGCATGCACCCACAGGACGTCAGCGCAGTGGGCACTGATGCTCCTGCTTTCTATTCACACACTCAAAGCGTGGTTCCTGGAGACAGTTACTGTGAACCAAGAGCACTCCCGTGCTCATATCCACATACACGCATCCATCTCTACACACATGCTTATCCTTGGGCACACACAGGTGCACCCTGCATATCTATACACACACACAGCCACAATACCTACCACCTGCTCCCCACTGTCAAGTGGTGGTGTTGGTTGCAGCTGAGTGGATTTTGATTCATGGTGACACCATGTGTGCAGGGTAGAACTGCTGCACAGGGTTTTCAAGGCTATAACCTTTCGGAAGCAGATCGCCAGGCCCATCTTCCAAGGTGTCTCTGGGTGGGTTCTAACCACCGACCTTTCAATATTTTGTAGCGATTCAGTAATCTACTTGCTAACAGGTCTGTACCTGGGTACACACCAACTCACAATACCTAGAACTACCCTCACATGTACAAAAATACTCAAAAACCCAAGCTTACTCAGGGAAGCCCACCACCCTCTTCCCAGACACTGCAGTTTGTCCCAAAGATGGCTGGGCTTTCCTACCAGCATAAGGCGTGGGAGCGGGAGAGGGGTCTCTGAGGCCTCACACAGGTGCAGGTCTTTTCCCATCCACTCTACTCCATTCTCTCCATTCACCACAGAAAGGAGCTCATCGCCATGGCAGCACCAGTTCCTTGGCCACCCATTGGCTCTTTGGTTGCCATGGGCTACCCAGCTGTCTCTAGGCCTCCTGGAGAGGCTTGTTCCTAAAAAGGGTGCTGGACTGCTCAGGCCCACTACCTTATTGCCAGCCTAGGTGCATGTGCTGTGGGTGGCAGGATCAGATCCTCAGGGCCCCCTTCGTAATACATCCTGCTCTTGGGATGGGGCCTGTTTCCAGTCACTGACAGAAGATAATTCTGATAGAGGTCTTCTCTGAGTCTGTCCAGACAGCCTTCTAAATGGAAAGCAGCTCAACCGCCTGAGGCTTGTTAAAAGCAGATCCTTCTGCAAACAGGCCTCTGTCACTGGCCTGGGAATTCAGGGCCTCTCTCGAGAATTGTTTCTAATCTCAGCTCCTGTGGAGGCTTCAGGGCTTCCTAGGTTAGAATTTGTGTGCCCCCCCAACACACATGCACACACACTAGTCACCCCCAGAATCTTCTCAGACAAACACAGTCATACCTCAGAGTGTCACATAGAACAGGGAGACAGTTCCATCAGGGACTGGCGAGAGGGCTGTGCTGACTCAGGAGAGCTGCTGCCCCACTCACCCTGGGGCACAGGTAGTTCCTGGAGTATCCTGGCCTTTTTGGTGCATGTAGGCTGAGGACCTTTTAGAAGACAGTGTAGCCACAGGGAGTACCGTGAACGTTTTCTAGGCCCCACAGCTGCATGGGCAGCGACTGGGCTGAGGGGCACACAGTGCTGTGGAAGTACCTGTGTGGAGGTAGAGATGGCAAGACAGTGGCCACAGACTGAGAAAGGAGCTGTGGAGATGATGGTCCTTTTAGAACCTGGCAAACTGGGCTCTGGGCCAGGCCAGATCACGGTTCAAGGAAGCCTCTCCCAGAGATCCAAGAACTGAAGCAACTTGTAGAGTTAGTACATAAATCCTAGAGAAAATCTAGTTCAAACTGGGGAGACTTAAGTTTGCCCCAGGAAGGGGGTGCCAAAGAGGTGGGGATTGTGTCTGGGAAATAGCCGTGTCCTCCATAAGTGCCCAGGGCACTGGCATTCTGCAGAGTGATTTGGCACTTCCCCTGGCCCAGGCCCCTCTTACTCCTTTCTTGGGCCCACATACTCTGCCTGAAGCACAGGATCCTGCCACCCTGAAAGCCTGGCCCTGAGAAGTAGCTTATGGCCTTTGCCGACACCCTTGCCTATGGCCCCTCTCCTCTTCTCTTTTTGTTCTATGATAGGGAAGGTGGGTGGCTAGCCACATCCCTCTTACTTTGCCCTGCCCTGCAAGGGTCTTTCCAGGTATGCACTGTGCCCAGGAAGGCACTGGACTTGGGGTATGGACTTCTAGGATGGAGGGCCTGGGCGGAGGGGGAGAGATTCAGCCGCCTCTGGCAGGAACTGGGCTACTGATTGCAGTCAAAGCCACATGCCTGTCTGATGGTAGAGAAAACTGGGGCAGAAGACAGGCCAGGCATTTAACTGGCAGGTGGCGGAGGGAGGCACGGGCGGGCATGTGCTGTGACTGGTGTGGGGTTCCCCTAACGTCACAGCATGTCAGAGCTGGAAAGTGGCATTTGGTTTCGGGGAGAGAGGTCAGTAGATTGCTTGTTGGCTGTCTGGTGGGGCTGCTGCTTTGGCTCCCTCTGTGATGGTTGCACCTTGCATTCCTTGATTTTCTTTGATACAATGACAAAAAAAAAACAATGACAGTTGGTGATAATAACCTTATGAGTAATTCTGGCTCAGGATATAATGATAAGGGATTAATCTCAGATTTTGACTTAGAAGGGAGCCATTTTGTTTATAAAGTTTAATAATGGGGACAATTTTTTGCCTTTTATTTTTTTCTTGTTATTACTGATAATAATTTCTATTTCTGCCAGTTTTCTTTTTACTTGTGTTCTCGAGTATTAAATGCCTCTCATGTCTGACTTTGCAACCTTTGATAAGTTGAAGGTGGAGGCTTGAGAGTGAGGAAGGAGCATGGCCCACAGGTGTGTTGGAGGAGCGGTGCTGGGGAGTGATAGAGGCCCTGCCCTCAGTGCTCTTGTCTGCAGCCATTGCCTAATGTTGCCATCACTGAGCTGTGAGCTCCTTGGGAGGGAGCAAGGACCTGTTCTGGTTCCTGACTGTGTCCCCAGCATGGCCCAGCAGAGACAAGGTACCCAATATATTGAATCAAAGTGGCTTCCCCAGGCAGCCTTTGGGGCTTCCTCGGCTTTCCTGACCCCACATTGGGGCTCTCGGCACGCCTGAGGGACACAGCACTCTCCCATCTGGACTAGATCCTCACTGGGCTTCCCGGAACACTGTTTGAAAAGCATGGCTCCTCTAGATCATAGAACAGGAATCTTTGGCTGGAAGTGCCCTTAAAGGCCATCTAGTCCTCTGAGTCAATGCCCTCTGTAGCATCCCTGCCAAGAGGCCTTCCATCTGCCTTTGCTTGTGTGCTTCCAACAACGGAGAGTTCACTCCTGTCTACATCAGGTGGTTGTGACTGTTAGAAAGTTCTTCCTTTGGTTGAGTCTACATGTGTCTCTGGTTCCCCCTCCTCTTGGCCGTTATTAGAATCCTCTCACCCCTTCCTCAGTTTGCTTTGTGGGGAGCAATATGACCCCTGATTAAGATGGGGGAGGGGGACTCTTTCAGTTCTGCCTCTGGGTTTAGCCTCAGAGGTGCCCTGGACTCCTTTGTCCACTGCTTCACCTCTGGCCACAAGGAAAGTGAACAGAACCTCTGATCCTGAACCCCCAGCAAATCATCCTCTGCTCCCATCCCAAGCCCCCTGCAGAGTGTCTTCTTGCTGTTGCCTGGGATGACAGGAGCAAGAAACAAGGTTGAGAGAGAAGAATATGGGAATAAAATGGGAATAGGATACATAAAAAGAAAAGAGGGTCCGTGAATAGAGGAAACCCTCTGGATGACCTAAGATTGGTCTCTGCCTTCTCCAGTGTGGAACTGCATACAATGTCCTGGGTGTGGCCTGTCCAGCACCAAGCAGAGTGAGGTCCTTACTTCTTGCTCTAGACCTCTGCTTATTTAAGCCCTCACCGTCATGTGGCATGGCTTCGCCGCACTGACTAGTCGGAGCCGTCTGTAAACAAAACTCCCAGAGTCTTTCATCAGGCTGATATCAAGCCCCATCTCCCCAAATTCTGCTTGTGTGGGGAAGAACTGGATATTGGGATCCATATGTAGGACTTGGTCTTCTGAATCCACGTTGTCTTAGCCAACAATTTATCTCGCTCATTTTGCTGAAAGTTTACTGAGAGGCCTGCGTTGTCTTCAAGTCATCAATAAACACGTTAAGCAAGAGAAGCATGGTGCTGGAAACCTTCCTTGACTGTGGCCTCCACTCATTGTTCAAGAAACTTGGGTAGGGTTTTTTGAATGGTTTCTAGTTTTTCTCATTGGACTGGCATGCTATTTACATTGATGCATCTTGCCCATAAGTTACCATCACATGAGATTCCATGTGGAAGCCTGGCTGTAGTGTTCTCCCCATTTTTTCTGATGGACCTAAGGACAGTGTGCCATGACTTGCTTTGAGCCTGAACTTGCTCCTGGGAATTACCGAGTCTTCTAGTCTTTCAAACCACCCCTCTACTAACCCCTTCCACAGTCTCATCTAGGGTCCACATTGGACTTACTGCCCTTCAAACTGCATGTATTCTCTTCCCCCATCTGGACATCAAGGCTGCATTTACAATCTTCTAGTCTGATCAGGAAAAAAAAAAAAACCCATTGCCATCAAGTCTATTCCAACTCTTAGTGATCCTACAGGACAGAGTAGAACTGCCCCATAGGGTTTCCAGGGAGCTGCTGGTGGATTCGAACTGCTGACCTTTTGGTTAGCAGCTGTAGCTCTTAACTACTGCACCACCAGGGCTTCTCCAGTCTGATGGCACCTCCCTAAGTCCCCTTCTGTTCCTTAGAGATCACCAGCTGTGGCTCTATAGGTCTCTATTTGCAGGACCAAGCATTAGAATCTCCTGTAGCTTTTGCATTAAAAGAGAGGGAGAGGTGAGGATGGGAGTTGATGACTCTGGGGTGTCTTCTGAATTCCCAGGTCAGGCCTGAGTGCCCCTAGCAGTTTTAATGAGCCTGGTAAGTTTGGAACCCATTAGCTGTAATGGAGACTGCCCGTCCTGGGAGGCTGGGACTCTTCTGTCATCTGGAGCTGCCCCCATTCCCACGCCACCATGTTCCTCCTTCATCCCAAGCAGCCCAAGGCAATGGAAGCCACAGATCTGGACTGGCTGGGGGTCTGGCATTGAGCACTGCATGGGGTTGCATCCAGGTACCCTGATAGGCCACTTCCATCTGATTTCCACAGTCCAGCAGGCATAGCCCCCATCGTGACTGGGAGAAAAGAATAAGGGCAGGAAGGAAGGAAGGTGAGGTGGGTATGAAGAATATGTCCAGAGATTGGGTCTGTCCCTGGATTGTCCCGACCCCCTGGCTAAAGCTCTGGTGGATTAGCTGCAGCATGTAAGGTAGACTCTACGAAAGGGAGGGAAAACTGGCCTAAATATATTCACCATGTCCATGGCTTTTCCAGCCCTTGGGAGAAGTGCCCCCTGCACCCGTCCCCCTTGTTGTCCATCATGGTTCACTCCCCAAAAGTCTGTTGGTTGCCTTGGGGGAGGGAGTCCGTGGGTGGTACAAAAGGTTGCTCACTTGGTCGACAGCTGAAAGGTTGGAATTTTGAGTCTACCCAGACGCTTCTTGGAAGAAAGGCCTGATGATCTACTTCTGAAAACTAAGCCAATGAAAACCCTGTGGAACACAGTTCTACCCTGACACTCATGGGGTCGCCATGAGCTGGAGTCAGCTTGATAGCACCTGGTTTTTTTGCCTTGGGGAAGTGGATGTGGAGGGGCTGCCCCCATGGAGGGTAAAGTTGCCACCTCATTGATCCTGGGCACAGTGGCTGGATTGGTGGATGCTGCAGACCCTCCTGAGTCAGTGGCTTGTACTTCACTGGGCCTCCCTGGTCTGGCCTTCAGCAGGAGACAGCCGTAATGAAGGAGCTGCCAGGGTCAGCCTGGAAGCCCCGTCGGTCAGTGTCTGTCTCTTGTCTGCACCTCCTGGCGGGGCTGCAGCTGGCAGTCTGGGCTTGGCAGTGATTCCATAATGGGAGCAGGAGCCATTAAAAAGCCATTACAACCTCCTTGCATGGTTATCGTTTAGTGCTGCCTAGAACTGTGCCTCAGAAAGAGGCAGGATGGGGAAGTGCTGGTGAGAGAGGATGGTGCCCTAGGAATGGTGCTAAAGTGGAGGTGAGGAGGCAGGGCCATCTGGGGTAGGGAGAAACAGGAGCCAGGCTTGCTGAGGATGAGAGGAGCTTGTAGTTCTGCTCTCTCTAGAGACAGCCACTGTAGCTGTCACTCTTCTCCACAGCACGCTGCCAGTTCGCAGGGAATTCTTTGTTGCTCACCAGAGACAGATGTTGTGTGTTCTGGATGCACTGTCGTTAGCCAGAAACACCCACCAGTACACGCTCATCACTGATAGGGTGTTGGTCACCTGGGATGGTTGTCGGTCATGCTGTGCAGTTGCAGCTGGTTGCGGCTCTCTTAGGAGCACTGCTTTACCACACCCCTGCTTTATTCCATACGGTTGTTACACACTCCCAGAGCCTGCATGAGGTGCATTTATTGGAGGCCCTCTGGGATGAGTCTTGCCCAGCCAGGCACATTTTATCCCCTAGGCACGTGTTGTTTCTCCCCGTCTGCCGCCCCCAGCCCTGCAAACTCCAGTCCTCCTAGCTGCTGGAGCATGCCTGGTGCTGAGTGAGGTGGTAGGTGGTCTTCTAGGCACTTCCAGGGTATCTGAGGTTTCTGGAATTTCTTTTCAGAAGTCTAACTCTCATATTCATTCATCTTTCTCTGAAGACCGGTGGTTGAGTCCACTCTACCTGTAATCTTACCTGGTGATTAGTGTTCCTGAAGCCTGTAGCTTTTCAGGGACTGGAATTGGGGACAGAGGAAGAGGAAGTAGTGCTGCTTTCATGGAAACTATGGGGGAAGTCCATGGCAGTGGGACAGTGGCCTATGGTAGCAAAGCGTCCCCCATGCATGGATAAGGACATCGGGGGGCACTGGGCAGTGAGGCCATCAGGGTTGGAACTCCCTTTTGTCAGTTGAGCGGCCACTGTGACCCAGCCATTCTGGAGGTGGCTTTGCTGGCGTGAGTCTTATCTCTCAGCTAGGTGGCCCCTTTTCCAAATGACCATAGGTATTAGTGTCAGCACCGTGGAAGTCATCTTCTTTGTCCTGCTCAGCCAAGCATGGTGCCAGAGATGACCCAGATGACTGTCCGTCCCTGGCACTGTCCCCCGACAGTGCAAGTGGCTCATGAAATCCCAGAAAGCTGTGAAATGGCCTCTCTTGCTGGTGTGAAGGGAAGACTGAATCTTGTGGCAGTCACTCAGGGCTCCTGGGGCCACGCCACCACTTGTAAGATTGTGAGAATTATAGAAAAGCACCCCTTCCTCGGGCTTCCCTGTGTGCATGCACAGAGCTTGGCAGGTGGAGTCTGGTTGCATTTCAGGCCCTGTTGCTCTGCCCACAGGTTCCATTGTGCAGGGCCCAGGCTGCATTTCTCATTCATCTCCTGGAGGTAATGGGTGAGTGTGTACTGTAGCAGCAGCCAGACTGTGGTGGACAGTGGTGTTTGGGGACTGTCTGAAGGACCCTCCCCTTTGAAGCTGGTCTGTGATCAGATACTCTGCCATTGTGTTATTCAGTCAGGCCATTGGACTTGAAGTGTCAAGACAGGTGGAAGAGTTGTAGGCTCTCAGACCTGGAGGGTTGCTTGGGCATCTTGTTTACCCTAGTGCCTTAACCCATTCTTCTTCAGTCCTCCAGTCAGTGGCACATGCCCTCAGTGATGGGGCATTCACCTTTGCAGCCAGCTCTCATTTTTAGGGAGCTGATTACCTACCCTTGGGCCCTAGCATTGCCCCCGGGGAGCCCCAGATGCAGCCATACCCTCTTGGGCCGGTGGGCTGTCTTAAGCAGACTGAGGGCTTGGCTCAGAGGCATGTCTGCTGAGCAGTGATGTCCCTGCTTCAGGCAGCTGAGGGTTTGGTGCGTGAGGCTGTTCTGTGCATGAACCCAAATCACTGTTAGGCTCTTCTGGGGTAAAGAGTAGCTTATGGGGACCAGAAAAGGCCTTCCAGATGTCAAGTGGTTGAGACAGCTGCCAGTCAAAAATATATATACTCATAATTTGTGGAAGGGAGGTGGGTATGTGAAGCCACAGGTTGGGTGGTGGACTGCCTTTGATCCATTGACTCTCACACCCTCTGGCTGATACCCTCCGTACACAGAGATACTAAGTAGTTTGGAAGAGCTCAAGGGACTTTCTAAGTCAATGATTGTTCCAGCTAGAAAGGGCTTCTGCTGTCAGGAGGAGATGGAATGGCTTCTTCTTGTCCTCTGGTGATTTGACCTTATCTTTTTTTCCCCCATATATACACCTCTACTCACCTTCACACAAGTATGTCCACTTCTTCCACAGGTGTTTGCATGTGTCTGTACCCAGGTACGTGTACCCACATGTAGATAGACGTGCTCAGACATTTGGGCAGCCCTTTTCCCCACGTGTACACACCCACGAGATATCTTCATATACTTCATACAGGCTCACACAACCGTGTAATGCACCTGGGTGTGCCCGTGCAGACACCCACAGATGTATAACTGGGCCTGGGGGTTCCCAGAGCTCCGATCCTCAGGCTCCAGCTCCACCCCATGCAGCTGTCCTGACCTTGGCTTTGACTGAATTTGGGCCTGGCCCTCACACACATGCCTTAGACTGGGAAAAAGCTAAGCCGTCTGAGTGACCATCTCCCTGCTTGTGCTCAGCCTTCCTGGGTGGCAGAGCCAGTCTGGATGAGATGAGGCTCAAGATGTGGAACTTAAGGGCTTGCTGCCCTGGTGCCACTTGCACCACCTGGCTGGTTGCTGAGCTGCATGTGGCAGACCTGCCTCCTGTGCTTTGACGTGCCGAGCTGCCTGCAGACATTCCCACCCAGCTTAGCCCTGCCCGAGGGACTGGTCTTAGCCTTACCCTCCCAGATGAGAAGGGAAGCCTCAGCTCTCTTTAAGTGGGAAGGGGAGTAGGCTGGGTGATACCTGCTCTCTGCCACCTGGAGAGCCAGGAGCTGACAGGGAGAGGATGGAAAGGAGCGAAAGAGCTGCCTGGCAGGGGGCTGGAGGGAGCAGGCCACTAGGTTTGAAGCCTGGCTGTGGTGATGCTTCTGCATGGGTTCTCTGGAATCTCAATCAGGCCATGCCTTGCTCAGGGGCCCACGGGGAGGGTCTCAGCCTGTATTTACTGGGTCCGGGTTGGGTGGGAAGTCTTTCAAGGACAGCAGGGATCCTAGCAGAGGATAAGCTCCCCAAATGGTAGAAATACAGCTTAAACCCTCTTGTCTGGAGCTGGTTCTCAGATGGCAGCCTCTGCCAGGCAGGCTCACTTTGGCCCAGGAGCCGTGGTGGTGGGGGATTAAAGGACCCCAGTGTGCTCGGGACAGGCCCTGGACGATAGCCTGGCACCTTGTGAGCAGGCTCTGAATACCCTTGTCTCTTCTGCAGTGTCTTAGATGATGAGGGCAGCAGCCTCAGACAGCAGAAGCTTGACCGGCAGGTAAGTGAGGCCAGGGTGGAGGGAAGGGCCGTCAGCACTGGGATCCTGGCTGGGGTTTGAGCAGAGGGGAGGGACTGTCCCTGTCCCCAAGGGCGATCCTGCCTGATGGGGAGAGGGGACTCGCCTGGAAAAAGAGAGGCACACTCTCTCCATTACCAGCCCAGCATTAGCCCTGCCACAGTACACGGTACACGGGGCCTGTGCTGGGCAGGCCCCCAGGGTGACCACAGTCGAAGTGTGTGATCATGCCAGGGCACCTCCTGGCTGAGCTTTACCTCCCTTTCCTGGACGCTGAGTCTTGGGAAACCAGGTTACATGGGGCCTTGGTCCAGAGTAGGTGTGACCTCTAGAACCCAGCTGACCGAGCAGGGCTCTCTGCCTGGTCCCGCTCTGGGAGCTCCTGCCTGGTCTCAGAGGCTGGTTGCCACCCTCTCAGGGCTCACTAACTTTTGTGCCTCCCTGTGCCTTTATAGCGGGCCCTGCTGGAGCAGAAGCAAAAGAAGAAGCGCCAGGAGCCCCTGATGGTGCAGGCCAACGCCGATGGGCGGCCCCGGAGCCGGCGGGCCCGGCAGTCGGAGGAGCAGGCCCCTTTGGTAGAGTCCTACCTCAGCAGCAGTGGCAGCACCAGCTACCAAGGTACCCCCTGTCTGCTGCCCACTGGCCCCAGTGAGCCAACCTGGGGAAGCCCCGCAGTGCGACTCTATCCCCACTACTGCTCTGGGGAGGCCCTCAGGAGTTCCTGTACCTGTCAGTCTGTGCCCAGCTGGTACCGAGGAGGAAAGCTCCTGCTAGTCCTGGTTCTGAGCCCCAGTGGACAACTGAGCGGGCCAGTGGGACCTGTAGTCTGGGCCCCTGAATCAGGTGTTGGAGCTGGAAAGTTAAAACTTTGCGAATCCAGGTTTTTGATCCATTGCATTTCAGTAAGAACAGGAGGCAGTGCTTCAGAACAGAGTCTGGCCTCCTGAGACGACGCCCCCCACCAATATTCTACCTCCTGAGAGGAGCCCCTCTCATCCTTCCGCATACCGACAAGTGTCCCTTGTGACAAGTGCCTGTTACCTTCCCCCTATGGACTTTCTGTACCCTCAGTTGGTCTGGCTCTGGCCTGCGGGTCCCCATCCCTGGCTCATGGCTCCTTTAGAGCGTGTTGACCAGTAGCCTTCCTTCCTTACACACTCCAGTTCTCAGCAGAGCCCACTTGGGGGCAGTTCTCTGCAGCTAATCCTGGGAAGCGGATGCCTTTGTTGCATCCCTGGGCTTGGGACCTCCCTCCAGCTTAGGTTAGGGTCAGAATATCCAAGGCCAGAAAGAGCTTTGGTCTCAACATGAAAGAGGGACTCCACTCAGTCTCAGTCACCACTGCCCCCTGCTGGTGCTGTTAACCCAGGCCACTGCTCCATCAAATCACTGTTAGGAAGATGGCAGTTAGAACCCACCCTGATGCTCCTCTCCTTTGGCTTCCTGATGACCTGGAGCCCCCAGCCACATTGAACTACTGGTAGCTGCTTCACTTGAGGGCTGACCTTTTTCATCTAGCTCCTGGGACTTCCCCATTCTTCTGCCTCATAGCATCTCAGGTTCCTCTTCTCTCTGTTGCACTAGCCCAGCCCTTGGGCAGCGATTGAATCTTACTCATCTACTGCCCAGTCTGTGGCTTGGCACGCCATTGGAGCTCAGTTCCCCCTGTGTATGCTCACACCCTCTGAGGAAATCCATCTTGTTTCTAATAATAAAAGGTGCCTTTGGGCATTTCCCAAGGGCTGACTAAGCAGGGTGCCAGGCACTTTACCTGCATTGTCTGAGTTAATCCACACAGTAACTGATTATCTCCGCATGATCCACAGGGAGATGGACTCTGAGGGGTTCAGTGACTTGCCCATGGTTTACTACTGGTGAGCGACAGGGCTGGAATTTGAACCCAAGCCTGTCAGACTCCAAAGGGTCTTTCTACCATATTGTGTTGCCTGCCTGATAAAAAGCTCTTTCATGGTAATTCCCCTACATGTACCTCAGCTGAGCACCTGGTATGTCTGTACTTCATCTGAGAGGCCCTTCAGAAGAGGAGGATAGGGACCTCAGCCCAACTCTGTGTCTCAGAGAGGCAGTCCCAGCTGCTCCTCTCAGAACTGGCCCCTGGCTCCACTCTTTCCTGGCAGCCCCCTCCTCTGTGAGTGCTGTCTCAGCAGAGAAGGCTCCAGCTGTTCTGGGTCCTGTGGAGCCAGCCTGCCGCCGTGTGGGCATCACGCCCCATGCAGCTCTGCCCTACCTGGCACCTGACCGTCTGAGGCTGTGTGTGGAGTAGAAGCCTACTCCCATGACTTTTGACCCTGCTCATTTGTGCCAGAGGCAGACATCTCACTGATGTTCAGTTATTTTGGCAGGCGTTTCTTGAACACAGGCTCTGTGCCGGGGCAGTGTCAGGCTGCAGAAAGAACACAGTAAGAGAAGTAGCACCCCTGGGGAGGTGGATGACCAGAAGGCCAAAGACAGTTTCTGGTCATATCTCTGCCGGTCACCTGCTCACTGTGTGACTGTGGGCAAGTCACTTATTCTCTCTGGGTCTGTTTCTTCCCCTTTAAGATGAGGAAAATTCTCTCAGCCTCAGGGCTTTGAAAAATTGAAGCTGCCGTGGTATGTCCCAGAGTCCAAAAGCAGGGATTACTGTCCCCTGATGACGTTGCAGACCAGGCCTGTCTCCAGGGGCCCTTCCTACAGAGGACATTTGAACTTGTGACATCAGGGCTTCTGAGAGGTACACGTGGCTCGGTCTTTGTCCAGCCCACAGTGGTGATCTCAGCCCCCAAAGCCCTGGGGAGGCCGCTGCACACGTAGCTGACTGACGTGGGGCTTGGCGATTTCAAGTCCACCCTTACCACCGCCACCACACCTCCTGCAGCATTAGCTGCCTTCTGCTCTGCCCTCTGCTGGTTCGTGGTGTGAAATACAAAGGGATTATTTCCAGAGGAAGCTAAGGGAGTTTGCTATAAATCAGCACTGATGGTTTACCCCAGTAAACATGCGTTGACTGCTACCCACTGGCCCTGCTCATTCATATTATGAGTTAATTCATTTTGCTAACATTTATTGGGGCCTACTGTGTGTCAGGCCCGGGATTAGAGGCTGGGGTCCCAGCGTGAGCACACACAGGCGTGGTCTCTACTTCCTCCTGGACCTTACAGTCCAGGAGGGGACAGAGACTTAAACACAGATGGTCACAGGTTCTCTGAGTGGGTGACAGAGATCTCATTTTCAGACTGGAGATGTCAGGGAAGGCTCCCTGAGGAAGTGACAGCAGAGCTGAAATTTGCAGGATGAGTGGGAGTTAATCAGACAATGGGCGTAGTAAGGGCAGTTTAGGCAATGGTAACAGGTGGCATATGAGCCCTGGGGCAAGAGGGAGTCCAGGATGTGCAAGGCACTGACAGAGCCTGGGTGGCTGGCACTTGTGGCACCTGGGGTCAGGGAGTGTGAGGTAGGCCAAGGGAAAGGGAAATGGAGGAGCCAGATGTACAGGGGAATGCTGGTCTTTGTCTTAAAGCAACCAGAAGGCACTGAAGATTTCTGAGCAGATTTGTGCAGTTCCGATGTGTGCAGGATTTGGGGCCACCAGCTATGATTCTATAACTCCTTTTACACCAACAGTTTATTCCTTTCTCAGGGCGCTCTCCCACCTCAGGCTCCCATGGTCTCATCCCATGAGGGCCTTGGGCAGGGTCCCCAGAGTGCTTGCTTGCTCTGCTTATGGTTTCTTTCAGGAGATGGAGCCTTTTCTGTCTTCATCCACTGTCTTGGATGGCCCACATTCTCACACTCTGCCTCCCGCCACCCAAGCTCAGAACAGCTTGTTGGCCGAGAGCTTTGATTGCCTGTGTCTTGGTTGGTCCTGGTCTGAGCTAGACTTTTAACTGTATCTGACTGAGCTGGAACTCCCACCTTCTCCCACCTCAGGCCTACCCTGGGCACGTTGGCCTTGTAGAGATGAGTGGGGCCCTGGCTTTGTGGGTCAGGGAGGTGGTCCAGAGGCCCTGGGAGCTTGGGGAAGGGACTGGGAAATACTGTGCTGAAAAACATATTTGTGTTGGAGCTGTGGTCTCACCCAGTGACCACCTCTCTCTCTCTGTCTTGGTTTCTCTCCTGAGCAGTTCAAGAGGCCGACTCACTTGCCAGTGTGCAGCTGGGAGCTGCCCACCCAATAGCACCAGCCTCAGCCAAAAGAAGCAAGGCAGCAGCTGCAGCAGGGGGCCAGGGTGGGGCCTCTAAAAAGGAGAAGAAGGCGAAGCACAAAGGTTAGCTTGCCTTCTCTACAGCCCTCCCCACTGTAGGGTTGTGGGAAGACTATCTCCCCAGACTTGGAGGTGAGGGACAGGGAGGGTGGCCTCAGTGAAGACCCTGACTGGCATGCAGGGTCTCATACAGCTGGCTCACAGGCCTTGTCTAACTGAGGGTGTGTGGACTGACCTGTAGGTGTGGGCAGGCCCTCCATACCATCAGAAGGTGAAGTCCAGCTCCGCTGTGGCCCAGACCCCGTTCTTAACCTGAGTGCCCTCCACCCTGAGCCCACAAGGGTCTCACCAGCCTGGGCCAGGACGCTCCCATCAGGTGGCCTCTCCTCTTCCCAGGCAATCTGCCCTATTCTTGTGTAGTGTGCACTATTCCTCATGATGTGGCTTCCCTCTGTTCCCACCCTAGTCCTGATTCTATTCTCTGGGCCCACAGACCAGTCTGTTCTTCTACTCCTCTCTCCAGAAAAGACCCCCAGAGATCAAGGACACGGGCTGTGGCCCTGCCCTGAGTCCTGCCTCTGCTGGTCAGACATCCCATTTTCTCAAGCCTTGTTCAGGGGCAGTGATATCCAGGCTTTGGGTCACAGATGGACAATGGTGTGTCAGGGTCTGCAGGCTTCTGGAGCTGACGGTAGCATTCTGGGCATAGCCTACCCAACCAGGGTGGCCGGCACATGTGTGGTCCCCGCCTTGGTTCTGTTACTGAAGATGTGGCAACTTGGACAGGAAGGTAGACATGGGTGGGAGGTAACCCACTTGGGAAGGCAAGTGTATGTCAACCTCAGTCTTTTTCAAGATGGCCCATATGTGTGGACCGTTTTAATGGTGTGTGTGAATTACTGTGTTGTGTGTGTGCTTGTCTCTGAGAGAGAGAGAGCACTGGCATTGAGAACTTGCATCTGGCCATGTCTATGAAAGATCGTTGGCCTCAGCTACGGTCTGGATTGATCCTTGTTCTCCATCTTGTTTTCTCCATTGAGCATTTGGTTCTTTAGATGACAGCTGTCTGCCTTAGGGATGGGAGGCATTTCAAACCAACCCTCAGCAGTTAATTTGGGGAACAGCCAAAGAAATGAAGCTCACATCCCTTCATAGCTTAAAAAATTTGGTCATTAATAGGCTGAAAACAGTTGTTAGTTTTTAAAACTCAGTTTTACAAATAAAGTTTTGCAGAGGGCCCCCCTCTCATCCCTCATCCTTCGTGGACTTCTGAGAAGGCAGGCACAGACCCTCCCCCACCCCCCTGGACGGGACTCAGGAGTGTCCATGGCCTGCAGGCACCGGCGGGCCAGCAGCACTGGCAGAAGACAAGTCTGAGGCCCGAGGCCCGGTGCAGATCCTGACTGTGGGCCAGTCAGACCACGCCCAGGATGCAGGGGAGACGGCAGCTGGTGGGGGCACACCACCCAGCGGGCAGGACCTCCGTGGAACGATGCAGAGGAAGGGTGAGCCCCGTGGGGGCCCAGTGACCCCCAAAGCACAGCCCCGGGTTCCCAGATACACCCTTCTGTAGGAGTAGGGTCTTCCTGTGTGTGGTCCAGCCCCCTGGCAGTGGTAGGAGGCATACTTGGAGACAAATGAGGAGCTTTTGGGCAGGGCCCCTGACCAGGCCATGTTGAGGGAAAGCAGTGTGAACTGGAGTAACCATTCCACAGCCCAGCCCACCTTTATCTCCTGCCCCCAGGGAGGCCTAGGTTTGACGGCAGATGTCCTTTCCCCTCAGTTCCACAGAAAAAGCTCCCTTTGCAAAGAGTTCCCATGTGCCTGCTAGGCTGGGGGGAGCAGGGTCAGGAGGCCAAGAAGCAGGGAAGATCCTCCTTGGAAACCTGCTGCCCTAACGGTTGCCCCACCGTGAGCCCTGCCCTAGGGAGCCCCTGGTGTGGGTGGCAGAGGGAAAGAAGCCTGACAGTGCCACCCACATTCTAAGGAATCTGATCAGGGAAGGCCTCCTAGAGACAGGGCTGTTGAGGCAACGTGAAGATGGAGATGGCATTCCAGATGGAGAGAACAAGGCAGACAAAGGTCCCAATGAGGAGTCAGCGGGCCCTGCATGCCAGGGTGAGGAAGGAGTTGGGCCTTTTCCCAAGCAGATTCCATGCCTCTGCCAGCCAAGGCCTCTCGTAGGCTTGAGGTTAGAAATAGGAGGTTCCCAGTGCAGGGTCACCTCAGTGTAGGCCTTGATACACGGGAGATGAGGGCAGTGTAACTGTAGAGAGGAGAGGGCTGTGGGAGTGACCTAGCTGAAGCTGGGTGGTTGGGGTGGGGGGCATATCATGAGGATCTTGACCATCCCCAGCCTATGGGTATACATGGGAGAATGGGTGTGTCCTTATGTATCTGGATAGCTGTGTGCTAAAATATGTGTATACATATGGCTCTGTGTGTGTACGTGTGTGTCTGGGCACATGTGAGCCAGCATCTGTGAATGTCTGTTGGGTATGTACATGTGACCATGTATATTTCTGGGGTAGACTCCTCCTCACTCCTCCCTTTCTGCTCCTTTGCCTGGCCCAGGCATCTCCAGCAGCATGAGCTTTGACGAGGAAGAGGAGGATGAGGATGAGAACAGCTCCAGCTCCTCTCAGCTAAACAGCAACACCCGCCCCAGCTCTGCCACTAGCAGGAAGTCCATCAGGGTGAGTTAGGAGCTCTCCTGGTCATCCATGTTGGAAGTGGAGTGGGTGTGTGAAGAAATGATGGGGAGTTGGCTTTCCTGGAGCCAGGGGCTGGACCCAGAGGCCTATCAAGAGCTTCTCTGGCCCAGGCTTCCCTTCCTTTCCACCCTGCACCCCACCCTCTTCGGCCATACCAGGAGGGTGGGGGAGCCAAAGTTGCACAGGATGACCTCTGAGAATCTGCTCACAACCCTGCCCTGCTCCCAGGACTGCTGAGGGTGAGGGAAGGGTGGGGACGGTAGCCCCAGACCCCAGGATGGGCAGGCCTACATCCAGGAGATCCCTCCCTGTCTTCCCCACCATGGATCCCAGACCACCAGTTTCAGCTGCTCAGAGTCCCTGGGGCTCAGACTCCTACTCTCCACCCTGTAGGAGGCAGCCTCAGCCCCTAGCCCAACAGCCCCAGAGCCACCAGTGGATGTTGAGGTCCAGGATCTTGAGGAGTTCGCACTGAGGCCAGCCCCCCAGGGTATCACCATCAAGTGCCGCATTACGCGGGACAAGAAGGGGATGGACCGGGGGATGTACCCCACCTACTTTCTGCACATGGACCGTGAGGATGGAAAGAAGGTGAGGTTGGCCTGGGCCTGCCGTCTCACCTGGGCAGGCTTGTCCTAGGGGCTGGAAGGTGACTAGAAGCCACGGATGACCTTTCTGTTCCCCAGAGAGATGAAAGCCTCCATGCCTGGTCAGTGCGTACCTTTGTGTCTGCCAGTGCATACGTGTGTGTGTACATACATGCGTTTGGGAGCTGAAGCAAGGGAGAGTCACTTGGGTGAGCATGGGTGTATGAGTGGCACCCATGATTGTGTGCAGACCAGAAACTGGGTCTGGAACATGACCTTGCTCCACTCCCCAAGGTGTTCCTCCTGGCGGGAAGGAAGAGAAAGAAGAGTAAAACTTCCAATTACCTCATCTCTGTGGACCCAACAGACTTGTCTCGAGGAGGGGACAGCTACATCGGGAAACTGCGGTACCAGCACTCCCCCAGGAAGCAGATGGGGGTGGAAGGGAAGGGTGGGGGCGGGTTCTTGGTAGAAGGCATCTCCTGCCCCTGAAGGAGACCTAGGTCAGAGTCTCAGGATCCTCTCCCAAGATCCTCTCTGTCCATCAGATCCAACCATAATGAAGGCCTATGCCCAGTCTAGAGCCAGACTTGGAGCTGGGTCTCACACCTCGTACTCTAGATTGCTGTCAGGCAGCTGGGAGGGAGCAAACTCACCAAGAGCGACAGATCAAACCCCAGGATGTCATTGATGATTTAGGCCACCGTGGAAGAGCTGCCTTGCCTCCATGATCTGTGCATGGGGCAGGGCTGAGAGTGGGCCCTTGAGAGAAGACTCATGGCAACCTTGGGGTGGGGATGGGGGGAGGCTCTGAGCTGGGCCTCAAGGAGGATGTAGGGTTTGCTGAGGAATAGAGTACCAGGTTGGGGGAGTATAAATAAAGCTTAGAGGTAAGGAGCTAAAGGTGGAACTAAAGCGAGATGAGGCTGGACCAAGACTCACAGGCCGGATGGGACAGGGGCGATCATCTCATCCACTCCCCACTGGGTGCTGAATCCCCTCTATGGCCTTGCCAAATGCCATTCTGATTGCTCACCTCCATGAGGGGGGCACTACTGTTCTCCCAGGGAAACCTGTGGAACCCAGATTTACCTTCCTGAATTTCCCTCACTGAGACCGAGATGCTCTTTGAGTCAACTCAGAGCAGGTCTAGACCTTCTGCCCATGAAGCACCTTCAAAGATGTGGATTCAGTGAGCATTGTGCCCACTGGCCCACCCCAGAATGCTGCTCAGGCTTCTCATAGGACAGACCATGAGCTGCTCCCCGCCCTGGGGCAGAGAATGCATGACCTCTACTGATTTTGTCTTTCCTTCAGGTCCAACCTTATGGGCACCAAGTTCACTGTTTATGACAATGGAGTCAACCCTCAGAAGACATCATCCTCTACTTTGGAAAGTGGAACTTTGCGTCAGGAGCTGGCAGCTGTGTGCTACGTGAGTCCTGTCTCTGATCTCCAAGTTAGACGTGAAACCTAGGACTGGCTGCCTGATGTGGGGACTGTCCCATCTATCTTGGTGGGTAGACAAGGCTGAGTGGACAGGGGCAGCCCTCTCTGGTGTGGTCCCTGCCTGTCCTCTCCTCCTATCTTTAAGGCTCAGACCACCTGACTGGGAGGTCCAGGAACCAGGTCTAGCCCTATGCAGTCCAGCCCAGGGACCTCCTGGAAAGGAAGCGGGCTGCCTGGGTTCTTGTCCGTGCATCCCTCACATCATTCCTCCAGTATGCCAGGCCCTGCGTGGATTACAAGCCCCTTTGCATAATCATCTTACTGAATGCTCATGACAGCCTAAGAACTAGATCCTATTTTCTTTATCATATATCTGAGGAAACTGAAGCTCAGCGGTTGGGTCACTTGCCAATGTCACACAGCTCATAAATGACCAAACTGGAATATAAGTATGGGGCGTTTCTCCACATTGCTGAACCTCAGTTTCTTTTTAAAAACAAGGGTTTGGTGGCCTTCCAGCCTGAGTGAGCCTGGGTGTTTCTTGGGGCCCATTAGAAATCCAGCTATTTCGTATGAGCCAATGGTGCCACCTGCTGGTCAACTTTGAGGAGGCAGCCTGAATTTTATTCAGCAAATACCGAGCCCCAACTGTATATTCCAGGTACTGTTTGAGGCACTGAGGATACGGTAGTGAACAAAACAGATGTAATAAATTTCTACCCTTATGGAACTTACCCCTAGTGGGGGAGACAATTTATAAAACAGACATATAAGTAAAAGAATGTCCTGGTAAATGCTAAGAAGGTAAAAATAAAGGTGGAAACGGGGATATGAAGTGTCAAGGTGTGCGTGAGATTTTTGAAGGGAGGGCAGGGCGGGCCTCCCTGAGGTAACCCTTGAGTGAAGAGCAGCAGGAAGTGAGAGCCAGTGTGTAGATAGGGGGGAAGGGGCGAGGCAGAGGGAGGGAGCAGCGAGTGCAGGAGTCCTGAATGGCAGCTGGCCCTGTCAGAACAGCGAGGTAAGAGTGTGGTGCAGGGGCGTCAGTGGCGAGGAGAGTGAGGAAATGGAGGCTGTATCGTGTAAGGCCTTGGAGTCAAAGGAGCATCTTCTACGTTTGCTCTGGGTAAGGTGGAAGCAAAGGAGGAGAAAAATGATCTGACATATATTTTAACAGGGCCATTTGCTGCTGTTAAGAACAGATGGTGGGGAGAAGGGGCTGGGGCCAATGACAAAGACTAGGAGTACAGTTAAAGGCTATGACAGTGATTTTGGTGAGAGATGGTAGTGAAAAGTGGTCAAATTCTGGATATAATTTGAAGGTAGAGCTGGCAGATTAGAAGTGGGGTGAGAGAGGAATCAAGATGGCTTCACACATTTTGCCAGAGTAAATGGAAGAATTGAGTTGCCATTAACTGAAGCAAGAAAGACCATAAAGAGCTAGTTTGGGCAGAGTGGACATCTAGGAGCTGGACATGCCGAGTTAGAGATGTTAGATTACACATTCAAGCAGAGATGTTGAAAACTAGCTCATCGTTATTTTCTTTTCCACCTCATTTTCTCCAGCAGGTGAGTAGGCTTTCTCTCTGATCAGTGCTAATAAAAATAAAGGTGGGAAGGGGGATATGAAGTGTCAAGGTGTGTGTGAGATTTTAGGAAGGAGGGCAGGGCAAGCCTCCCTGAGGTAACTCGAATAAAGAACTGAGTTCTCTATTTCCCAGGAGACAAACGTCTTAGGCTTCAAGGGGCCACGGAAGATGAGTGTCATTGTCCCAGGCATGAACATGGTTCACGAGAGAGTCTCCATCCGGCCCCGCAACGTGAGTCTCTGCCCGACCCTCCCCCGTTCCCCATCATCCTAGGCTCTGCATGAGCTTCTGAGGGCAGAACTCCAGCTGGTATATGTATGTGTAGGAGATACAATGTGAGACGCTCTGGAGGCCCAGGGAAATCTAAGGATCCCCATCCCCGGGACAGATCCCTCTTTGGGGTGGTCATGGTGCCAAGGCCTGGGCTGGGCTTAGGTGAGGCTGCTCTCCCAGGAGCATGAGACACTACTAGCACGTTGGCAGAACAAGAACACGGAAACTATCATCGAGCTGCAAAACAAGACACCTGTCTGGAATGATGACACACAGTCCTATGTACTCAACTTCCATGGGCGCGTCACACAGGCCTCCGTGAAGAACTTCCAGATCATCCATGGCAATGACCGTGAGTGTTTCTGCCCCAACTCGTGATACCTGGGGCCCTTAGCTCCAAGTTCAGCTCACCTAACCCTGCCCATATAGGCCAGATCTTAGGGAAGGAGGCTGCACGGCTTAGATTAGATGTGCTTTCTAACCATAATGGTTGGGTGGCTCTGGAAGAACCTTCTTTGGAGCCCTGGCCCTAGAGTCTGCACTCAGCAGAATCTCAGGCCCGGGAACCCCTTTTGAGTGGACTTTTCCTCTTCTTCCCTGTCTTCTGGTGTCTGTACACATCTTTCTCCTTTGCCATCTACTGCGTCTGTCCTGTCATGTCTACCAATTGGACTGTGTTTTCCCTCCTTTGGGATTCCCTTGGCATCGGGGCTTCTTGCTTTCCCTTCCCTCGTGTGGTTTGGGTGTCTGTCTGTCCCTATCTCCACCATCCCTACTCTGCCCTGTTTTTCTCTGTCTGTCCCTGGCCATGCTTGTGCCTGGCCCCAGCCGATTACATCGTGATGCAGTTTGGACGGGTAGCAGAGGATGTGTTCACCATGGATTACAACTACCCGCTGTGTGCGCTGCAGGCCTTTGCTATTGCCCTGTCCAGCTTCGACAGCAAGCTGGCCTGCGAGTAGAGGCTTCCTCGTGCCCTTTGCGGTTACTCGGCCTGAAGTGGAGCTTGCCTGCCTGCCTGCCTGCCTGTGGAGACAGCCCTGCCTACCCTCTGTACATAGGCCTCCTGCCAGATGAATCTTTGGCTCGGAGCAGGCTCCTCTGCCCCTGCAGCTGAGGCAGGGGAGTGGGAGTGAGTGGGTGGGTGGGATGAAGGGACCAGAGTGAATTCCTCCGTGCCCCATGATCAGTCCCCCCTCCCACCCTCTCCTGGGTTAGCATCCTGCTGCAGTCGTGTTTGCCAAGCCTGGCAACCTCTTCAGCTGAGAAGGCAGGGTGAGGGTGAGGGAGAGGAAGCACAATGCAGGGCTGCTGTGGCCCAGCCATCCACTCAGCCCAGGAGTCAGATGACAGCAGGTGCCCCAACAATGAGGGGCACTGTGTGTGTGTATGTGCGTGTGTGTGTGTGTGTAGGGCACATCAACTTTACATAGCAAAGGGCTCGGTGGCCAGGCTTGGCTCTTTGGTTTCCTGCCAGGTGTTGAGGCTCTGAGCAATTCAAGAGGCCAGGCAGGCCCCTTACAACTGCAGAAAGCCCCCTAACTTCAGAAAGTCCCAGCCAGGCCCAGGAGAAGTTAGGATCATAGTGACAGGGTGTGGGCTCAGAGGGACGGTGAGTGGTAGGACCTTGCCAGGATCACACAGGCCTCGCTGTCTCTGGGCTGTGGGAACTAGCTGGGAGCCTAGGGTTCGAGTTCGCTTGGTTTCTCCAGGTTTGCTCTGCACTGGCAGGGGCACTGGGAAACAGCACTCAAGGTCAGATGTCTCAGTGGATGGGGCATGCAGGACAGAGGCTCAGCATGCAGGAAGCACAGGGAACAAGCTCCCGGGGTCCTGCCCCAGGAACACCCTGCTGGGCAGTCCCAGCCACACCCAGGAAACATGGGTGAGGTCCCAGCCACTAGCCCCAGTCTGCACACGGCAAAGCAGGCCTAGGGCTCTTAATGGGAAAGGGCCATCCTAAGCCATGACATGCTCCAAGAATCTCTCTCTGGAAAGACCTAGTCCGGGTGCTCTTGCCTGCGATTCAGCTCCCACTGCTGTCAGCCTAGGTCATGGTTGGTGAGGGCTTCAGGGTGTGGCTTTTGAAGGTGATAGGGTTTCTGTGTGTAGTTCTTTTTGGGTGGCAATGGGACAGGGTGAGAAGCAGGGAGTATTTTAGGATCACAAAAGGTTAGATGTGACAGAACTCTTAGAAATCAACTAGTACAACCCCATCATTTCAGGCAAATCACACCCAGAAAATGGGACTTGCCCAGGGTCACCTAGCTGGTTAGTGGCAGAGTTCAGAACCTTAAGCTCCCTTGTTTTCGTTGTTACCACTGTCACCCCCCGTGAAACTGGTTATCTTCAGCTCTCCTGGGGCCCGTTCTGCATGCCCTCTCCCCCTTTCCCTGATTGAGGAGACTTAGAAATGTCAGAGTTCACGTGTAAAACTGAAATCATTTCAGTAGGAAATTGGGCTTTTTGCACGTCAGTCTGATCAGGATTGGCTTGTGGCTGGCCCCTCCGCGAGAGTTGCTCGGCAGCGGCGAGCAGACCTTAGAGAGCCTGCTGCATGTCTCTCTGCCTAGATGTGGTAGATAAGGTGTGCCTGTTGCAGGGCTGAGCCTGATCTCTCCGTCCACTGCCATACTTCTCCTTGGACGGCATCGTCCACCCTACAGGCCTGGGTCTTCTAAGCTCTTGCTTGTTTATCATTTGCCCTGGAAGAGTCTTCTTGCCCAGATGGAGGTCAGAAGTCAGTGGGAAGCAAGCAGGAGTTGGACCTTGTTTTAGAGCAGATGTGCTTGGGAAGGTTAAGTAGCAATTGATTAAAAAAAAAAAAATCGTATTTTAAATATGTGAGACCCTGTAGGTGAAGGAGCTGTTTAACTCCTTAAATGGAAGTGTAGTATGCTTTTCTGTCTTTGTAATCCAGGTCTTGCTGTGTTGATTGCTTTAAGCAAGGCACACCTATGCTTGCATGGATCTGCTCACATCACAGACAGAGTTCTCTGAGAGAGACTTCTCCAGTTATCTAGCTTTTTAAAAAAACGTGGTCTAGTTTCTAGACAACTCTTGGGGGCCATTTTGAGGACACTAGAAGTTCTGTGCTGGGACTGATCCATTCCCTACTGAAATTCTGTAGTGCCCTCCTCCTTTCCACAGTCCTAGTTTGGCCCTCCTTCCCTGACTTCAATGAGAAGAGACCTGCTGACATGTAAGCTGGTGGAAACTCGGTGATTTCCAAGGTCTAGGCAAGCTGTTTCTCTGGGTCTAGAATTTTAAGGTAGAATGGACTGATTCTGGATCCTAGTGGAAGGAGGATCCTCGTAGTAGGAAAAATCAGAAGCACAATGGAAAACTCTTGGTCTTTGCTTTTCCTCTAGAAAACAGAAGAGGGGGTTGGCTGGATATTTTGGTACACGTTAGGGACAGGAAATGTGGATCCTGGGCTCTCCAGCATGGACTTGGAGGAGGGTAACATCAGCAACAAAATCCTCTGTTGCGTATTGAGTCATGAGCAGGAGCAGCTTTGTCACCTGCTCGAGACCCAACCTAGCAAGTTCTGCTCTTAAGACTATTCCTGATGACACTGGTTTTCCTTGACCATTGGCCCTGCAGCCATGGGGCCAAAGACTCCTAAAGCTTATGGGGCCCTGGAGACCACCTGCGCTCAGCCTCTCCTACAGCAAAAGTCCTTGCCCGCCACAGCCTCTGCCCAGACCATCCTTGGTTGGGCAGGGAACTTGGTGACTGAATAAGCAGTCCCTAAGGGTGTTGGGCGACCAGCACCTTAGGCAGCTTCTCTGTAACTACTCCTGGCTCTGTAGCTCTTCCTGGGGCTGCAGCCCAAAACTCTACACCCTCTCCCCCAAAACGGTTCTTCTGCAGAGTGGCAAAGTTCACTCCCCCAACTCTTCTACAATTCTAGCTTTTCTTCTGGCTTCAAGGTGCTCTGTGTCCATTTGTGTGTGTCTGTTTGCGTGTCTGTGTGTACTTGGGGAAAAGGGCAATCTGTAAACAATCAACTGAGGTTTCTTAATATCATATTTCTAAGGATGAGAAGGAAAGGAATAAGGATGTAGTTATGATCCCCTGTAGATTTTGTTCATTCATTTCATGCTCTTTGAACAGAAAGTTTATCTGGGAAAGTACCAGCTTGTTTTCCCAGGGTTCTGATTGGGAGTGCATCATCCAAGAAAGTTGTTAGTTTTTCACTTTCCACTCTGAATTACCTAAAGAAATCCGTGTGTCACATGCACGGTTTTGGATGAATTTGAACATAATCTAGTGAATGTGCCTTAAAAATCAAGACACAAGTTCGAGGAAGCACGTAAGGTCCAGACCCGTGGTGAGGACAGGTGTTGGAAGCCAGGGTGTGGTCATCACAGGCTAGAAGAGAACCTTTGGAACCTGCCTCCATCAGTGAAAAGAAAGGCAACAACATTGTAGAAGCAGCAGTTTTCTTCACTCTGGAAAAGCAGGGCATTTACCTGAGAGGTAGTTGTAAACAACGTGCAGCAGTGGTGACTTCAAACTGAAAGGCCCATGTATCGCTCACAATGGGGTTTCAGCTAAGGGAGACGCTGGGAGAGCCATATTCATGGCTGTAATGCAAGCACAAATTCCACCTCCTGGAGTCCCTGGTTTTCCCTCACTGCATAATACTGGCCCTCCCTGCTTGCCAGGCCTTCTCGCCCCAGCTGCAACACCTTGTGTGATCTGCCAGGTGGCCCTGAGAGCACACTTTTCCAGAGAGCTCCAGTGAGTCTGCTTTCTTGTGGGGCCCAGCACTGTGCCTGGAGCCTGACTCCCCTGCCCTGGACCCTGGTTTATAGGCCTGTGGCAGCCCCCAGGAACAGACCAAGGGATGGGATCTTGTTTGAATTTATTGGCCACCTGTTCTTACGTACCTCCAGTTTGCAATTTTCTGCCATCTCAGGATACAGGGGAGGGGAAGAGCAGAAGTATTGGGATAGGTTTAATTTTTTAAATTTTGCACCAAGTTGAGAGGCAAGTTGGTCTTAGAGAAAGCACTACTCCACTTACTAGCCATGTGATTTTCAGCAAACCATGTAATCTTTCGAGGTCTATTTTCTCATCTGCAAAAGGAGGAGGTTGGTCTAGAAAGCTGCAGTAGGATTCAGGGTGAATGAAAGTTAATCCTTGCTTTCACCACTACTTTTTCTAGCTCATCATTGTGCCTTTTTTCTTTTCTAAGAAAGACATCACACCCTTCTCCTCTGTTCTACTGTTCCTCTCTCCCCCTACCAAGGTCCAGGCGGAGCTGGAGATTAGGCTGAGATCGAGTTTCCTACAGGGCAACTTGGAGTGACTTAGAAAGGGAAGCCTGACTCTGCCTCTTTAATCCTGCATTTGTGACAAAGGGGATTTGGTCAGGATGGGTGATGCCTCTCTTGCTGGGAAGACACACTTAGCCAGTTTTCATAATGCCTAGAATGTGTATGTCTATTTGCACAAGATTGTCTTTTCCTATTTTCAAGTCGTCAGACATTTTATTTTTGCTCAAAATTATCTGGAGTTTTAGACAAACTTGCAAAACTGCTTTTATTAAGTGACTTTTTGAATAAACTCTTTGGTATTCTGGAGCAAATGTATTTATTTATTGGTACGTGCAATGACAAACTTGGTATTTTCCCATGTTGACGTTATGTATGTTGTAGAATTTGGTGTTTGTCTGAGTACAAAACATATACCAACAAATTAAACTTGAATTGTTTCAACACTGCTGTGTACCCTTTTTTTTTTCCTCTCCCCCATAGGAGAAAAGCATGTTTCCTCCTAAAGTTTTTTCCTACGCATAAAGTTTCCTATGGAAAACTTTCCTAAAGTTTCTGTCCTAGGAGTCTCAGGGGTGGGTAGGTGGGTGGTGGTAACATGGGGATCACAGCTTGTTTAGAATCAATGGTAAGTAGGTCAAAATCGCATTCCCTCTAGCTGTGCTCTTCAAGTTTATAGATGGTTAGAACGACACCCAGAAGCTGGGAAGGGCTGGGAAAACGGTGAGGTTTGAAGGTACTTAAGTTAGAGTGATCCTCTTTAGGGTCAGCTGGGTGAACTAGGGAGCTCTGCTGGCATAGTGGTTGAGAGCTGTTAACCAAAAAGTTGGCAGATTGAATCTACCAGCTGCTCCTTGGAAACCCTATGGGGCAGTTCTGCTCTGTCCTATAGGGTCGCTATGAGTCAGAATCGACTCAACGGCAACAAGGTTTTTTTTGTTTGTTTGTTTGTTTAGTGCCAAATAGAGGAACAGCCTATTGGTTCCTATGTATCCCACTATGGGCCTGGCCTTTAGGAACACAACAGGGCTGTAGAGCTGAAAAAAAGTAGAAATGGCCCAAGTGGCAGACATAACACAAAGACCCAGCCACTTGATTCCTCTGGCCCTACTCAGAGCCTGACCCATGTGAACAGGACTTAAACATGCTTGGACATTTTTTTTTTTTTTTTTTTTTTGGCCCTTGGCAGAACTGAAGTCAAGAGGATGAGAGGTTGCAGTTGTGGCTGTGAAGCAGACATGAGAGCTAGTGGTCTGATGCTGAGGGAGGAGGTCAAAACTAAAATTACCAAAAGGCTGCAGAGCCCTATATCCTGGGCCATTCCTGGCAGTCTGGGTGGCCTTGGAAGGTGCCAGGTGTGACACAGCAGCACAGGAGTTGATGTACAGACTGAGATGCTGCTGGTGACAGCTGTCTTTGAACACCTCCCTCATGCTTGACCTTTACAAACAGTATCTCATTTCATTCTAACAGCCCTGCAAGGTGGGTTATTAGTTCCAATTTATAAATGAGAAAAATGGTGCCTGGAGATATTAAGAAATGAACCATGAAAGGGGAGACATTTGTTCTTTTTATTTTATATAAGAAAATGGGGAAAGGTAAGTACATTTTAGATTTGTATAAAAATGGTCAAGCCAGAATCATGGGTACGTCATTTATGTTTTTTCTCAATGTTGCTGGGTAGCTGAAGTATTTTCTTTAGAATAGAAATAGTCTGGGTTAAGAGTGTGGTAATAAGTAGAGTTTGTTTATTTCCTCCAGATTTAGAGTTTTTACATGACCAAGAGCAATTCCTACCTGAACCATGGCCTAGCTCCTGTGGGAAATAGCATATGTAATCAGGACATTACTAAAAAGTAAAGAGGGTTTGGTTTTGTTTTGCTTGTTTTTATTTGTTAGTGGACAGGTTGAAGACAAATCTTTTACATGGCTACGGACAGGGTAATCATATATCCAGGACAGTGCTGGTTTACACCTATTGACTTGGCATAATTATTATTAAAGCTCCCTTCTCCCAAACTGTCTCAGGTTAGACCATAAGTTACTTGGTCACCCAAACAATAGATGGTGCAGAGAATGGTTCTCACAGGTCATCTCTTCTGGAGACCAAATATGCCTCTGCTCCTCAGCACACCTCCCTGGGCCCAGCTTCTAGAGCTCACCATTCACTAGTCATGAAGCTAACATTACGCTTTCCTTGTAGTCCTGTCATGACCAGGAAAGAGGATCTCCTGGCTGGGCCACCCACCTGATGTGCCAAGCTGATGGTCCAGTGGTTTCCTAGGATAATCTGTGCCCCGAAGTATGACTGCATGCTCTGTCACAGTGCCCAAAGTTTACCTCAGCCCAGTGCCAGGGGACTGGTCAAGTTTATGGCCCAGACCAGTTCTGAGAAATGAAGGCCATGAAGAAAGAGCAGGTATTGCCAAACAAAACCCAGTCCCATGATTTTTGTCACCCTGGGTTGTATGTAACCACATCTTTGTTTTCCCTGAAGGATAAAATAGTTCTGGAAAATCCAAAAAGAATTGTCTAATCTGAAATGGTCAAAAAGTACATCAGCATTCCTGATATATAAATTACATTCCTGATATATAAACCAACCAAGAGACAGGGCAGCAAGAGCCATCGTGAGGGACTTAGAACTTCTGGCATTTTTTTCCAAAGATTAACATTCAAAATAAACACTTATGTGACACTGTACATCCCAGCCTCATCAAAATACTTGAACATACCTTCTTTTTCATACCTTGTTGCTTTTTCCAGTGCCACTCTTTTGCCAAGAACGTCCTTTCCCTTCCTTGCCCAACTGGAGAAATTCTTAGCATGCTTCAAGCCCCACCTTCTCTGTGAAGTATTCTTGCAAATGCTCTTTTGTGCTCCTGTAGTTTGGGGCCCGTATCTCAATTACAGCCTGAAACTTTACATAATAAAAATAAAACAGCTACCATTTATTGAGTGGTTACCATGTATGAAATAGGACCAATACTGTTTTGCATGTACTAATTATTTAATCTTCATAATTAATAATAATAGGGATAATCATTATTACCCCTACTTTATAGATGACAAAGCCAAGGCTCAGAGGGTTTAAGGAGCTGACCCACGATCCCACAGCTAGAATGGGCAGGGATGGGATCAGGGCCCAAATTTCTTTGCCTGTAGAATTCACGATCTTAAGCCCATATGACTCTGCCTCTTATTTCACAGCTCATTTTACCTGTCAGGCTCCCATGTTAAATTGAGTTTGAGTGCAGGAATTAAATCCTTCATTCTAGTACTCAGCAAATGAATGAAGAGGCTACAAAGACACAGCACTAGTTACTTCTAATAAGGGAGTCATATCCTAAGGCAAAAAAAAAAAAAAAACTTTCAACCTTTGAACAGGGACATAGAGCTGTCTTCATAAGCAACTGCTCCCAGTGAATGAAGGAAAGTAGTGTGGAAAGCAATGAATCAGAAGAGCAAAGAGCAGCTGCACTACTTTACCTTTAGCATTACGTCTAGATTGTCTTCATACATTTTAAACTGCATTCTTTACAATGTGAACATGTTCCACACCAAAGGCAGATGCAATATACTTTGCAGAGACAGTCTGCAGTGACATTTCTCTGCAGTTCAATTACCTGACAAGAAATATCTAGTAGTAGCTGACACATTATCTTAATATGATCCCGTATCTTCCAAAGAGCGGCCTGTTGCTTATATGCGCGATTTGAACTCTTTCCCGGCATCTTATTCAGGCCAGGTACGATGGAACTCTAAAAGCCACTAAGAACTACCTTTACATAATTTCTTAACTTTGAAGTCTTCCACGTTTTATGATTGGGAATGTCCTCAGGGGAATAGGCCTTCTTTATAACTGTCAGGCCTTGCATGTAAACTATGAATTCACTCATCCTTGTTAGAATTCACATGAAGACATGTAACAGATGGCAGTTTAGGCGATGAGGCCTTTAGCTTGGTCAAAATCCACCCCAGCCTAATCTACCTCTTACTTTCCCCAGCTCTCTCAAAAGATTCAGCTATCCAAATATAGAACAAATGGTTTCCTCCCCTGTGCACTGCTGTACTGGTTGTCTGCAACTTTCCTATTGGGCTGGCACTTTGTAACAAGTTCAGTCTTTGTTTCAGTCCATGTGGTGTAAGGACAAATTTCCCGGATGGCACAACATTAAGAAATAGCTTCTAGGCAAGGACTCTCTGTAAGGGTAGGGGTCCTCGTCCTTGTTGCCGGCTTCATGGCCTTCTGAGTAGCTCATGGCAGGACTACAACCATTGGGCAGGCCTTCCTATAGCCTCAAACCTTGGCTTTGCAGGGCAGGCTCTGAAGTCTCAATCTAAAACTTCCTCTGGCCACTGAAAAGTACAAAGGTGCTTCTGGGTTTGGCAGTTCTGTTAAGCAGGGCAGAAATAAAGGAAGCTAGAGAGCCTGAGAATATCCGGGCAAAACAGTCACCTAGACAGGCCTCTGGGCTCATTCTAAGGTCAGCAGGAGTCTTCTGCTACTCTGGGTGTTTGAGGCAGCATCAGTGCACCTAGAAAGGCTGTAGGTGTGAGGAAGATGCTTCAAGTCCGAGAACAGTCTTACCGTGCTCTGGGCCCATCATCCCCACAAACAAAATGTGCTCTTCTCCCCAGGGGGCCACTAACCTGCTCAAGGCCCAAACGATAAGGCATCTTAGACCCTGAAATCTTCACTCTTGTAACCTTAAGTCCTCATCATCTGTACACTGATGTTCCTTCACAGGTAAACCATCTGTTACTCCTAGCAGGAAGAGTCAGACCTTTGCCCCTGAGTGGTCCCCATCTGTAATTACAACAGACCAAACGTAATTACTCCATGGGTCAACTTCTCTGCTGGGGAAAAGGCAGGAAGAGAAGAGTGAAGTTGTCTTATGTTCACACTAATTAATCTCTATGATGTTTTACAAGGTGACAGGTGTGTGAGCACCAGGAAGATACATGATATCCATGGTAGTGGCCTGATAGCTATGATATTTAAACACAGAGAATGAAGTATAGGGCACAGGGCCAAGGATGAAATCTGAGAGGAGAGAAAGGTCACCTTGGGGCTAGAGTAGTGGATACTTCACCAAACTGGCTGCTTTCATTCTAAACTCTGGAGGTTCCGCTTCCTCAGCATGCCACCTGTATGTGCTCTAGCAGCACTGATGCCCAAGCCTTCCTCTCTGACGTCTTGGGGCCCCCCCTCTTTGGTGGCTTCCTCTTGCTCACTGTAGTTATCTGCACTGAATCCAGCATTCTCTGCCAAGACAGCGGGATCCTCTTCTTCACAGAAACAGCAGGAACATATTTCTGCCTTTGGGTCACACCAAGTAACAGAATTATCTTCCTGGGCTCGGGGATCAGCGGGCCGACTTTCCCAACCCAAATGGTCTGATTCTTCTTCTAGCACTTCCATTCTTTCGGCTATTTCTTCAGCAGAAGGCTCTTCTGGGTCAGGGTAATCCACCAGGATTGTTTCTTGCCTACGCTTGATGCTGTCTGAAAGGTCATAAACTGGGTAAGTCTCTTCAGGGTAACCTAGAAAGAGAAGTAGCACAAAGTCTTACAAGGAGTGTCTCTTCAAAAAAAACAAAGTGTCGACTCAAAGAGGATTCTCAGGCAGCAGCCATCCTATCCTAACAAATTCATTCCGGGAATCTCTGAGACAATTCTAACAGTTCCTAAGTTTCACTTGAGCAAATTCTTAGCAATCTGGCTGACCATCCCGGCGCTCTTTGAAATACAAACCAGTTCAGATGAAAATCCCTTCTTAAGCGCAGGGTGCTTGGGGCACAGCGTAAGTCTGACGCCACATGCTTCTGCAGCGCTGATGAAGATTAAATAAACGACATGTGCTTCAGTTCAAAAAACATGCACCAAATACCAGATGGAGAAAGCACAGCTCAAGGCTACTGTTTATAATTTCTATTCGGAACCATTTCCAAGTCATCCCAGGGGTAGGAGGAAGGAGGGAGGAAAGGAACACTAAGCTCTTTGAAAAATACACCATGAAGCCTTCTACTTATCAAAACAATTGAAATGGCTTGCAAGTGTCAGAAACAGCACTTTAGCAAGACATGCCCAAAATCCCGAAGGACAGGCACTCCATTTTCAGGAGACAGAATTCCCATTGTTGGCTTCTTCGTCTTCACAAAATGGAACAAAAAATAAACTGGTAAACAAAATGAGTAATACTGGTACTGAATCCCAGCTATGATAATGAGTAGAGAGAAAATGTTGACAAATTAAAAAAAGAAAGAAATCTGTGTCAGCCAAGCCACGCCTGAGCGGCAGATGGGCTGCTCTGGAGCTCATATGCCAATGCTGGCAGCGGCCGGCGTGCTCACTACACAATGTGAAAAGCTGGAGAATTCCAAACCCATGTGCACATTATGATAATTGGCAAATTTAGTCCTAACACAAACCACTTTCTGCCTACAAATTAGGAAAGGTAGGGGTCTTTGTAGTGCCGGGTTTGGGGACACATTTTCACAACACTTACTGTTTTTCCTGATTATGAAAGTTATACAGACTCATTGTAGAATATATGTAAAATACAGACAAGTTCAAGAAAGAGAAAGCAAGTCACCCAGAATCCCACCACTGATAATAATTTGTATTTACTCCTGACCTTTTTACCATGTATGAACATTTCCTTTTCCTTTTTTTTTTTAATAAGGAAGGATCACACTCCATAGAAAATGTTGTTCTGTGGTTTTTTCATTCAACATTGTATCATGAGCATTTCTCCATGTCATTAGCCATTTGAAAATTTGCTGCAAAATAGTCCATCATATAGCTACAACATAATTACATGATTTGCCATTCCTCTTAAGACATTTAGAGTCTTTCCAATTTTCCCCTATTATAAATAACATTGCAATTAAGATCTCTGAATATAAATTCATGTCCTCTATTTCTTTAAGACAGACTTCTAGAAATATGAAAACTAGACCAAAGGGAATGAGCATTTTAAAAGCCTTTTTACACTCCGCCAAATTACTTTCCAAAAAAGGGGTATAAATTTTCAATCCTATCAGTGATGTAAAAACTGTCCATCTTTTTATACTCTCACCAGCACTGAACAGTAGTATGTAAAAATCTTGCCAATGCAGTATTCATTCCTGGGTTTAATTTACTGTGGACAAAATGCTAGGTAAAATAGGGCTTAGCTAACCAAGGCCTTTACAGCCTCTTCGGTCAAGGGCAGGGGCTGGGGAAGCCTGCTTGCTCATTAACTCCTAGCCACTGAATGAACACTTAAGTCCATTTGCCGCCATGTCCCTGCCTTCTTACCACACCAAGGGCAAAACTTGCTCTTGGACCTCCGCGGATATCTGCTTTGGTTTAAGAGGGTGAGGCCCACTGAGGAAAATCAAATAGTGACCTACACAACTGCTAAGGTAGCCCATATCAGCCAACATTGGTGATTACTACTCAAGAGCTTCATTAAAAACATAAGCAAGCAACTGGAACTGAAGCCATTCCTGGAGACCACCTTCCAGCCAAACCACAGACAGGCCCATAAAATAAACAATAACACACAAGAGGAACATCCTCCTTAGAACACTCAAATATATGAGATCGAAAGAGCAACATCTGCCCAAAAGCAAAAATGAGAAGGCAAGAAGGGATAGAAAATCAGGATGAAAGGTAACAGGAAACCTAGGACAGAAATGAAGAGAGTACTGACACATTGTGGGGAATGAAAGCAATGTTATGGAATACTTCACGTACAAATTATCAAACAGGAAACTAATTTGCTCTATAAACTTTCACCTAATACACAATAGTTTAAAAACACAAAAACAAAACATGAACAAGCAACAAAAATGTACTGGCCCTATGAGGAAATCAGCAATTTGAAACAGGGACCAAACTAAGCAAATTACACAAAGAGCCCTAATATGTTGCAGGAAATGGAAGTTAAATCTTAATCAACTTAAAATTGATACTCCTGATAATACTTACAAAAAAAAATTTTTTTTTTGTTTTTTTAGGAGGACCTATATATGGTTTTTTTTTTTTATATTGACAAAGCCTAACCAGGCTTGAATAAAAATGGAGAAAGCAGGAAGAAAGAGGTATCCATAAATAGAAAGTCATAATGAGTACAAGAAAATTTCGAAATTCAACAGAAGAAGAAAATAGATTGAAACGGACATGGCTGAAAACCAGATTAGTGTATTACAAAACCACGATGAGGAATTCTTCTATGTAGACAATGAAAGGAAGAAATAAACCAATTTTACACAAACTCTTCCAGAAAACAGAAGAGAAAACACATTCCAAAGCATTTTATAAGGCCAGCATTACCCTGAAATAAAAAGCAAAGACATTACAAGGAATGAAAACCACAGACCAGTATCTCTCATAAACACAGACATAAAAAATCCTTAGCAAATTGACTAGGTATGGTTTATCCCAGGAATGCAAGGCTGTTTTAACATTCGAAAGTCAATCAGTGTAATTCACCATTTTAACAGATCAGAACAGAAAAACATGGTAATCCCAGTTAATTAAAAAAACTGACAAAAGTTCAACCCCCATTTATGATTAAAAACTCTCAGCAAAGTAAGAATAGAAGAAAGCTTCCTCAACCTGAAACAGGGCATTCATGAAAAACCTCTCACATCGTACTAACGGAGAATGTCTGAATGCTTTCTCCTAGTACCAGAAATTCAGGATGTTTGCTCTTACCACTTCTATTTAACGTTGTGCTAGAGGTTCTAGCCGGTGCAATAAGGCAATAAAATAATAACAAAAGGCATATAGATTAGAAAGGAAGAAGTAAAAATTGTCTTTATTCACAATTTGATCATCTATGCAGAAAATCCTAAGCAAGCTAAAAAAATTAAAATGCTACCAGAATTAGTTTAGCAAGGCCACAGGATACAAGGTCATAATGAGAATTAAATTGTATTTCTCTATCATAGCAACAAAAAATTAAATATAAATAAAAATACCACTTTTATAAGTAGCATCAAAAATATGAGTTATTTAGGAATACATTCACAAAATATGTGTAAGAGCTATATACTGAAAACTACAATTGCTGAGAGAAATAAATGGAAAGGTATATGTTCATGGATTGGAAGATTCAATATTATTAAGATGTCAGTTCTCCCAGACTGATCTTCAGATTCAATGCAACGCCAATCAAAATCCCATCAGGTTTTTTTTTTTTTTTTTTTTGGTGGAAATGAACACACTGATAAATGTGAAGGATCTAGAACTAGCCAAAATAATTTTGGGGAAAAAAAAGAACAAAGTTGGAGAACCTGCACTATCTGAATTAATAGAAAACTACAGTAGTCAAGATAGTGGGGTATTAGTGTAAACAGACATATAGATTGATGAACAGAATGGAGAGTCCGGTACAGACCCACATGACTGATTCCAGCCAATGCACCAAGGTAATTAAATGCAACAAAAGGATCTGGAACAACTGGAAATGAATAAAGGAATAAAAAGAATTCTGTGTTGATCTCACACCATACATAAAAATTAACCTGAAATGGATCATAGGCCTAAATATAAGAGCTAAAGCCATAAAAAATCGACTGCCATCGAGTCAATTCCAACTCATAGTGACCCCATAGGGTTTCCAAGGCTGTTTACAGAAGCAGACTGCCAGATCTTTCTCTCGAGGAGCCGCTGGTGGTTTCAAACACCAACCTTCTGGTTAGCAGTTGATCACTTTACCCACTGTACCACCAGGGCTCCTATAAAATTTCTAGAAAAAAATGAGGAGAAAAACTGAACAAGGCTTGGGCTAGGCAAAGGTTTCTTAAACAGAACACAAAAAACATGAACCATAAAAAGAAAAAAAATGATATACTAGACTTCATCAAAATTAAAAACTTCTGCTTTTGGAAAGAAGCTTTTAAGAAAATGAAAAGGAAAGCTACAGATGAGGAGAAAACACTTGCAAAATACATATCTGATAAAGGACTTGTATCCAAAATACATAAAGAACACTTGGAACTCAATAAGAAGACAACTAAGCCAGTTAAAAAATAGGCAGTTTGGACAAACCCTTCACCAAAAATAGAGATGGCAAAAAAAAGCACATGAAAAAATGTTCAACATCATTAGTCATTTGGGATATGCAAAGTATAAGTCACAACTGAGATACCACTACACACTTACTAGAATGGCTAAAATTATAAAGACTAACAATACCAAGTGCTAGCAAGGATCTGGAGTAACTGGAATTTTCATACATTGCAGGTGGAGGGCAACATGGTACAGCCACTTTGGAAAGCAGGCTGACAGTTTCTAATAACGTTAAACATACACTTATCATAAAACCCAGAAATCTCACTCCGAGGTATATGCCCATGGGTATATACTACAAACATATGTCTGAAGCCTTCTATGTAAAATTCATAGCAGCTCGATTCATAATAGCTTTAAGCTAGAAACACCCCAATTTTCCTCAACTGGTGAACAGATAAACAAATTGTGGTATATCCAACATAACAGAATACAATCATGTGTTGCTTAACGTCCACAATACATTCCATGAAATAGAACATTACGTGATTCAGACGTTGTGCGAACACCATACTACATACTTAACAAAGTTATACGGGATACCTTTTGTTTCATTTCCAAATCGATACTTCTCCTTTGCCTGTTGCTGCAACTATCACTAGCACTGGTTTTACAGCATTTGGGATCCATGATGCACATTGCGGTAACATTTTCGAAAGAAAACTAGAGGAATAATGCTACAACACTCAAGAGATGCATGATAAACGAGATTAGATGCTGTTGCCCATGAGTCAAAGCATACACTGTTGTACAGTAAACTTTTTATTTCTAAGTAGGGAAAGTTCACATTAAACAAATGATAGAAAGTACAGTATAGTATATACATAACCCAATAACGCAGGTGTTTACTATGACTATGAAGACATGTATGTTATGTATAGGATACACATGTACTGTACCATTACATGCCTGGCAGCACAATCACTTTCTGTACAAGAGACATGAGATACACATGTTATGTGCAGGAAGCTGTTGGGTTTGCTACGTCTGGTTACGTCTGCTGCGTCCCATTATCTGATTGGGATTTCTGAACTCTGTTATCACCTTATGGGATCACGGACCTATACGCAGTCAGTCGGACATTTCCCAAATGAGCATTATGGACTGTACTACTAAGCAAGATCAAAAACAAAACAAAAACACTCCTGACACGTGCAATAGCACACAAAAATCTCAAAAGGATTATGCTAAATCCAATAAACCAGAAACAAAAGAGGGTATCCAGTATGATCCATTTATACAGAAACTACGGGAACAGAAAGCAGTTCAGTTATTACCAGGGGTGGAGGGAAGGGATTAATTGCAAAGGGGAGGGAACTTTTTGGGGTGATGGAAATGTTCTAGGTCATGATTGTGGTGTGATTACACAACTCTACACACTTGCCAAAATCCATTCAACTGTATACTTAAAATTGATGAATTTTATTGTATATACATTATATCTCAATAGTAAAGCTGATTTAAAAAAAAAAAATGTAAGATCTCTTGTCTGTCCCAACAACTAACAAAGAAATGAGAAAACACTGTTTACCTTCCCAGTCTTCCATGTAAGGGGCCTCCTCAGCTTCTTTCTCTGGAGTGGGTCTGTCAACAAATTTTCCTCCTTTCATGACCCTGGTGATTTCTCGGAGCTGATGTAACAACCGCTTCTCTTGGTCAGAAGTCACAGTCTGTGCTCTGCTTAGAAATACCAGACAATCCAGCCATTTAGTGGTATACACTCCTAGGCAATGGATATTAAACATCACTAGGACCTGTCTAGATCCTAGAATAGGAAGTCCAATGGCCAAGGATAATTATTCTAGGATTTGATCCTAGAGCTGCATAGTTGGGATGAAATCTTAGAGATGTTAGTTCAAAACTCGATTTCACAAATGGGAAAACTAAGGCCCAGAATAGATTAAGTGATTGCCCAAGGCCCCATAACGAGTTAACGTCAGTGCTGGCATTAGACCTAGATGTCTCAGCTTTCAGTCTAGTTCCTCCTCACTGCCCTGATTCTCTAAACTCCAAGCAATTTCATTGTTGCTCACATTACTACAAACCACTTTTCTCTGAAGCAAGGTCATCAAAAGAAAATGTGGGGGACCATTAGCTGCAACCAGGGAAAAATATGCTACTAGGCCAACTTTAGAATTACCAGGTTTAATCTACTCGTACAGGAATAAGCATAAATCTGAAAATTTCAGAGCTGGATCATTCTGACAACTCAATCATCTCATTCAGAGGAAGTAGGGAAACTGAGGCCTAGAAAGGGGAAATTATGGATTTATTCATATTGCTAATTAATTAATCTAGCACTACAACAAAAACTAGTCTCCTGACTTCTGATAGCATTCTGTGCAATTCTTGAAACACAGTGCTCAAGTTCCAGTTTAGAAAACCTGGGTTCGAGTCCCCACTTGGCTATGTGGTTCTGGGTAAAGCCACATAGCTTTTTATTGTGGCTCTGCAAAAATAAGATGAGGCTCATTTATAATTATTTTCTTGGAGAGAGAAGTATTGCATCATGCTGATAAGCAAACAAGGCCCTACTCAGAGGACTGAGAATTATCTGCTTTGGGACCAGGTTTATCTAGTGGCAGGATTTAACAGGCTACTTATTCTCCTATTAAAAACCCAAAGCATTCTAAGGCAATATAACACTCGTGAAGGAAAAATGACACATTCTGTACCTGCCTTGTGAGGTGCCATCTATTTTTCTAACCAGCCAGTCCCAAGCTTGCATTCTTTTTATGGTCAGCCCAACAAATACTTTTAGCCTTAATGACTAACCAGGGGGAAAAAGTGTTTCTCCCTCTAACGTCAAATGGTATCTGAGGAAAGTGAAGGTACAACATTTCCACACAATTCAGTGGGAAGAAAACAAAAACACTACATGCTCTGCTTCTTCCACACCAAATAGCCTCAAAGTCATGACCTGAAGAAGCCTGGTGTTCCACATTCAGCTAAAATCCTATGCTTCTAGGGCCCCTGGGAAGTATGGAATCCCTCTGCAATGGACATTTATTTGGCCTTCTGGTCCTGGTTCTGAGAGGAAGGCCACATCTGAGACCAGTGAGTAGGGGCCAACCTGACTAAGAGGGATCACCTGGGGGCCTGATGCTGACTAAGCTTCAGGGGGCGGGTGCTGAGGCCAATAAAGCCCTGGGAAGACAGAGGTTCATGGCAGCTTCCTGGGTTGAAGAGTGTGAACGTTCTGCTCTAACAGGAGAGGTGAACACATCCCTTGGGGACACGGAAACTCTGTGCTGAAGAACACCCCGCTTCTTCCCAATCCTTGTCCTAGGGTGGAGATGTCAGCCAAGGAGATTAGAGATTAGAAAATTCTTCAGAAGAGACAAGCACCAGTAATAGCAGAAACCTTGGACTCGGTAGAAGGCAGAGCTAGGAGAAATGGAGGCAGAGGCTGGAGAAAGCAGAAGCCAGCATCTTCTGAACAGAGAAGTGGAAGCAGAGCAGTTGGAGAAGAGTGGGCGGAGAACTGTAACGGCTTAGGGCAGCTACAGCACACTGGAAGCAGTGGAGACCATGAGCAGACTGGGCAGCCAGAAGCAGCCAGGCAGCTACAGAAACTCTGCCCACAGTGCGGGGGTGTGGGGCCTGCCTGACGAGTCTGGGTGCACCTCACATAGGGGCTGCCCTTAGAGTAGTTCTGCTTCAAGAGTTGTCATGATGCTGGCCCAGGGCTGTCCTGATGCTGTTGGATCAGAGCTGAAGCAGAAGTGAAGGGGGCAGAGCACCTGCTGATACCTAAGGCATGCCCACCCAGTGAGTAAACCTTGACCTTCCATCGTGAAACCGTTATTTAAGAGTGAACATTGATTTCCACTTACCGTTTGCTAGCTACTTTCCGTGTGCTAACGCTCTTGGAATGTCTTATGTGTTTTGGCTCTGACTGGATGAATGTGAGATTCTAGTGAAAAACCTGTGTGTATACCACAATAGTTAATTTGTATTGTTTAAACCTGTGGAAGCATACTGCAGCCCCTTACAGCACTATTCTTCCCATCAGGACAGGAGTCCTGACTCGCCACAACTGCTTGTCTGGTCCACATAACCCCAAATCCTTACTATTAAAACAACCCAATTTGTAGGACATGTCTAGGGCAGACTAGGTCACCCCCAGCGAGAAGAGCATATGTGCTTTTTATAGAGCTCTTGTCCTTGGGCTGCACATGTTATTTCTCTGGACTGTATGCAGGTCATTCTGATCTTTACTGAATGAAACGGTCTTGATTCTCTGGTTACTATGGAAAATTAGAAGGCCTTAACTAAAAGAGGGATAGCTGGCTGCTAGGGTAGGAGAAGCAGGGACAGACAAGAGAAGCTTTCTCAGAGAATTTCAAACTAAAACATCCTCTCAACGCTGAACTAGTGTTCATATTGTTACTGTCTGCATCATGCATTAAGCAATTAATCATGGCCCACCTTCTGACATCTTCTGAATTTACTGCAATGAACGTTTTCATAGATTCCTTATTGTCTCAACTTGGTGCAATACTCCTGGAGGGCAGTGATAATGAGTTCACAACAGTATAGGCACAGTACCATAAACATTGTAAGCACTCAATAAACATTTTAGTTTGATTGGTCCCCATTTCTTTGCCATCCATTTTCTCCCACCTCCCTGAATTCTGGCTTCCATCACATCATTTTACCAAAACTTGTGAAAATCATCAATAACCACTTTACTCTCAAGTTGGGGGCTCTTTTTCTTGCATTTCAGTCTTCCTCACCTCTCTACACTGTGGACATCCTCTCCTTGAAACTTCCTCCTTCCTTGGCTATTGTGACGTTTGCATTCTTCCTATTTCTTTAACCATTCCTTTTATCTCTGATGCTAGCTCACTTTCCTCCTCCCATCTCCTAAAACATGGTTTCCTCAAAGAGTCAGCCCTAGGACTGTAATCCCTCCATTGTTACAAGCATGCCCTCAGGAAGCTAACCCAATATCACGAATTAAGCCATCACCTACACAGAGACAATGCCCCATCTCTACTTCTCATCTTGACTTTTCAGAGAGGCCAACCTCATAACTCCAGTTATCTATACTGAGCAATTTTCGCCTGGAAGACTTGCCACTGCCTTGAGGTCAATCTTAAATTCACCCTTCAAAACTAGGTCCAGTTGATGAAGAATCCTAAGCAGCCGCATGAATAAGGCAGGCCAGGTGAGATTAGATACGGAAGAGTCCAAGATGTCAGAAAAATAAAAGGTCACGGTTGGGAGATAACCTCACCAGACTTCTGAATGCTACAAACCCAGAGGAGTTGTCAAGTTCTAAGAGTTGAAATCAGAGAGAATGAGACAGATTCCACCACCATCATTCACAGAAAAGAATTCAGACCATCAAGGCAAGACTGCAGGCCACTATAGTACAGAATGATATGCCACAAAGGTTTGGTGATCTCATCTTTCCCCATGGCCCTTATTGTTCATCTCCAGCCAAATGACTTCTAAACCTACATCCTTTGTTCTGACCTAAAGACTCAAATTTCCTGTTGCTATTGTATATTACACATGGATGTTTTGGTAGTACCTCAACTATATTCAAAGATGAACTCATGATCCCTATTTCAAAGCTTTATCTTCTTTCTCCTCTTATGTGTTTATATCTTGGTTAATGCCATAAATTTCTTCCAGCCTGGGCTGTAAATCTCCAACTCATCTTTTTCTCTTTCACTGTAGTCTTCCTTTGGGGAACCAATCCTTCTTTTATTTGTAGTTTAAATGTTAGGGTAAAACCATCCATCCCCTCATCTCTCCTCATAAATTTGTGTTGTTTTAAGTCACCAAGTTTGTGATAATTTGTTTCAGTAGCCATAGAAAACTAATACACCTTCCTGGAGTACGCTTTACCTCTCTGAGATGGCAGTTCTTTGTACAGAAAAAAATACCTGCTGTAGACAAACATTCAGGGCTGCATAGAGTAAATGAAAACACGTACCAAAGAAAATACTCTTATTATTGCTAAAGCATCATTCGTTCTTTTAATATGTACTGACATTGTAAATGTGCCAACACTAGGAATACAAATTTAAACAAAATTCCCTGCCCTCAAGAAGGTAACAGGCATCAGGGAATATAGAAAAGGTAACAGAAGATCAGAAAGTAATACGATGTATATACAATACCAAGCAAACCCAAATGGTGTGAGAGCACACAGGAAGAGCACCTAACCAAATTTTGTGAGTTCAGGGAAGGACTCTGATAAAAAGTGATGTCTACGTTGAGACTGGAAACCCTGGTGGCGTAGTGGTTAAATGCTATGGCTGCTAACCAAGGGGTCAGCAGCTCGTATCTGGCAGGTGCTCCTTGGAAACTCTATGGGGCAGTTCTACTCTGTTCTACAGGGTCACTATGAGTCGGAATCGACTCGACGGCACTGGCTTTGGTTTTGGGTTTTGGACGTTGAGACTTGTAAGACAAGCAAGAGTTAAAATAAGTGTGTGTGGTGGGAAAGAAAAAGCACCCCAGGCAAAGGAGAAAAGTATACAAAAAGTCCTAGATGCAAAAGTTGACAAGTATTTTAAAGGAACAGCAAGTAGTCAGTGTGGTTGGACTAGAGACAGAGAGAGAGGGATGGAGAAAGATAAAGCAAAAGAAGTATGCAGGATCAGGTCATTCAAGACTATGTAAGCCATGTTAAGGATTCTGGACTTTATCAAGAGCAACAAGGACCTACTGAAGGGCTAAAACAAAGACATAACTCATCTGTTTAGAAAGTGGATTGAAGGGAAGCAAAATCAGAGAAAAGGAAACCATATGAAGTAGTTCTGACCAATGTCAAAAGTAAAAGCATCCACTTCCTATTACAGATTGAACTGTGTCCCCTAAAAATGTGTGTCAATTTGGCTAGGCTATGATCCTAGTATTGTGTGGTTGTCCTCCATTTTGTGATCTGATGTGATTATCCTACACGTTGTAAGTCCTGGGCTCTATGATGTTAATGAGGCAGGATTAGAGGCAGTTATCTTAATGAGGCAAGATTCAATCTACAGGTTTTAAGTTGTATCTCGAGAGCCAATCTCTTCTGAGATATAAAAGAGAGAAGTAAGCAGAGAGGAGTGATACCTCATGCCACCAAGAAAGAAATACCGGGAATGGAGCACATTCTTTGGACCCAGGGTCCCTGTGCTGAGAAACTCCAAGACAAGGTGAAGATTGATGACAATGACCTTCCCCCAGAGCTGAGAGAGAGGGAGAGGCTTCCCTTGGAGCTGATGCCTTGAATTCAGACTTCTAGCTTCCTAAACTGTGAGAGAATAAATTCGTCTTTGTTAAAGCCATCCACTTGTAGAATTTCTGTTATAGCAGCACTAGATGACTAAGATACTCCCTCAGTCATTCTTTCATTCATTTCAACTAATACTCTTTTAGAGGTTTTTTTTTATGGACCTGTGCAGAAACCCTGGTGGCATAGTGGTTAAGAGCTATGGCTGCTAACCAAAATGTTGGCAGTTTGAATCCACCAGGTGCTCCCTGGAAACTCTATGGGGCAGTTCTACTCTGTCCTATAGCGTTACTACGAGTTGGAATCGACTTCATGGCAATTGAGTTTGGTTTGGTTTTGGATGGGCCTATGCTAGGCCCTGGGAATAAGAAGGATAATCCCTGACCCTCATGGAATTTACAGTCTTTTGCAGAGAGACAGACTTATTACGTAGAAATGACAAGACATGGTGTTAGAAGAGATATGAGAAGTGAAGGAAAGCGTGAATTAAGGATGACATCTAATTTCTACATTGGATAACCAAACAGACGGTGGAGCCATTTGCTGAGGTAGGGAATATTAAGATAGAATAGGTTCAGCTGGGTGTAGATGAGTTCCATTTTGGACATCCATTCATTAGAGAAATAATTATTGTTTGATGAGGATAATCTATGAGACATGGCCAGTAGGCCCTGAATGTACCAGTCAGGAACTGAAGAGAGGAGTCTAAACAAGGAATGGCTATTGTCATGGATTGAATTGTGTCCCCCCAAAATATGTGTTAAACTTGGTTAGGCTATGATTTCCAGTACTGTGTGGTTGTCCTCCATTTTGTGACTGTAATTTTATGTTAAAGAGGATTAGGGTAGGGTTGTAATACCACCCTTACCTAGGTCACATCCCCGATCCAATGTAAAGGGAGTTTCCCCAGGATGTGGCCTGCACCACCTTTTATCTCTCAAGAGATAAAAAGGAAAGGGAAGAGAGCAGAGAGGGGGGATACCTCATACCACCAAGAAAGCAGCACCGGGAACAGTGTGCGTCCTTTGGACCTGAGGTTCCTGTGCTGAGATGCTCCCAGACCAAGGCAAGATTGATGACAAAGACCTTCCTCCAGAGCCAACAAGAAAGAAAGCCTTCCCCTGGAGTTGACGCCCTGAATTTGGACTTGGAGCCTACTAGACTGTGAGAGAATAAATTTCTCTTTGTTAAAGCCATCCACTTGTATTTCTGTTATAGCAGCACTAGATGACTAAGACAGCCATGATTTACTCTTCTAATATGAATGTATGTATATGGATTGTCTCAGGGAAGCCTTGAAAACAAGAGTTGGATCCCCGGAAAGGGCCCATTTGGCAGAAGGCAAAGGACAGGCCAAGAATGAGGGGTGGGGGTTATGGCTCAGCCCCTAGGGTATAGTGAGGTGAGAGGGACACCCTGCTGCCTGCCAGCCCCTTCACACTCACCCTGGGCTCACTGCCTACAGATGTACAAAAGGTGAAGGTTCTGATGGCTGCCTTGCCCCTTGCTTCCCCGCATGAGCCCTTCTCTAGGAAGCCTTCCATGACTACCTGTACCCAGAGTGCCCCTGCGTGAGGCTGTGTGCCCTCCCTCCAGATGCCAGATCTGTGTCTGTGTGTCTGTGTGTCCACCCTTCCCCTGCTCCCTGCAAGACTGACCTTCAGGCATGGACTGAATCTGGTTCTCTTGTATAGCCCTTGGCCTTCCTAGCCTGGAGTGGGCATCAATAAAGTGAATTACTGATTGAAAAAAAAAAAAAAAGTGAGAATCTACTCTTACGCCAACAAGTATTTACTTAGTACCTACTATGTGAACACAGTAAACAAAACAGACCAAATCTGTCCTCCAAGAGCTTACATTCCAGCAATCCATGCCAGCATCTATAGTCCTGCATGCATAATCGACAAGCCTGTCAGGGTGGTTTGCTGTCAGAGGCTGCACCTTCACTACTCCCCTCAGGCTGTACCATATTCTGGGAGGTGAATCACTGGCACCGGACATGTTTCTCCAGGAGGGAAATTTTGCTGACCATAAGACAGAAATGAGGATGCCTCCATTCTGATTCCTAGATCATTTCCTTAGTCTTTGTACCCTTGGGGTGGGTATTGTGCTTAATATCAGACATGCATGGCACAATACTGACCTCTCAGGAGGCTTCATTACTTAAATATGTACGTTGATTTAAGACTGCTCACAAGTAAAAGCTATCTTATGTCTGAAAAGTTCTTTTAGATATATTAAAAACCTTTCTCATATTTCCATTTTTACATAAGCATTAAGATGAGGTTTCAGAAACTGCATATTTTACTCTCATATATTTTACTCAATAATTTGCACAACATGGAACCTAGCTTTTTCTCTTGAAAAACTGAGGTTGCTTATAGTATGAAAATGGTAATGTTATATGAGAAACGATACATAAAAGACAAATAAACTGACAATTATATGAGATGAAAATCAGTGGCCCATAAATCAAAGAAAAGCAAAATTTTGAGTTGACTCTCTAAATGGGAAATGGTTTGAAAACCTACCTCTCACCATTAGGTCCCACTCTGTTGATTAATTTTTCCATGGCTTCCTCTGTCTCCTTCAGTTTTTCTTGCAGTTGAGCAAGCTCAAAATTGGCTGAAAAATAAGTAGCAATCTGAGAACCAACTCTGACAACTCCCTAAGCCCTTTTCTGAAACCAGCTGGTTCTGACAGTCTACAATAATCCAGGCCGGTTCTGAGACTCAGAGAAGAGACAGAGTTTCTCCAGCTAATCCAATCAAGATGAAAAGGGTACTAAAGTCTGGGCACAGATACCTATAGAACATGTTTAGTAACTGATGAACAAATCACTCCCTCTAACACACAGCAATCCAGCAGGATCAGCTAAAGAAAATACCTAGAGTGAAAACACACCCTTACAAAGTCACCCCAGAAGAAATGCAGAAGATAAAACGTACGCTTACTGATCCTAATGACATTTGAGGGTAAGGTACCAAACCTATAAGGTACTTTAGAAAGGAGTTAAGACCCTGAAATGAGCAATATTTCACCCACACCTAAGGTGTGAAGACATATTTGGCAGGTAATGTTTTACACAGAAGAAATCCTGAACTAGGGCTGAGACCTCCTTCCCCAAGGTCTTCCACCCCTCTCATCTCAGGTCAAGAGGGGACATGCTTGGTGTAACCCTGCCTCCCAGAAGCAGTCTTCTTAACAAGGGTAGTATGGAGCACAATTATCTATTGGAAAAAATAAATAAATCAGTACATGAAATGAACTTTAAGACGGTAGGAAAATAAAATCTTCATTATGCAGATAACCTAGTTTTTAAGTTTTAAACCTGAGAACACTTCTACTTAGATACACTTAGAGGGTCATTGTAAAATGTAATATTTTAAAGGCCCTCTAGTAGAACATACTTTTACCACTTAGTCAACACTTGTAAAGCGTTTAGAGGACTGCACCATGTAAGTACTCAGGTTATTTTTATTTTCTGCACAATTCAAAATTGAAGGATGAGAAGCTGATATAATTCCATTGCCACGATTATTATTAAAACATCTGCTCTCAGGAATTCATTTGATTTACTTTGTTCTAATTGCATTATATGACATGATACAGAATCTGCCTCTCTTTACAGGGTCCGAACTCTTTTACTAATGCATTTACTATCACTGTTGGTTAGACACTATCTCAATTAAGAACAGCTTTCTTAAAGGGTTTCTTAAATATTTAAGATTTCCAAAAAGGACACAGAATATGACTGGGATATGTCTATTTCCATAGAAGATCCAAGAAGAAATCCAAAAAGCAAGATGCTTCGGTGACTCAGCCACACTTCATTTTGATGTCCTGCTTTTAAAAACTTCTGATGAGGCTTCATTATCCACAGGATAAAGTAGTTTAGCCTCCAAGGTTTCCAACCATCTGGCCATAACCTACCTACTTGTGAGGATGTCTTTCCCACAGCTGTCCTACATGGACATTCCTCAAATTCTCCATAAGCTCAAGACCTCAGGTTTACCTTCTCATGTCTTACTCAAACCATCCTATCACCTGATCATTTGTGATGGGCTCTCCTCCACAGCTACTACTTGGATATGATTTCTTAAAATGCTAAGTCCCTTCTTTCTAGGTAGGTAACTTTTTTATTTTTTAAACATTTTACTGTGCTCTAGGTTAAAGTTTACATAGCAGATTTTCCAATCAATGATTGGTACACAAATTGTCCCATGACATTGGCTGCAATCCCCACAATGTGTCAGCACTTGCCCCATTTCTTCCCTGGGTTCCCTTTTTCCATTCCTCAGGTTTCCCTGTCCCTCTTTGCCTTTTCATCTTTGATTTTAGCCAAATGTTGCCCTTTTGGTCTCATACCGTTGATTGTTCTATGGAGCACATTCTTTATGGGTATATTGTTTATTTTATAGTCCCATTTATTCTTTGTCTGAAAGATGGCCTCTGAGAGTGTCCTCCATTTCATGTTAGAAAGCGTCTTAGGGCAATAGTCTTGGGGGTTTCTTCAGTGTCTTTCAGACCAGTAAGTCTGTTTTTTTTTAGAATCTGAATTTTGTTCTACATTCTAACCAAGACCTTCTATTGTGATCCTGGTCAGAGCAGTCTACAGTGGCACCCAGGTACAACATCTAGCTCTTCTGGTTTCAGGTTAGAGCAGGCTGTGGTTCATGTGGGCCATTAGTCCTTTGGTCTAATTGTTTCCTTGAGTCTTCAGTTCTCTCTTCATTCTCCTTTGTTCCAGACAGGAAGAGACCAATAATTGCCTCTTAGTTGGCCATTTGCAAACTTTTAAGACACCAGGTGCTACTTACCAGACTAAGATGTAGAACATTATCTTTATGAACTGTGTTTCGCCAGTTGACCTAGATGTCCCCCAAGACTATGATCTTTAGCCTTCAAGTCCAGTAGTTCAGTTCTGATGTCTAAGTAGTTTCTATAACTGTGCCCTCATGTGCTCTATTATACATATGAGTATACATGCAGCATTTACATATATGTATGTAGAAATATCCACAACCATACCTATATATGTACGAGGTATACTCCCATACGACCTCCCTCACCAATTTAGCATACATATTTGCCTATGTATCGACTCACAAATCAATGTTTGTTATTACTGTTGTTTGCAGGGTTGTATATGTTATAGCATTTACTGTAACTGCCCTTTATTCTTACATACCCCTCAGTGTCTTCCTTTGCCTTGGTCACATTGTGCTGACTTCTCCCATACTGTGTATTACTTTTCCTTTCACCAGAATTAACACTTGTCTACTATCTAGTTAGTGATTCTCCCTCTGTCTCCCTCCCATCCCTGATAAACATCAAAGAATGTTTCTTTCTGTGTGTAAATCTATTCTTGGCTTTTTATAACAGTGGTTTCATACAATATTTGTCCTTCTGTGATTGATTTACTTCACTCAGCATACTTCACTCAGATTCACCCATGTTGAGAAATGTTTTGTGAATTCATCATTATTATTTACTGTTGTATAGTATTCCATTGTGTGTATGTACCACAGTTTGTTTATTCATTCATCTCTTAATGAGCATTTAGGTTGTTTACATCTTTTTGCCTTTTGAATAATGCTGCAATGAACATGGGTATGCACATGTCTGTTCATTTTACGGCTCTTATTTTTCTAGGATATATACCTAGGAGTGGGATTGCTGGATCATAGGGTATTTCTATTTCTAGGTTTTTAAGGAAGTGCCACACTATTTTCCATAGTGGTTGTATTTTCATTTTCCAATCTCCCCACAACCTCACCAGCTTTTATTGTTTTCTGTTTTTTGATCAGTACCATTATTGCCAGGGTGAGATGGTGTCTCATTGTTCTAGGTAGTTAACAAGTTATTTATCCTGAATTTTTTTTTTTTTTAGCCACCCTAGAATATAAATTCTTAGAGGAAAGAGCCATGCCTTATGCATTTTCATTTTCCCAGGGAGCACAGCATATTCTACATGGTTAATAAATATTTCATGACTATGTTCCAAGAGTCAGAAGTGTTAAACTCTGTTCCTAAATCTGATAACTCATTTTGGCATGACTTGATTTCTCTGCCTCAGTTTTCCTCTTTGTGAAATAAAGATATTTGGTACCAGTACTCTGCAGTATGAAAATGAGAAGAAACCCATTTCAAATGAGAAATATTAATTTGTTAATATATAAAAAAGTGAACTGGTGGTTTTGTAGTTTTTATAACTATCTTCCCCTTAAAAGCCTAACATCAGTATGGAAACTTTTGAGAATTCCCAGAGTTAAGATAAAAATGGCACCAGATTTATTTGGAGTAGCTTTTGAGAAATGCTTTTATGTCATCCCCAAAGATTGTCCCTCTGGCTGTACTTACAGCTGTCTTACTCAATAACACTTGTGAATATACTGAGGAGGGGCACTTACTAATTTTCCGGTGGGAGCTTCCAGGTATGGCAGTAGAGCATTTCCGATCCTCGGCAGTCGTTTTCCCCTTTGAGAGCTGAGAATTGAAGCAGGTACAGGACATCAACAGCAGCTCAGAACCTCAAAGTCATGGAACCCCTCATATTAAATGAAAAAAAAAAAAAAAGAAAGGTTGAGAGACAAAAATTAAGTAACAAATCAATTAGCAACACTAGAGAAGCATCTCAAAAAAAAAAAAAAAAAAAAAAACCCACCAAAAGATGAGATGGACTCCAAGTAAAAAATTTATCAAGGCACAGGAGAAAAAAAATCTCCCTACAGGTCACCTGCCTTGCCCATGCTCAACTAGATGGAAATGCGCGGCCCCTAGGAGCATTCTTGTAGAGTTGACACAGGCTACCTGCAGAATTCCAGGGCAACAAGGAACATACCTCTTACTCTTGTTAGGAGAGCAAAGTGAAGCTTCTGCCTCCACCACACAGTGCATTAGGCCCATGACCTGCAAAAGCCTGCCTGGAGGTAGAGCTTAATCCAGGGTCTGCTTCTAAAGAATCCAAATCATGTCTCCCCAAAGCTGGGAAATATCAGGCTTAATTGCAGGACATGATAGTTCTGCCTCAGGAGAATTCCTGGAAATGATGTTAAAAACAGCACCTCATACTTGTGGGGTTAAGGGGACAAAGTCGTGTTGATATAGTCATTATTTGGCTTCACAGCAGCCAATCCTAATAACAAAGCTGCTCTTACATCTTTACAACTTTTCAGCTGGCAAAGATACTAAAAAAAAAATTTTTTTTCTGTCTTTAAACTTGAACATTCACTGAATTAGGAACTAGAAGATCCAGGTTCAAGTCCTGGTTCTACCCTTTTAGTTGTCAGTTCTGGGCAAATCACTTAAACTCTAAGGAAAGATTCTTCTCATCTGTAAAACTGAGATAATATCTGTCCTAAGCACCTCACAAAGAGGAGGCAAGGTTTAAAGAGATGATGGATTTGAGAGAGGGTTATGAACTACGAAGGGTTTTAATGCAGACAATGAGTTTTGGATGATCTAAGATTTTCAATGCTATAATACGACCAAGATGATTCCACTTACCTTAAACAGAATGTACAGTATGTATAAGAAAATCCCAAAACCATAGATTGGAATAATCTGCCCCATCAAGCCTCTTCCAGTACCTCCTCCTCCAGGGCCTCCACCTGCTCCTTTGGCCTTTGCAAATGCCTCTGCAAGGTGAGACCTCTGGAATCGAGCCCCAGGGGTCTGGCCATCGGAGGGCGCCTGGTGATGATGCATCATGGGTGGAAATCGACCCAGTTTTCCTGAGAAAATAAAATGATCTGTCTCTATTTCTTCTACTATTTTAAATATCATTATCATGAAAATAGTTTGTGCAACAAGGTACAAATAACAGAAGCCAACTCAAAGCAAGTTTAAGAAAAACCAGGAACTTGATTATAAGACTACAGAGGTATTAAACTGATTCTAAATGTGATGTGGCAGTCTCTCACCGTTCACCAAACCCATTCTTCTTCCTTTTTGGTCCACAACTATACGACATTTCACAGCCTCTCGTACAGTTAAATGTGGTCATGGGATTCAGTTTCAGCCAAATGAATGTGACAAATGAATGTGCTGGTTCAAGGCCTGGCCTAATAAACCCCCTATGTATTAAAATCCATGTTCATGTCCCTTCTGCAGCCTGGATGCTGACACCCAGAGAGACCTTGGAAGCCCTGTGTTAAAAACAGCAGAGCCTCCATCAGCCTGGGTTCCTGAATAACTATGGGGCACAGAGCCCCCCACTACTGCCACCCCATCCACTTAGAACCATCCGGAACTGTTTATGTGAGAAATAAACTTCTATTGTGTTAGGGCCATTATACACTTTGGAGTCTTATCTGTTACAGCAGTTAGCCACGTCTAACTAATACATATAAGGAAATGCAGTCTGGTCTCAGGAGAGAATAGAACTAGAAACTGAAAAGTCATCAGGAACCAGGACAGCTACTCTCTCACTCTCTCTGTGTGGCCATATGGCTTTTTTCTGTTTCTCTGTGCACATCTTCATTCTCCTTTCTCTGTAGACCATTTCTACAAATCTTTATGGAAGACAGTCAACCTCAAACTTCTCACTTTGCATGACCATCACAAGATCAGCAGAGACTGGTTAGTATCACTTAGCCTTAATTCCAAATTCCTGGGAGGAAGATTTTGTATAGTCAGTTAGGTATGAATCCCTTCCCAATCAGCTATGGCTGAGCAGACAGGATTCATGTACTACGAACAGGGTCACAGGGACCCAACTTTGTGAATTGAACAGCAGGGCTTTTTTTTTTAACTTTTTTTTTTTTTTTTACCTCCATCAGGAGCAGCCAAACATTAACACCAAATGCCAAGGCTCCTGAGAGATATAATTGAGAAAAAAAGGAAAGACACATCTTCAGAGGGCCAGGTAAACAGACTTATATCATAAAACCACTGGGAGGTAACACCGTAGAGCACAAAACACTAAAAAGCAGAAAGACTTCATAAATAAGGCTCTAAAAATGCAAATTATAAAACAAAAAATTGTTGGATTTGAGTTTAGCAAAATTACGGATTTCTATTTGATTAAAAAACACCATGAGCAGAGTTAAGATAAATGACAAATGAGGAAAAGATTTTGCAACATCTAAAACTGACAAGGGATTCAATATCTAGAATATACAAGGAATTCCTACAATTCAATATGAACATCACAGGAAATCCAACAGAAAAACGGCCAAAAGATATGAGTAGGGAGCTCACAGAGGGGAAGCCTAAGTGGCTAATGAATATATAAAGAGATTATCCAATTTAAAGGAATAAAATTAAGACAACAGGATACTACTTTATACCCATCAGAAGGGCAAAAATTAAACTGGTGTTAACAAGGATGTCCGGAGGCAAAAGCTCTCACGTACTGTGGTTAAGATACAGCCATTCTGCTAACTAATGTGGCTGCACTTAATGACATAAAGGATGTATATGCTCTGTGATCCAGTGATCTCACTCTGGATAAATCCCAGAGAAATTCTCAAATAAAGCTGTATATATCTTATTTACAGTCTTTATAGATCTGTGTGATAATGTTAGCTACAGTGATGTAGCAACGAGCTTGAAGTAATTTTGATTTCTATAACTGGAGGATTGGAAAATTTAAATAGGGTGAATAGAAATATGTAATTCTATGTAGTTTTTAGATATTCCTACAGCAACATGAATACATCTTAAAAACCACTGCAACGACTAAGAAAATAAGCAAACATTATGTATGCTGAGGACATATGTAACTATACTACATATTTTTCACGCAAACAAGTAGGTAGTGCTGGTGGTTGTGCGTCGTTGAGTTGATTCTGATGCAAAGTGACCCTATAGAACAGGGTAGAACTGCCCCATAGTGTTTCCTAGGCTGAAATCTTTACAGGAGCAGATCACCAGGTCTTTTCTCCCACGGAGCAGCTGGTGGGTTTGAACCATCAACCTTTTGGTAGCAGGTTACCTCTACACCACCAGGGCTCCTTAAACACATAAGTATAAGCACATAAACAGATTAAAATGGGTACACATGAGCAAGGAAGGGAATGGGCATGTGGACTGGTGCCAAAGGGTTAAAAATAAAAGAATAAAATGAGAAAGCAACCTTGCAGAATGATGTTAATATGCTACGAACTGAGGAATATCTTTAAGTCAACTCTCTGCTCCTGAGGGAAGAAATAAGAGGCTGCTTCTTTCTTACTGTGAAACGTAGTCTAGTTGTGGACCCAAAAGGAAGAAACATGGGTTTGGTGAACAGCTAGAGACTGCCACATCATATTTAGAATGGCAGGCAGGGAAGTAAGGCAGCTAGTCACTGGGGCTGGAAGCTGCCTTCTACCTTTTATGCTCCCTCAGCCGAGCTACCTTCCAATAATCTTCCTTTGCCTCCCAGTATTGACTATGGATGACACGGAAATTATGAAACGCTTCTTTTTAAAAGTAGATCTGCAACGGAAGCATAGATTCAGAAAAGAGAAGGAGGAAACCAGGTCACCACCTCTTATTCTGGTTGCTAGTGACTATGTCTCTTTTAAATTGTCAAGCATATTAATATATTAAATGGTATATACTGGCTTTAAAGCTATTATGCACTTCCAAAAAAGCCTAGCCAGCATCCAGGAAGCTAACCTTTCTCTTGAGAGAATCTGAAATATCAGGTGGTTAGTACTCCATAAACTTTCTTTAATATTTATAGTAATATATTGTTGAAGTTCATTTTACTGTACTGAAAACAATGTTACTAAGACCTGGCATAAAACAAAAAAATAAATAAATAAATAATTAAAACCACAATGACATAAAAGGCACTATTTTACATTTCTAAAATAGAAGAATGATGATGATACTAAACATTACACATATCCTCTTCTCCAACATTTATAGATCTGTCAGTCAGGAAGATTTATTGGATACTCAGTTCAATCGGGACTCTGTGCTGCAGGTAGGAAAGGAGGAGAGCCCAAAACAAAATAGAAACAGCAGTTCCCACATGGAACAATGCTTTTCAGAAGCAGTGCATCAAAAAAAAAAAAAAAAAAAAGAGAGAGAGAGAGAGACAGTAGTCAGATAGGATCAATTATTGAAGGAATGAGAGAATCAGAATAGCACAGGAGCAAAGACAAACCGGGAGGAAAGATGAACGTGCTATCGAAAGAAATGAGAACAAAGAAAACATTAAACGAGGCTACAACTGCTAACCAAAGGGTCGGCAGTTCGAATCCACCAGGAGCTCCTTGGAAACTCTATGGGGCAGTTCTACTCTGTCCTATAGGGTCGCTATGAGTTGGAGTCTACTCGACGGCACTGGGTTTGGTTTTGGTTTTTTTTAACTACCAAATTAGTTTGCTCAATTTATTAAAGTAACAAGAAATAAGGAAAGTGAAGTAGAGGTGGTGAGGAGTCTAAATGCTAACCTACAGTGCATGAATCTGATACTGTAGGCCTTGGATCAAGGGAATGACTTAATAAAAAAGATGTTTGAAAGAGATTAATATAAAAGTTCAGTATAGGACCTAACATAAACAGAAACTAGGGTATGGCAAATCAGCAAGAGGGCTATTATAGTAATCCAGTTCTGAGATGCAAGGGCCTGAGGAGATGGTGGTTATAGATATAAAATGGAAAGAATAGGTCCAAGAGCTATGTAATTACCAGCAGTATTTAATATTGAATAGTATTTAATATTGAATAGAATATAGAGCTAATGAAGGAAACAAACAAAAACCATTGCTGTTGAGTCAATTCTGACTCATAGCGACCCTACAGGACAGAGTAGAAATGCCCCCATAGGGTTTCCAAGGAGCGGCTGGTAGATGTGAACTGCAAATCTTTTGGTTAGCAACTGAATTTTTAACCACTACGTGACCAGGGCTCCGATAATGAAGGAGGAGTCAAAAAACTCCAAGTTCAGGAGTTTAAGATACTAAGAGAAGACAAGGAGGAAACTGAGAACCTAGGCTTAGGGTTAGGGGAAGACTGATGTCATGGATTGAATTGTTTTCCCCCAAAATATGTGTCAACTTGGCTAGGCCATGATTCCCAGTATTGTGTGGTTGTCCTCCATATTGTGATTTGATGTAATTTTGCTATGTGTTGTACAGCCTAATCTCTGCCTGTGGTTCATGAAACAAGATTAGGTTATATTAAACAGGATTAGGGTGGGATGCAACACCCTTACTCAGGTCACATGCCTGATCCATGTATGGGGAGTTTTCCTGGGGTGTGGCCTGCATCACCTTTTATCTTGAAAGAGATTTAAAAAAAAAAAGAGAGAGGTAGAAGCAAGCAGAGAGGACTTCATACCGCCAAGAAAGAAGAGCCAGGAGTGGAGTATGTCCTTTGGACCTGAGGTCCCTGCGCTGAGAAGCTCCTAGATCTGGGGAAGATTGATGACAAGGACCTTCCCTCAGAGCCGACACAGAGCGAAAGCCTTCCCCTAGAGCTGGTGCCCTGAATTCAGGCTTCCAGCCTCCTAAACTGAGAGAGAATAAATTTGTTTGTGGTATTTCTGTTAAAGCAGCACTAGATAACTAAGACAACTGAACATACATTTTGAAACATTAACTTCCAGATGCTGATGTTGCATTCAGGGGAAATTTAATTGGACTGTAGTTATTAGGCTTGAGAAGAAGTTCTAAGCTACCTAGATGACAGAGCTAATTAAAATTAAGTGAGGAGGCAAAGCAAGATGGTGGTGTAAGCATTAGTATGCTCCCATCCCCTGACAACAAAACCTGAAAAAAAAAAAAAGCAGAAATCGATGGACTCAACAGTCTCAGAGCTGTGGAAACCAGTCAAAGGGTTAGTGCATCTAAGAAAACTTTAAATCAAGAAAACAGTGACATACAAATAGCACGAAAACACTGATTCTCCACCTGTGGGTGGCCTACCCCCTCCCTGGCTTGGCACAACTACCTTGGGGCAGCTGAAGCAGCCAGCACATCCAAGGAGGGAATCTGGTGCTGAAACGACCACAGTGGTGTACCCAGACAGGGAATCTGGTGTTGGAGTGGCTACAGCTGGTGTGCCCAGGTGGGGAGCCTGGTGTTGAAGCAGACAACTACCGCCTTAAACAACTAAAAATGATGATGATAATAGTAACAATAATAATAGATGAAAACAAGCAAATCCTGGGGAAGGTGAAGACGCTGAGTTCCATAGTTACCACAGTATAATAGTTAAGTGTCCCAGTTTCAACAAAATAATCACAAGGCATAAGGAGAAACAGGTAAGAATGGTCTATCAAAAGACCAAAATAAAATAACTTAAACCATCCTTGAGGAAGGACAAATAACGGACATACTAGACAAAGACTTTAAAACAACAGTACTAAATATGTTCAAAGAGGTAAAGGAAAATGTGGACAAAAACTAAAGGATATCAGGAAAATGACAGAGGAATAAAACAAGAATTTCAACACAGAAATTTTTAAAAACAACTATACAGAAATACAGGAGCTGAAAAGTATAACAACAAATGAAAAATCCACTTGAGGGGCTCAATAGCAGATGTGAATTGGCAGAAGGAAAAATCAGTGCACTTCAGTCTAAGGAGCAAATTAAAAATGGGCAAAGGATCTGAATAAACATTTCTCTAAAGAAGATACACAAATTGCCAATAAGCACATGAAAAGATGCACAATGTCATTAGCCATTAAGGAATTACATGTCAAAACCACAATGACATACCACTTCACAACCACTAACACGTCTATAATCAAAAAGATAATGAGTCATTAGAGTAAGAAAGGAAGTACAGTATAGCATTTCAAAAAGCAACACTGAATGAACATACATGGAAAGAAGTGGAAAAGCCTCTTAGAATTGATTAAGTTGATGAAACTGAATTTAAAAAGAGGTTGATCAGAATGGACTAAAAAGAAGTTATAAAGAGATGCTGATTAAATTAAATTGATTAAAAAGAGTATATTAATAAAGACAAATACACGAACCAGATTGGAGACTGGAATCAAAGAGTTGTTCAGAAAGTAGAGAAAACTACTTTCAAAGGTAGGAGAGGGATTTAAAGAGCAATCGGAACAGATACGCTGAGTGGTAAAAATATGTTCTATATCTAAGGAGAAATCTGAGCATTTTATATTCAGCCCGATAGTTCATATATTTGCTAATGAACACTTACTAGTCTGGCCAGGCACTATGCCAGACTCTGAAATTAAAATGACAGATAAAACAGAGTCCCTGTGTTCAGTTTACAGTCAACGAGTTTAGTTAAAACAACATAGTAACTGTAACTTCACCATCAAATCCAATGGCATTTATTCAGTTCTCACTCTATGATTTCTCTGCAACACAGAAAGTGATAACAAAGTAGTCATTCAATAAATATTGGATTAATCCGAGTAAGTCTTAATCTCTATGTCACTCTCCTACGCTCTTCTTTTCCCACTGTCTAGTCCTTCTGTCTAGTCCTTTTCAGTCTCTTTCACTGTTCTTCTTTAATCCTCTCCTCCCAAGATTTTTGTCTCGGCCTCTGTTCATTCCTTTCTCCCTTGGCAAACTGACTCATCCTCAAGGCAACTGTTGTCATTTCCAACATTTATAACACTAGTCTAAACTTTCCCCCAAATTCTTGTCCCTTATCTCTAACTCTCATCAGTATATACGTCCTTTTATACGTCTATCACCTCAAACCTAAAACGAAACTCGTTTTCACCCTCCAAAACCTGCTCCTCTCTTGCATTTCTTTTCTTTGTAGATTTATTTTCTTAGATCTTTAGGCTTGAGATCTATAATCTCTGTTCACCCGTCACCAAGGCTACACTTGAGATGGTAGGGTGAGGTCAGAGGCTGAATTTGGAAGAGATTTTTCTTTTCATAAAGTTAATTAGTTGGCCTAAACAAGGAGCAACCTCACCTTTTGGATCTTGGTAACACCATGTGTCTTAGAACTGAATAGCCCAGAATGTCTTAAAAGTTAACACAATAATTGTAAAATATTTGAAAATTTCTAGTTGAAATGATTTTTAAAAATAATTTCCTAAATTATGAAATACTCCAAGTGTAAATAAAAGTATAGATGATAATATATAAGCACTTGTATAGCGACCACCCAGATACAACGGAAGCCCTTTGTGTACTCTTCCCTCACCCTCTCTGAAACAGCCACAACTCTGAATTTGGTGTTTATCATTACAATTCATGCTTTTAGAGTTTTACTATATAAAGTATGCATCCATAAACAATATACAGTATTGTCTTGAGTATATTAAAACTGTTTGCACTCAACTACTATACTAAAGGTTGGTGGTTCAGACCTACCCAGTGGCAACACAGAAGAAAGGCCTGACAATCTGCTTCTGTAAAGATTAAATCCACTGCTGTCAAGTTGATTCCAATTCATGTACAGTCAAGAAAAACCTATGGGGCAATTTTACTTAGTAACACAGAGGTCACCGTGAGTTGGAATCAACTCAATGGCAACAGGTTTGGTTTTTGGTATCACACTACTTATGCCTCTGCAACTTCCCTCTTCTACCTTTTTTCTGGATAAGGATTAATATTTTGGCTAAAAAATGCAACCATATTAATACATGTAACTAGCTCATTCATTCAAACTGCTATGTAGTATCTCATTGTATGACTACATCACAATTTATTTACCCATTCTCCAGCTGATGGATACTTAGGTTATTTCCAGTTTTTCACTATTATAAAATTTCTGCTTTATAGCTACAGTACAAGCAGGATTTGTGTTTTTTTTTTTTTTAAGTTTGTGCTTAAAAAAATAAATAAAACAGCTAAAGAGATCAGAACAGTAAGTATACCAGAACATTAAAATCGCAGGCTTTTCAAAGTAGAAAATAGCTGTATTGACTATCTCCGTATGTACTTCAGTATTCTATAAAATGGAACTTGACTAAATCCTAATTGTTTATTGAAAGCTTTCCCCATATTAGGTTTATTTAATTATTAAAATTTCACTTAGGATATCATTTAAGCTTGACTAAAAAAACTTAATGGCTCTTACAGAGTAAAGCTCTACTTTCCCTTATAAATAACCATCCCATAAGGCTAAAAACAAGAACTCTAGCACTGTTAACAAAAGAGCTTTCTGAAAGCAACATTAAACCATCTGCAGCATTTCATTCTTAGAGCAAATAAATCAATAAAGAACCAGATGTGTTTATATTTCTGATTACCGCAGTCCAAAAGGTCTTAATGGGCCAGTTTCTTAAAATATGTAAGCTTCTCTCTAAGTACTGAGGAAGTTATAGAGACTATATTTAATTCAGCATTGCTTAAAGTAGAGGCCAGGAAAACAGCTCTTGCTGTATCTTCCCCACCAATCTCCTCCAAGAGCCCTATTTTGTGACAATCCCCTCCTACCTAAAACCACTTTGCTGTTCACTGCTTTGATGTTTTCTGCTAGTTGTCTTTTAGCAAACTCTCCACTCCCAATTCATTCTATATATTACTAAAAGAGATAACTGTGTGTCTAAGTTGCTTAGCACAGGGCCTGGACCATAACCTCAATACATGTTAGCTATTATTGTTTTGTAAACAGAATAATCTACCTAAGGTGTAACTCTAAACGGTTTTGCCATTTATCTGGTCAAAAGCTTTTAATGGTTCCCAATGATGACAAGAAGCTGTGTTACACAGGGGGAAACAAAGTGAAGTACACTGAATAACATCTTTTAAGTCAGTTATTAGTTAAGATCTTGGCTATGCCTCCAACTATTTAAGTGGAGGTTAAATTAACCTTGTCAGAGCTAATTTTCTTCATCCGTAAAATGGGTATAATAATGTCTACTTCTCAGGGTTGTCACAAGGATTACAGATTAAATAACTCAATAACAAAAAAGACAATTAAAAATGGGCAAAGTAGTTGAACAGACATTTCTCTAAAGAAGATATACAAATGGCCAATAAGCACACGAGAAGATGATCGAGGTTGTTGGCCATTCAAACCCACTGCCACTGAGTCAACTCCAACTCACAGCAACCCTACAGGACAAGGCAGAACTGCTTCACAGGGTTTCTAAGGCTGTAATCTTTATGGAAGCAGTCTGCCACATCATCCTCTGCAGAGCAAGTGGCATATGGGTTCAAACTGTCAATCTTTTGGTTAGCAGCTGAGCACTTAATCATTGTGCAAATCAAAACCACAATGAGATACCACCTCATACTCATTAGGATGGCTATTATCAGAAAAACAAAGTAATAAGTGTTGACGAGGATGTTGAGACCTGGAATCCTGGTGCATTGCTGATTGGAATGTAAAATGATGCAGTCCCTATGGAAAACAGTTTGGCAGTTTCTCAAAAAGTTAAAAACAGAATTACCATATGACCCAGCAATTCCACTCTAGGAAACTAAGACAGACATGTTTGGGGGAAGTTAAGATTTTAGCTGAAGTGGCCAGATAAAGCATCAGGAGATATCATTTGAGTGAAGAAGACCTGAAAAAGATAAAGGAATAAGGCACATTGATAACCAAGGGAAGAGCATTTCAATCAGAGGAAAGAGGAAATGCAAAGGCCCTAAGGTGAAGGCGAGCCTGGCATGTTCAAAGAACAGCAAGGGGGAACCCAGTGGAACCAAAGTAAAGTGAGAAAGAGGGAACAGAAGAAGGAAAGGGGGAGAGATAAGGCCTTTTAGGTTATGTGCAGACTTTGGCTTTTAATCTGAGTGATCCAGGAAGCCATTGTAGGGTTTTGAGAATACAGACATGATTTGACTTATGCTCTAATAGGACCACTGTGGCTGTTATGCTGAGAATAGACCAAAGGGAGTAGGAGAAGCAGGCAGACCATGATGACAGAATAAGGCAGAGTAGAGCATTCAAATGGCAGCTGGCTGAATGACTCTACATACAAGGTCTCAATGAATGAGTGAAACTGTGAAAAAAATTATGAGACAATGGGAGAAATTTGAACACTGACTGGATATTTAATGACATTAAGAAATTACTGATTTTTAAATGGGATAATGGTATTATAATTATGCTTTAAGGAGAATCCTTATTTTTTCAGAGATGCATACTAAAGTATTTAAGAATTAAATGATACAGTGTCTGGGATTTGCTTCAAAATAAGCCAGTATATGGAGGAAAAAGTAAGTGGGGATATCTGTGACACAATGTTGACCATGTATTGATAGTTGTTGAGGCAAGGTGATGTAGGCTCACTTTTACTACTTCTCTATTTTTTATTGTTTGAAAATGTCCATAACAAAAAAAAAAAAAAATTCTTTTTTTAAATCGAGAATGAATATAGTTGAGAAAAATGGTTTTAAAAAAAAATACTGGATGGAAAAATGAATGTTCTGAAAAAACTTCAAGAGGCTGGAGTTTTGGGCCAATTCAAAAAGATAAAATGCAACAGAGATATATTTGGTTCCCAAACAGTGTAAAATGGACAAAACCTAGATGAGCAGCTCCTATACAAAAAAAGCGTAGAATTTCTAATATACTGTAAGGTCAGCAAGTAAAATATGAAAAATCTAAAGCAATTCCCCAGTATTTAGAGACGTATAGAACTCTTACAAGTAATGAAAGACAAATAACCCTATTTAAAAATGGGCAAAGAATATGAAGTCATTTCTCCAAAGAAGATACACAAATGGCCAATTAGCACAAGATGCTCAACATTATTAGTCATCGAGGAAATGCAAATACAGCCATAATGAGATATCACTAAAAAAAAAAAAACTGTTGTCTTCAAGTCAGTTCCAACTTATATTGTGACCCTATAGGACAGAGTAGAACTGCCCCCACAGAGTTTCCAAAGGAACAGCTGGAGGATTTGAACTGCCACCTATTGGTTAGCAGCCTGAGCTCTTTAAGAACAAGTGTTGGTGTGAATGTGGAGAAAATGGAACCCTCATACACTGCTAACAGGAATGTAAAGTGGTGCAGCCACTTTGGAAAATAGTCTGTTTCTCGAAAAGTTAAATATAGAGTCACCATTATCATATTACCCAGAAATTCCACTCTTAGTTCCTGCCACACTAAAATGTTCATGTTTTCCAAACCCAAGAGAAATGAAAACATATGTTGACACAAAAACTTGAACATAAATGTTAAGAGTTAAAAGGTAGAAATAACCCAAATGCCCATCAACTGATAAATGAATAAATGAAATGTGATATATCCAAACAGTGGAATATTATTCAGCCATAAAAAGGAATGGAGTATTGATACATGTTACAACATGGATAAATCTTAAGAACATTATGCTAAGTGAAAGAAGCTAGTCACAGAAGACCATATATTGTATGACTCCACTTTTATGAAATGTCAAAAACAGGCAAATCTGTAGAGACAGAAAATAGATAAGCAGTTGCCCAGGAGTGGAGGGGGGGTTGGTGAGTGATAGGTAAGGGTACAGTGTCTCTTTTCTGGATGGTGAAATTGTTCTAAAATTGACTGTAGTGATGACTGCAAAAATCCATGAATATGCTAAAAACCACCAAAAGTAAACTTTAAATGGGTAAATTGTATGATATGTGAACTAAATGTCAATAAAGCTGTTACCAAAAAAAGAGGTACTTTCTCTGTGAGACCATTCTTGAGCCCCCAATAAAGCTGACCATTTTACCCGTGTGTCTCCTCATTCCGCAAGTAGATCAGTACTTGCGACTAACATTTATTTGTTGATATGTCTTTTTTCTCTCAACTACACTGTGGGTGTGTCAAAGCAGGAATATGGCTCATTTTTCTTGGAATCTACAGTGTCTGTACACTTTGTATAGACTATATAAAAAGGTACATCATAAATATTTGTTAAAAGACAATCTTATAGACTGTCATGTAGCAAAATGATTGTGCTCGTTTTACACTCTTCAACGGGCAGAAATGGAACCTACAATGACACACAATTTTAAGAATTTTCAGGTAATTAGGGCTGCCATTTTCTTCAAAGCAGAGGTTTCTGGTTCTGTGAATCCTCTGAAGTGATACTCAAATTTTGGGTGTATAAATAAATAACATGTACATATTCCTAGGGAGCAAATCCATAACCTTCATCAGAAGCTCAAGGGATATGTAACCCAAAAATGGTTTGGATCCATTCACTGCTTTAAAAAGTTAGGAAATTTCAGAGGCAGGGCCAAGATGGCAGAAGAACCAGATGCTTCCGGCGATCCCTCTTCCAACAAAGACCCAAACAAACAAGTGAAATGATTATATTTATGACAAGCTAGGAGCCCTGAACATCAAAGGCAAAGTTGGAAAATGGACTGAGAGGCAGAGGGTGGGGGAGTCGGTTCAGAAGCGGAGAAGAGTTGCTGGACCTGAATTGCCAGGATCCCTCAGGCACCATTCCCGGGAGCAGCTGCAGTGGGCTGGTGGTAGCATTCAGCCGCAGTTTCCTGAGGCAGAAGGCGCCAGCCACACAGCCTACTTACACCTCTAGAACCAGAGAAGAACAGTGCTCTCAGCAAAAGCTAAGTACTTGCGTATATTTTACCACACAGCCACCCCCAAGCCAGCTTCAGAGGCTGTTGATTTCCCTGGGGCTGGGATAGTCCCAACTGAGTGCTTAGAGCCATTCTCCCGGCCTTGGAGAAGGAATAAATTTGCAATTGCGGGAAGAGATAATTTGCCAGCTCCACTAACCTCGGGAGCTCAGGACAGAAGAGGCTCCTGTCCAGGCATAAATGGTCCGTGGACTTTGAAGACATTTCCCCCCTGCGTGGACCTGTGTGGGCCTATTTCATCAGAATAGGCCCTTGTTGGCAGACTGCAACTGTTTCAGCTGTGTGGTGAAGAGGTTGGTGTTTGATGATGGACACCACTTTGCCTATTAAACAGGGTCCTCACCTACCGACACCAGGGGCCTAAGGACTGGTGGCTCCACTCAGGTCACCCAGCTACCCACAACAGGAGTCCAGGGATAACTGGTACCTCCCAGTCCTCACAACCAAAAGCACTGGGTGCCCAAGGTCCATCTGTAGAACTCACCCACCTGTATGCTCTAGGGAAGATGAACACGCTTCCCCCAGAGTCACTTGGGGGACGATTCTCAGCCTCCTGCCTTGTTCAGAGTGTTACCCCCTGCTGCAATCAGATACACCAATCACCCCTGCCCCTCTAACTCTGTAGGACAGAGCCTGTACCACACACTTGATGACCAGCTACCTGGACACCTGAGTTGAATCCATACAAGAAAAGTGAATGGACTCCTAGACTGATATACCTTATAACAGCTCTAACCATTTGGTGATAGAAGTCAGAGCTTCAAAAGTGAAAAAAATCAAGCTAGCTCATTCAAGCAACCCATTTGGGCATATCAAAATGAAACAAAGCAAGAAGCTAGGATACAGTAAACAAACATAAAATAAACTAATATAATAACTTATAGATGGCTCGGAGACAACAGTCAATACCAAATCACATAAAGAAACAGACATGGTCACTTCAACATGCTCTCAAAACAAAGAATCCAGGGATCTTCTAGATGCAAGTGCATTCCTGGAATTATCAGATGCAGAATACAAAATATTAATATACAGAATGCTCCAAGACATCAGGAAGGAAATCAGGCAATACGCAGAACAAGCCAAGGAACACAAAGATAAAACAGTTGAAGAAATTAAAAAGGTTATTCAGGAACATAATGAAAAATTTAATAAGCTGGAAAAATCCATAGATGGACAGCAATCAGAAATTCAGAAGAATAACAATAAAATTACAGAATTAGACAACTCAATAGAAAGTCAGAGGAGCAGAATTGAGCAATTGGAAGGCAGAATTTGTGAACTTGAAGATAAAGCACTTGGCACCAATATATTTGAAAAAAAATCAGATTAAAGAATTTTAAAAAGTGAAGAAACCTTAAGAATCATGTGGAACTCTATCAAGAGAAATAACCTACAAGTGATCGGAGTATCAGAACAGGGAGGTATAACAGAAAATACAGACAGAATTGTTGAAGATTTGTTGGCAGAAAACTTACCAGATACAGTGAAAGATGAGAAGAGATCTATCCAAGATGCTCATCCAACTCCACATGAGGTAGATTTTAAAAGAAAGTCACCAAGACATATTATAATCAAACTTGCCAAAACCAAAGATAAAGAGAGAATTTTAAGAGCAGCTAGGGATAAACAAAAAGTCACCTATAAAGGAGAGTCAGTAAGAATAACCTCGGACTGCTCGGCAGAAACCATGCAGGCAAGAAGGCAACGTGATGACTTATATAAAGCATTGAAGGAAAAAAATTGCCAGCCAAGAATCATATAACCAGCAAAACTGTCTCTCAAATATGAAGGTGAAATTAGGACATTTCCAGACAAACAGAAGCTTAGAGAATTCGTAAAAACTAAACCAAAATGATAAGAAATACTAAGGGAGTTCTTTGGTTAGAAAATCAGTAATAACAGCTATCAACCCAAGACTAGAACATTGGACAGAGCAATCGGAGGTCAATCCAGACAGGAAAATCACAAAAATAAATTAAGACTAAAAAAGTGCTCGACCTTTACACGAACAGATATACTCACACCCATGTTCACTGCAGCGCTGTTTGCAATAGCAAAAAGATGGAAGCAACCAAGGTGCCCACCAACAGCTGAATGGATAAATAAATTATGATATATTCACACAATGGAATACTACGCATCAATAAAGAACAATGATGAATCTGTGAAACATTTCATAACGTGGAGGAATCTGGAAGGCATTATGCTGAGCGAAATTAGTCAGTTGCAAAAGGACAAATATTGTAAAAGATCACTATTATAAAAACTCAAGAAATAGTTTAAACAGAGCAGAAAATATTCTTTGATGGTCACGAGAGGGGGGAGGAAGGGAGGGTGGAAGAAGGGTGTTCACTAATTACATGGTAGATAAGAACTACTTTAGGTGACGAGAAAGACAACACACATTACAGGCGAGGTCAGCACAACTGGACTAAACAAAAGGCAAAGAAGCTTCTGGAATAAACTGAATGCTTCAAAGGCCAGTGTAGCGGGGGCAGATGTTTGGGGAGCACGGGACATATAAGTCAACTGGCATAGTAAAATCTATTAAGAAAACATTCTGCATCCCACCTTAGAGAGAGGCGTCTGGGGTCTTAAACACTAGCAAACAGCCATCTAAGATTCATCAATTGGTCTCTGCCCACCTGGAGCAAAGGAGAATGAAGAACACCAAGGACACAAGGTAATTACGAGCCCAAGAGACAGGAAGGGCCACAAAAGCCAGAGACTACATCAGCCTGAGACCAGAAGAGCTAGATGGTGCCAGGCTACAACCAATGACTGTACTGACAGGGAACGCAAAGAGAACCCCTAAGGGAGCAGGAGAGCAGTGGGATGCAGACCCCAAATCCTCATAAAAAGACCAGACTTAATGGTCAGACTGAGGCTAGAAGGACACTGGTGGTCATGGCCCCCAGACCTTCTGTTGGCCCAGGACAGGAGCCATTCCCAAAGCCAACTCTTCAGACAGGGATTGGACTGGACAATGGGATAGAAAATGATACTGGTGAAGAGTGAGCTTCTTGCATTAAGTAGACACATGAGCCTATGTTGGCATCTCCTGTCTGGAGGGGAGATGGGAGGGCAGAGGGGGTCAGAAGCTGGCCAAATGTACACGAAAAGAGAGTGGAGGAAAGGGATGCACTATCCCATTAGGGGGAGAGCAATTAGGAGTATATGGCAAGATGCGTACAAATTTTTGTATAAGAGGCTGACTTGATTTGTAAACTTTCACTTACACCACAAGAAAAATTTTTTTTAAATTTTGGAAAAACCTGGAAACAGATAAAGGTGATAGTTGAATAGCATGACAAACATAATTAATGTCACTGAATTGTACGTGCAAAGAATGTTGAAATGGCAAATGTTTTGTTACATACACATTTACCACAATTTTAAAAAATAAAAAAAGATCTACAGATTAAAAGTACAAGGGAAATGTTAAAATATTATACAAATACAAAGTTTTGTTAACATAATTTGTTTTACAAGGAGAGAATACAAGCTGTGGGAACTGTACACAGAAATCATTAAATTGTACGCAAGAAGATGGAAAAAAAAGTTAGCAAATTTCAATTACTGTGATATATTGTTTAAGGTAAGTGTTTGCTTAGAATATACCACTTCAATAACTTGTAATCCAAAAAGAAAATATACACTGATATTAGTAGCTTCATAATTTTAATCAATTAATTCAAAAGTATCTATTGCCTATTATATGCCAGGTGGAAATACAGTGGTAATCTAGAAAGACAAAGCCCCTGCCCTCGTAGAGCTTGCATTCTAGAAAGTCAAGACAAAAAATAAACAAGTAAACAAATAAGAAAATTTCATGTAGTGATACCTGCAATGGAGAAAATAAAGTAACATGATGGAACAGATAATGATGGGAGTGGAAAGAGGGTTATTTTCCGTGGAGTCAGCAGGGAAAGTCTGCTGAGGTTACATTTGAGCTGAAATTTGAACCATGAGAAGGAAGCTGAGGGAAGAGCACTTCAGGAATAAAGAGTACAGGATGTGCAAAGATCCTAAGATGAGAACACTGAATACCAGCACTTGAGTCTTCAAGGGAAAGAACCATGTCCAATCTCCACTCTGTACTCTCTACAACATCCAGAAGAGTGTCTCCCACTCACATTCAATAGCACTAGTTCAGGAGAATTCAGCATAATGGAAATTCAACTCCATAAAAACCTTTTAGAAGAATCTTCACTGCTTAGGGTCATCATTAATTTACTCTTCTTCAAGGCAGACAATATCATTAGACAAAGGGAGTAAAGACTTTTGGATTTTGTAATAAGACAAAAATTAAAAAAGAGAGAGAGAGAGACCAAACACGCAAAGATTTTTTAGAAGTCTCTTCCAGGTTGATAGTTTTACAAGCTTAAAGATTAGATGCAAATTCTGTAAACAGAATTTTGTGTTCAATCTTCCCTCCACCCCTAGAGCTTAGTACTTTGCATTTATGGTACTTACAATCTATAATGCAAAAGAGAGTAAAAGTACAGCCAGTATGCAAAAGTTAGAGAGAAGTAAAAGTTCAAAAGGAGCTGTCCAGCAAGCAACGTGCTGAACGCCAGTAGAAGGTTTCAGAGACTCTAAGGCAATGTCTCAAGGATATTACAGACGGAATTTACAGGAGAAAATTACCAATAGAACTTCATGATCTCTAGAAAATTCTTCTAGTTCCTTCTCCCAGCCTTTGGCACCCAGGCCTTTACACTCACTCTTTCTGTAACTCCCTCCCCTCCCCCCGCTCCATGCAGTGACAGATTAGAATTTTAAACACCACATACATCATACCACTAATAAAGGATTAACAAAGTGATACAGCTTAAGTAAGGGGAACAGAACAATTTGTTCATCTCGACCTCAGTAACTAAAATTTGGGTATCCAAAACCTTCAAGTTATATTTTAAAAGCTACAAAAACAGCCCAGAGCAGTGAGTGCCCTACACCAAGCTGAAAGTACACAACGGATTCAGGTTAAAAATACCAATTCAAACTGATCTTATTTCATACTAACGCACGACAGAAAGCACACGGAAATCCTAAGAGAGGAACCCAACTGGGAGGCTTCCTGACTCAAAGCACTTCAACAGCTGCTGAACAAGATGAGTTAAACCAGAAAAGGAAGGGACTGCGAGCAAAACTCAAATGGGTCTGTGCAAGGCTACCCAGGCACGTAGGTCTAGATTCCTGGTCCTTGCCTGCGGCAGGACCTCAGGAGGGACCCGGTGCCCGGCGGAGCTGCCCGCCGCCCGCCGATGCCCAGGGAACCCGTGGGCCTTGGCAGCACCCAAACGTCCCGTCCGCACTCTTGCCCGTTTGGCGGATACCTAGGTGGGGACCGGAGAGCCCAGAGTCCCCGTCCCTCAGCAGCGTCCTTCGTTCTCCTCGCCGGGGTTAGATGCGCAGCCCTGGGAGGCCACGCCGGGCAGCTCCCAAGTGGGTGGCCCCACCTCGAGATGGCCCCGGCCGGGCCGCCCGCTCTTACCTTCGGGCGCCGGCGGCGGCTCCTGCCGCTTTCCGCGGGACAAGAAAGCCTTAGGCAGCAGCAGCGACACAGCCAGGACGAGCCCCGAGGCCAGGGCCACCCTCTGTACTGTGGAGTACGCCATGGCCGCTCGCCGTCGCCGCAGGTGGCAGGCTCCAGCCGGAAGCGGAACTGGAACCTCGGCGCCGGCGGCTGCCGCCGACAGAACCGCGGGGCGCGCGACGGCGCCGCGCGAGGGACAAGCTGCGCGAGGCGTCCGCACTTCAGCTCGCGTCGGGATTTGACCTGGTCCTCTCTCGTTACTGGTCACAGGAAGTGGTACTCTCGTCTTCCAGTTTGCACAAACTAGAAACTCCTCCTGCTTTACTCTCCACCTCCATCTGTCCTGTGCAGCCTACCGCCAACCTCTTCTCTCCATCCCCACCTAACAGCCACCGTATCAACATCTACTCCTAGGCCCACCCCTAGACCGCCGCCAGCAATTGCCTGATGGCTGCAACCAACTCACTGGTCTTCCAGCTTCCATTCTTGCCTCTCACATCCATTCTCCATCTGCAGTCAGAGGGGATAATTTTAAAACTCCAGCAGAATTATCGCTCTCCTCTGCATAAATTCCGTCAATAACTCTTCATTGTCCTCAGAACAAGGGTCAAAATCATTCCCATGACCTCAAGGCCCTACATAATCTGGCCTAACCAGTGCTCTACCCATGCTGGATCATTTGCTATTTCCCTAGTGTATTCCTGGCTTTCAGAGAAACTTATCTCGTCCTGTTCCCTCTGCCTGGAAAATTCTTGACACTATCTCCACCTGTCAGAAATGTCTCTGACGAACAGCTTAAAAATACTACCCTCATGAAACTTTTTCAGTCAGCCTCTCGTTCCTGTGTATCCTCACAGTTCTTTGTTACTGACTTTATTCATTCATTTAACAAACTTGGCACTAGAGGGCCTAATCAATCAGATGGGTTCATTTATGGGGTAGAGAGGTATCCAAGCAAGAAAATGCAGGACATACACTAGACTCTGGAGTAGTCAGCTCAACTGAAAGGAGGAGTCAGAAAAAAGCTCCTTACAGGAGGTGAAATTTGAGTTAGTTTTTGAAGAATGAGTAACTTATGAGGCAGACAGGTGTGAGGGGTTAAAGGGTATTCAAGAAAAAGGAAACAAAGCAAGAGCATGAAAACTTGAAGCTTCTTGGTGTGTTCAGAAAACCATCAGTAATTCACTTTGGCTGGGCCATGTAGTTGGTGACAGGACACAAAGTGATGAGACTACAAAGAAGAGCTGTAGCTAGATTGTGAAAAGCTTAGCTATGACAGATGAAAAAAAAAAAAATGAGGCACATGCATTTATCTTTGCTTTCTCCTGACACCTTACGAAAGTGGAAAAACAGTTAAAGTGTATAAGCCACAAGATTAAAGAGAATGGGAGAAACATGACAGCAGACAAGAAATGTCAGAATTTTGTAAGATGCATAGCACCAACGTCCAAAAGAAATATAATGTCAGCTACATGTAATCTAAGAATTTTAGTAGTTTCTTTCTTAGAAAGTAGAAAGAAACAGGTGATGTTAATTTTAATAATGCACTTCATTTTGCCCAATATATCCAAAATATTATCAATTCAACATGTATAGCACTAGTCACATTTCAAGGGTTCAGTAGCCACATTTGGCTAGTGGCTACCATATTGGACAGTGCAGATGTACAGTAGAGAAAGCAAAGTGCCTACATACGAAAAGCCTATAAGAAACAAACTACAGGTAGTCCTCAACTTACAACGTTTTCAAGTTTACAGCGAACCACACTTAGAACCATCCTTTTTCTGTTGTACATATTATTGTTAGTAACATGTACTGCATACAATACTGCAGCGTGTAATTTGCTGATGTTATCATTCTCATGTCAACCACCAAAGACAAAAGTCAGATTTATAAAAATACTGATAATAAAGGACAATAATAATGAAAATTAAAAAACAGAAAGAGGTATTCGACTTACATCAGAACTGACTTATGATGGAGTTGTTGGAATGGAACCCTGTTGTAAGTTGGGGACCACCTGTAATTGGAGGCAATTGGTCTCTTTAAAGTCAGGGGTGTGGAGTGAGGTCAAAAAAGGACTGGTTGAAATTCTGGTTAAGAAAGAGTTGGATATTCTCCAAATCTCATTCATCAATTCATGCATCCAGCTTGCCCCTACTGACATTACTCAGGCATCATCATCATCGATCTCATTTGTTGTTGTTAGGTGCCATCAAGTCAGTTCCAACTCATAGCCACCCTGTGTACAACAGAATGAAACACTGCCTGGTTCTGCACCATCTTCCCAATCGTTGCTATGCTTAAGCCCATTGTTGCAGCCACTGTGTCAATCCATCTCATTGAAGGTCTTCCTCTTTTTCGCTGGCCCTCTACTTTGCCAAGCATGATGTCCTTCTCCAGGGATTGATCCCTCCCGACAACATGTCCAAAGTATGTGAGATGTAGTCTCACCATCCTTGCTTCAGAGGAGCATTCTGGTTTTACTTCTTCCAAGACAGATTTGTTCATTCTTTTGGCGGTCCATGGTATATTCAGTATTCTCCAACACCACAGTTCAAAAGCGTCAATTCTTCTTCGGTCTTCTTTATTCATCATCCAGCTTTCACATGCATAGGAGGTGATTGAAAACACTATGATGTGGGTCAGGCGACCTTGGTCTTCAAGGTGACATCTTTGCTTTTCAACACTTTAAAGAGATCTTTTGCAGCAGGTTTGCCCAATGCAATGTGTCTTGATTTCTTGAAATCTGCTTCCATGGGTACTGATTGTGGATCCAAGTAAAATGAAATCCTTGACAACTTCAATTTTTTCTCCATTTATCATGATGTTGCTTACTGGTCCAGTTGGGAGGATTTTTGTTTTCTTTATCTTGAGATGTAATCCATACTGAAGGCTGTGGTCTTTGATCTTCATCAGTAAATGTTTCAAGTCCTCTTCACTTTCAGCAAGCAAGGATGTGTCATCTGCATAACACAGGTTGTTAATGAGTCTCCCGCCAATGCTGAAGTCCTGTTCTTCTACATATAGTCCAGCTTCTGGTATTATTTGCTCAGCATACAGTTTGAATAAAAAAAAAAAAAAACAGTTTGAATAGGGATGGTTAAAGAATACAACACCTTTCCTGAGTTTAAACCACGCAGTATCCCCGTGTTCTGTTTGAACAACTGCCTCTTGATCTATGAACAGGTTCCTCATGAGCACAATTAAGTGTTCTGGAATTCCCTTTCTTTGCAATGTTATCCATAATTTGTTATGATCCACACAGTCGAGTGCCTTTGCATAGTCAGTAAAACACAGGTAAACATCTTTCTGGTATTCTCTGCTTTCAGCCAGGATCCACATGACATCAGCAATGATATTCCTAGTTGCATGTCCTCTTCTGAATCTGGCTTGAATTTCTGGCAGTTCCCTGTTGACATGATGCTGCAGCCGCTTTTGAATGATCTGCAGCAATATTTTACTTGAGTGCGATGTTAATGACGTTGTTTGATAATTTCTGAATTTGATGGGATCACCTTTCTTGGGAAAAGGCATAAATATAGATTGACATCATGGGCATCACTAAAAATTATTGAGTCCTCACTATGTGCCAAAAGGAGCCCTGATGGCGGAAATGGTTAAGTGTTCTGCTGCTGACCAAAAAGTTGGTAGTTCAAACCCATCTGGTTGCTCTGTGGGAGAAAGACCTGGTGATCTGCTTCCATAAAGATTATGACAAGAAAATCTTATGAGGCAGTTCTGCTCTGTCACATGGCGTCAATATGGGGTCACTATGAGTTGGAATCAACTCAATGGTACGTAATAACAACAGCTCTGTCAGGCATCTTACATATTTTAACTCAGTTGATTCTCCCAACAACTTTACAAGGTAAGCACTATTATTATAGCCCTGTTTTACAGAGGAGAAAGCTAAAGCACAGAAAGCTTAAGTAATTTGCCAACATAACATAAACTGGAAGCTATGATTTAAACCTAGGCATGGTTACCTTAGAATATGCCCTTGTAACTACCACTTTTACTCTTTGGAAGGGTTGAATCAGAGAAGGTCTGGACTCATGGACAACAGGCACAGCTTGGGAAGGTGGTGACTGATGGGATTGGGCCTCTGAGAGATGCAGAAGAATCTGGATGACTCCCAGAATTCTTGCTTGGTGACCAGGTAAACACTGTGCCATATACCAAGATTCTGATAAGAGAAGAATCAGGTTTGTGGGGAAAATGATGAGTTCAGACTTAGATTAGTTGAGTTTAAGGTTCTATGAAATATCCATGTGGAGATATCCAGTTGGATATGAGGGTTTGGAGCCCAGGAGAGATATTCGGGCTGGAAATAGATGTGGAAGTCATCAACCCATCAACAATAAGTGAATTCTGGGAGAAGATGGCATTTACAAGAGTGCTGCTGTAAAGTGCTAAGAGGCCACAGTGGAAATCTAGGTTACACCAATATGTTGAATTTGCCAAGTATCAGAACAGAAATGGGATGGAAAGGAAAATAATAATCCAGGTGTTAAAATCTTCAATAAGTGAGAAGTTACTGGAAGGTGTGAGGTGACATAAACAAAGGGTGTAATGAGCAGCACACAATAAGCACTTCTAAGGATCTGTGGTTTTTAAAGGAAGAGGAGGAAGAAACAATTTGAAAGTTGCAATGGGTAACAAGTTGGAGATTTACCCCATCCACAGGCCTTGAGCTGTGGGAAGAAAAATAACTCTTATTTACTTTCTCCAGACACCTCTGCAAGGGAAGAGGTGGTGAACAGGGAAAGTGTGAGGTGGTGGAGAGAATCTTGGTCTGGGAGTAGGGAGATCTGGGTTTCAATCCAGGTGCAGCCAGTAATTGTCAGGGTGATCCAGGGCAAGTCCCTTTCCTTCTGCAGGCCTCAGTTTTTCCTTTGGTCCAATAATAAGAGGGCTGAGCTAACTGATCTCTGCAATGGAGAGATAATATTTTAAAATTCCTACAATATATTTTATTTAGTCAAATATATTAAAAACATTATTATCTCAGTATGAGTAGCACTAGTCGAATTTCAAGGGCTAAATAGCCACATATGGCTAGCGGTTACAGTACTAGATAGTGCAAGGGAGAACTGCAAGGGAAGCAGGGCCCTGAGGGGACAACTCAATTTCTATTAGAATAAGAAAGTAAGAGAAACTTCAAAGAAGTAGAGGTTGTAGGAGTTTTTCTGATGACAGACCTTGAGTCCAGAGGGCACAGTAAGTGTAAGGCTTGGGGAGTCAGGAAGGGATAGGAGATGGAGTAAAATTAAAATATCTACTGAGCAGTATGGGGGTGAGTGGATACGTGAAGATGGAAGATTTGGGAGGCTTGAAAACATCTGATGGCGACCAAGGTAAATAAAAAAAAAAAGTTTTTTTCTTTTTTAGGTAGGTGTAAAAACAGCATGGGGGTGGTGTCTGACCTCCTCCTACCCTACAAGGGGGAAAGAGAACCAAGATCAACCATGCAAGGCTGACCCCCATGAGGTGGAGGTCAGACAAGCTTCCTCTCTTCACCATCTTTACCAATTCTGACACCATCCTTCCCTCCCACAGCACTCTCTACTTCTCTACTGGGTTTGATAATTCATTGCAATGGTCACACAGAGTTCACAGTTACAATTCAGGCTCAGGAACACTCAGGATACAGGTCTTCCATAAGGGCAGCTGCTTCCAAGCAGTGCTTGAAGGCATACTTCTCCCTGGCCTTAGGCCTCTCCCCAAAGGCATTCAGTTTTCTCTCTCTGTGGGTCAGGAAGCCCACCACACCATCTCCTGCTGCCGGGTCTCTCCTGCCACCGCTTCTCACTATCTTCAGAGTTACTGTTCTATTTCTCTCTGTCTCTGCTTCCAGGAGCTTCTCAGTACAGGGATCCCTGGTACAAAGGACATGCTGGCTTGCTTATTTCAAATGCAGTGGAATGGCAAAATTGACCAATCCCTTTGGTGGGCCACAATTACCCTATCACATGGTCCCGCCCAGTCACTTAGGTAGGAGTTACAATGCCATGGCTAGAAAGGCCACACACAAGTAATCAGTCACATCACGGTAGGGATCATGATCACATTAGTCCTGGAAATAGCATAAGGAAAGGTGAAAATGCAAAGTTATAGTCCGGAGTATTTTTCTGGCAGTATATTCAATATTGTAGCCCGGGGGGGTGTGAGCCTGGAGGAGACAGGGGCCTCCTCAGGGGGACAGAGCTATTAGGCAGCTCAAGGAGCTAGGGAAGCTTGGGTGGTTCCTGGGATGGCTACTCTCTCTGTTGGCTGGTAATGTTGTGGAGCCGAGAGCACACTATGATTCAAGACCTCTTGAAAAACTCAGATCCTATCTCTGAAGTGAAGGCTCAGTTTTCCAAGAAGATATCAGTGGAGAACTGAGATCTGAAGTCTGATGAGTTTAGTGTAGAAAAGGAGAAAACGACAAGGAAGTAGAGATGGCAAATACAATCCATTCTATATGGAGCTTGCATGTAAAGAAATGACAAAATGTACCGTGATAACTTGAAGATGTCTGAGGGTTGAGTGGGCAGTTGTTCTTTTCTAAACAAGGAAGAGCTTGAGCATGTTTATGCATTTAGGGGTTAAACACCAGAAAGGGGGAGCTGGGAACTATGGGATCAGTGGGGACCAGTGTTGGATCAGGTCCCAGATTCCAGAGCAGACATGAAGGACAGACATCTGGGACACAAGGCTAAGGATCAGCTTGGATTAAAGGAGATAGGAGTAAATTCAGGCACACATAAAAGGAGTCATGTAGGGACAGCAAATTAAGAGAGCTCATTTCTCATTGCCTCAGTCTTCTTGGTAAGGGATATGGTCACACCATTTTCTAAGAAAGGGCAGAATGGAGGATGACTTCTTAAGTGTGGTGAAGGTTTGGAAAGGGAAAAATTGCTGCTCGTAAACCACTCCGGCTTGGCAAAGGTGCTCCCTTTTGGGCTTAAAGATAACCAGGGCCCACCTATTCTCTCCATGAAGATAGGAACGTCCTCCAAGGAACGCATTCCTGCCCGCCCTCCCCCCCTCCCCCCACAAAGCATCCCCCAAGCCTGGCAGCGTACAAGACTGCTAGAAGACTGAAGGTGGGTGGGGAAGTTAGAGTGGAGAGGCCCTTAGAGATCAGTTAGCTCAGCCCTCTTCTTATTGGACCAAAGGGAAAACCGAGGCCTGCAGAGGGGAAGGGACTTGCCCTGGATCACATTGATAATTAGTGGCTGCACCAGGAGATCTCCTGACACCCAGACCAGGATTCTCTCCATCGCCTTACACTGTCCCTGCCAGTCTGCCCCTTCTTTGAGCAGTAATGAGGACATAGTCTTTAAAAGTTAACAGCTAGAGCCTCTGTTTGCTGGGTTTAAAAAATCTGTTGCTTCCTTTTGGTTAGATGTCCTTTTCCCACCTGATAGCCTGTGGGGAAGTGCCCCAGAGCATTTATCATTGTGAGTTGAGAGACTTGGTCTGACCATGAAATCAACCATAAATCAAAATTTCTTTATTAGGGCACTGACTGAATTCTTGTGGGATGGAATGAAGGCTGAGGAAAAGAAAATTCCAGGGCATGTACTTATGAATAATTATGGAGTAAACTTCTCCTAGGGTTGAATCAACAGCTGTTTCTTTAATTCCTTCTAAATATGAGATCTCCTTGGGAGGTAGGACCTGGGAGCCTGCAGGCAGGACAGTTTATGAGACGGCTACTGTTTCATGTCTGCTCTCTTCATGATCCTCTCTCTCTTTCCTCTGCTTTCTCCTTTTTCCTCCTTCTCTCCTACCTTATTTTCATTTCCTGTATGGATGGCCTTCTTCCTCTTCCAGATAACTTGCCTGAGTTCTCCTTTGTCTTTCCTCTCCTTCTTCCTTCAGTTCCTCATGTGCCTGTATTCAGGCTGAGGGCACAGATTGAGCAAAGGCTTAATAGTCACAGTTCATTTGGGGAATGCTACTGCAGCCCAGAAAGAGGAAGAATGGGTAGGAAGCCAGGCAGAACTGGTGAATTTTTATCCTGAAGGTAATGAGGAAACATCAAAGAGTTGTAAGCAGAAGAGAGGAATGTCAGATGTGTGTTGAGAAAAGGTTACTCTGGGGCAGCAGGGAGGACAGGAGAAGGTGAGGCTAATTAGGGGTTCATACAATAGTCCTGGTGAGGAGTGATAAGGCTGCAGCAGAGGAGACTGAAAGGCAAGACTGCTACCCTTTGAACTGTGAAGTGGAGAGTTAGGACATATGGTCTTCCTGTACCCAGCCCTCGTGGCGCAGTGGTTAAGCATTGAGCTGCTAACCAAAAGGTTGGCAATTTGAATCCAATAGCTGCTCCTTGGAAACTCTATGGGGGCAGTTCTATTCTGTCCTATAGTGTTGCTATGACTTGCAATTGACCCAATGGCAACAGGTTTAGTGCCCAGCCCCAGGCTCCTGCTTGGCTTACCCTCACTCCACTGTTTCCTCTCTCACTTTGCCCCAGGCGCTCAGCCACATGTCTGTTCCCTACACCCACAGGGTGCTTTGTCTCTGGGCATGTTCCTCACCTCCCTCCCATCCCATGATACAGTTGCAGAATTAAACACCTGCTTTCCCTACAAGACGCACCCTTCAGTCCTGCCTACCGTCAAATTTGCCTGCTTATCCATCTGTAGAAATGCAAATGGGGAACAGAAATCTTGCCCTGGCAAAACAAAGGTCCCACCGTCACAACAGATTCAAAGTCCAGTCTTTGTCTTCCAGCAACCTCTGGGTGGTGCCTGAAGCCCAGCGTGCCTCCTGCTGTTCTCCCACTTCTGCTTTATTCCCAAGAATACAGCTCATCTACCGCAGTCCTTGTTCTGATGGACATTGGGTAGACACTTTGCCCATGAATGCCCACAGGTCATCAAAATACATCCTTATGCCAGAAAAGGGGATATGAATAGAATTACAGAGAGTCCCACTGGCCCTAAACGGGCAGTTTGCACCCTACCAGTCCCCAGACTAACCCAACATAGGTCTTTGGGCCTCATCCCAGATAAGAATTCTTTACAAATAACTGAGTTCTAGTCTTACATCCTTAGAAGCAAGAATGGTGTGATTTTTTCTTGCTTACTTTGGACATGTCATCAGAAAAGACCAATCGTTAGAGAAGGACATCATGCTTAGTAAAGTAGAGGGTCAGTGAAAATGAGGGAAACTCTCAAATGGATTGACGTAATAGCCTCAACAATGGACTTAAACATACCAATAATTGTAAAGATGGCACAGGACTGGGCAGCGTTTCATTCTGTTGTACATAAGGTCACCATGAGTCAGAGCTGACTTGACAGTAACTAACAACAATGAAGTCTTACGTCTGCCACTTTGCGGTCTTACACAAAGCCTTTTGCCTCTCAGGGCCCCAGTTTTCTCATCTGTGAAATGGAGACTGCGAACTCCATGCTGTTTTCCTCCCACTGAGCTAGCAAATGTGGTGAAGCCTGGAAGGCAATCATGTGTGAGAAAGAAATAGCAGCAGTAACTGCACACAGCTCAAAGGTCCGCCTGCAGAAAGAAACCTGGAATCAGAAAAGAAAAGATAGTTTCAGAAGAAAGCCTTTAGGGAGGAAGCCTCTGGAAGGCCTATATTCCTCATCCTAAAACTTTATCCAACTGGGGCTGGATGGGCAAGGGGTAGGGAGTATAGGGACGGAGGCTTCCTGGTGGTGATTAGCAAGGTGAGAACGTCCTTACAGTGGCTTTCCTACCCGCCTCTCTTCGCTTGCCCCTGGCGGACAGAGAGCAGAGAGAAGTCACAGTTGGATACCTTGGGCCTTTCTGCTTTGAATGAGGAAATAGTGTTCAGCTCCAATTAATTAAGCAAACTGATAGAAATTCCCCGCTTAAGTCACATTTTGCATATCCATAATCTCTGCACTACATTTTCTGTATACTTTACCCCTGGGTTAAAATTGGTGAGCATTTAAATGCTTCCTCACATAATCTTGCTAAAGCACACTGTTGCCTATAAATATTCATGCCACTGCCAAAACATTTGCAAGCTTTCCCCAAAGGTGAAATGTGTGTAATGTACTTTGTCTTCTGGGTATAAATATTATCCAATACATTTTGGTTAATATGAATACACTAATTATTCCTGTAACCCTTTTTAAAAGGGTCATCTTCATGATGTGAATTTTTAAAAAATGTAATTACAGTAATTGGATACTTAATCTAATTAAAATTTGTTTTATCTTTAATGGGAATTTTTCTAAAGAGGCGGAATGACAATTGGCTTTTTGATAATGACTGTTTTCTTTCTGCAGGGGGATCAAGTTGGTGGAAACTTGGAAAACCAGGCAGCTTTGTGTCTGCCAGTGTCCTCATTGCTGAGCAGAGCAAGGCCAGTCTTTCCCCTTCTCCTTAAGACTCAGTACTTCAGTGGGGAAAGTGGGTTTTAGTTACTGAAGAGAGAGGAGGAAAAGACTAGAGGCACCTTCTTTCTTCTAACAACTCCTCTGGACCTATGATTAGTCCATGGTGGGTGTCATGGATTGAATTGTATCCCCCCAGAATATGTGTCAACTTGGTTAGGCCGTGATTCCCAGTATCGTGTGGTTGTCCTCCATTTTCTGATTGTAATTTTATGTTAAAGAGGATTAGGGTGGGATCGTAACACCCTTACTAAGGTCACATCCCTGATCCAATGTAAAGGGAGTTTCCCTGGAGTGTGGCCTGCACTGCCTCTTATTTTACAAGAGATAAAAGGAAAGGAAAGCAAGCAGAGAGTTGAGGACCTCACACCACCAAGAAAGCAGTGTCGGGAGCAGAGCGCGTCCTTTGGACCCAGGGTTCCTGTGCAGAGATGCTCCTAGTCCCGGGGGAAAATTGATGACAAGGACCTTCCTCCATAGCCGATAGAGAGAAAGCCTTCCCCTGGAGCTGACTCCCTGAATTTGGACTTCTAGCCTACTAGACTGTGAGAAAACTAATTTCTCTTTGTTAAAGCCATCCACTTGTGGTATTTCTGTTATAGCAGCACTAGATGACTAAGACTGGCATTGACCTAAGCCTGCTAGAGCAGGGTCCTTGGCTGGGCTTCCTGGATCTGGAACTGGAGGAGAAGCAGCTCCATGCTGCTTTGTGGCTCATGATGCTGGATAGAGTTGTAGTGGGTGCTGTTAGTGCCCTCTCGTCCACCCTGGAGGTCATCTGCAGACAGTTCCTGTCACAAGTTGGGCTCCTGTGTCTCTCTGTCTAGGCCCTTCTCTGGCCTTGGGAGCAAGCTAGGCTTACCCTGGGGACAGTCCAGAAGTATCCAACAGTTACTGCACCCAGAGCAACTCTCAAACAGTGAGGTAGGGAGTTGGTAGATAAATACTTCAGCTTCCTTGCTTTTGGGATGACAGTGCTGAGGAGTGCTCCACACATCCTTTCAGAGGCAGATTAGTGGGATTGAGCTTTAGTTGTTACAGCTGTAACCCACTCACTAACACACCCCTTTCGACTTCCCTTTCCTTTCTTCTCTCATAACCTCACTCCCTTGATGCTTCTTGGGATCACCTTCCAAATAATGTTTATTGTTGTTGTTGTTAGCTGCCATCAGGTTGGCTCCAACTCATGGTGACCCCATCTACAACAAACGAAACATTGCCTGGTCCTGCACCATCTTCACAATTATTGGTATACTGTAGTCCTTTGTAGAGGTTAATGTGTATTTTGAGTGCCTTCCAACCTAGGGGACTCATTTTCCAGCACTAAATCGGACAATGTTCTGTTGTGATCTATAGGATTTTCATTAGTTAATTTTTGAAAGTAGATTGCTGGGTCTTTCTTCCTAGTCTATCTTAGTCTGGAAGCTCCACTGAAATCTGTACACCATGAGTGACCCCCTTGGTATTTGAAATACTGGTAGCATAGCTTCTAACATCATAGCAACATGCAAGCTATCGTGGTATAAAAAAACTGAGAGACAGGGGTTGGTCCAAATAATGTAGAACACCCAAATTCTTGCCTCAGAATCTGCTTTGGTGGGAGCCCAAACTAAGATAGATGCAAGTTGGGGTTTCTAGGTTACTATTTTTTTATTTTTTCCACCATATTGAGAAGGCCTTTCTATAGACCAGCAGCAACCAGCAGAGATGTTGATGCAGAGATGAATGGTGAGTGGTTCTGATGGTGCTGAATCCTGGTTTTGACCCCAAGACTCTCCTTGCTCCTTCTCATCCTCAGAATCTCTGAGCTGCCTCAAATCCTTCCCAGCTATGTGACTCAATAAATTCCTCCCATTTTTGTGTGTGTGAAGCTAGTTTGAACTGGATTTCTACCTCTTGCAAATGAAAGTATTACTCTTACGAAAATTGAGTTTGTGTACAAAGAAGTTAGAATAGAGCCTGCCTCATATTAAATGCTACTAATATTATTATTTGGAAGCCTTGGTGGCATAGTGATTAAGAGCTGCACCTGCTAAACATAAAGGTTGTCAGTTCGAATCCATCAGGTGCTCCTTGGAAACACTATGCGGCAGTTCTACTCTGTCCTAGAGGGTAGCTATGAGTCAGAATTGACTCGATAGCAACAAGTTTTTTAAGATTATTATTAAGGACATATAATTATTATTCAACATTTAACCTGTTTCCAGAAGGGGTTGTAGAGCAAGGACTTAGGGCCTAGAAAAAAGTCACAAAAGAAGTCAGTTTAAATCTATTTTAGGTCTCCCATTTTGTCTTTTTCAAAACTTGTTTCAGTTGATGTCCACCTTCTCTCTTAGAGATATTTACATAATAACTATAGCCTTACTATCTCCTTTCTTCTTACTGATCACTAAAAATGGGCAATTAAAAATTATTCTATGTTGCTTAAAGGTCACCTTGATTCTGCTATGATTTTGTTAGCAAGTGACATAAACAGACTGCCAGTGGGAATGAGCCAGTAGATTCAAGTCATGGCAGGCTCTGCCTGGCTGAAGGGCCACATAAGGACTTCCAAGAGTCGGGACTTTTGCCTTCATGGACCTCAGCATCCATAACAAACAAACAAAAATTAAAATTATATATTATGACTGCAAAAAGGCAAATATGTTAACATTATATGTTAAAACATTTCCTTGATCTAAAAATTCATTTTTCCTTCTGATTTTAAAAGACTTCAAAACTTTTTTGTGGGGCCCTGAAAGTATGGTATGCTCTAGGCACTGTACCCAGGATTCCTAATAGCTACATAGGCCCTCCTTGGCTGAATTGGAGCCTGCTGTTTGGTCCGTGAGTCACACTCCAGGAAGCCTAGTGTGCAGTGAAGAAGTCATGTGACTCCTAGTTTATGTTTTCCATATCACATAGTAGTTTTTAATTGTATTAAATATAGGAGCAAAATGTTGCTGTTTTTAGAGAAGTTGCCAGCAGGTGTTCTGCATTCTAGGATAGCAGAGGACTTCATCTTGGCAAAAGGAAAAGGCCTCCATGAACCTTTTGGTTATAAAAAGGCAAGGCCCAGAGGGTCTTCTGGACTGAGCAGGGGTTGAGACAAAGAAGACTAAGGGGCCTTCCGGAATAAATAAAATGATATTTTCCTGCAATGAGAGGTTGTTATGTTGTTACATTTGGGGACTTCCTCTGGTGGCCTAGAGATAGGAATCTGTCAGCCTAGGGCCTGGGAAAGGGAGGACAGGGTTTGAAGACCTGTGGTTTGTGGAGGAGCTGAGCCCAATAGAGAGTCAGGCAGGAAAGAACTTCCCATGATGGGAGACGGCTGGTTGGAAATGACTTTCAGTGAAGGGTTCCTCCTGTACTGTATTCCCCTTATGGTTTCTTCCAGTCTTTAGAAAAGTCTAACGTACAGTGGGCTGAGTCAGTGGTGCAAAGGAGTAAGAGAGGGGACTATGCCCCTGCTTGGAGCAAGGAGCTCCCCTCTTATAAGGTCAGGGTGGTAGTAGCAGCATGGAATCAGTAGAGAACGCTAATCCCTACTGCCAGGGCCACTAGAAACAATGAAAGCGGAGAGGTAAAGCGTGTCCAGGTCAAGGATGCTCTTGAGACAAAGGCTGCTTTTCCCAAATACACTGGAAGAAAGTGATCCTTGAAAGGAAAGGAGCAAGAAGAGAGCTTAGAGCCTTGTCTTAGTCAGCTGGTGCTGCTATAACAGAAATACCACAAGTGGATGGCTTTAACAAAGAGGAATTTATTCCCGCACAGTCTAGTAGGCTACAAGTCCAAATTTAGGGTGTCACCTCCAGGGGAAGGCTTTCTCTCTCTGTTGGCTCTGGAGGAAGGTCCTTCTCATCAATCTTTTCCTGGTCTGGGAGCATCTCAGCCCAGAAACCTCAGGTCCAAAGGACACACTCTGTTCCTAGCACTGCTTTCTTGGTGGTATGAGGTCCCCATGTCTCTGCTTGCTTCTCTCTTTTATATCTCAAAGGAGATTGGCTTAAGACACTATCTAATCTTGTAGATATCATCAATATCACTGCCACTAATCCATCTCATTACAACATAGTGATAGGATTTACAACACATAGGAAAATCACATCAGATAACAAAATGGTAGATAATCATACAATACTGGGAATCATGACCTAGCCAAATTGACAGGTATTTTAAGGGGACACAATTCAATCCATGACAATCCTGCTATTATACGGTCCCTGTTGTTAGCTGTCATTGAGCCGGGGGTCCCAAAGCAGCCAAGGCTTGTAACTATCCTTACCTTACTGAGCTCATCTCCTGTTACTATCTCTTTGCTTCCAGCTCCAGCCCCATTGGCCTCTTTACTGTCACTCAGACATGCCTGGGAAGCATCCTAAGCATTTACACTTGTGTCTTCTGCCAGGGATGCTCTTGCCTCAAATATCTGTATGGCTCATCGCTCAACTCATTCAAGTCTTTGCTCAAATATCACCTTTCTCAGTTCAGACTTTCACTGACCAACCTATGTAAGATATAACATCTCTTATCCTCCTGTCCTGCTTTATTTTCTTCCATTGCATTTATCACCTTCTAAAGAAAAAAAAAAATTTTTTTTTTTTTAAAGCTTACTTTGGAAAACTTGGTGGCGTAGTGGTTAAGAGCTACGGCTGCTAACGAGAAGGTTAGCAGTTCGAATTCACCAGGCACTCCTCAGAAACTCTATGGGGCAGTTCTGCTCTATCCTTTAGGGTCACTAAGAGTCCGAATCAACTTGACAGCAACGGGTTTGTTTTTCTGGTTAAAGCTTACTTTTGTTTATTGCCTGTCTCTTCCTTTTAGAATATAAACTGCATGAGGACAGGGATTTTTGTCTGTTTCGCACCCTTCTGCATCTCCAGTGCCTAGAACAGTACCTGGCACATGATGGGCTTCAATAAATATTCATTGAGCGGATGAATGAAGCTGACAATGTCTAGATTCTACAGACAAAGTGCTTTGAAAAAGCTCCTCAAATGATTGGAAATAAGTTTACGTGTATACTATGTAGTAGTTGAAAACCACAAATGACAAATTAAGTGGGAACAGGTTTACATTGGACGATTGATCATCCACGTTCTCATGTTAGGCTTAGATGGTGTTTATGGTGCTGTCACTGGGTGGTTTTTAAATGGTGTTCTGTAGAAACTTAGATGCTGCAGAGCTTCCTTCAATATCTGTTTTGAATCTTGTTTTCAGTTTCTTAAACTATTTCAAGAATAAAACAGACACTCAAATGCAGTATATCTTAAATTTTAATATATTGGCAATTCCTGATATGTTAACTAGTACTGTTAGATTAACTCATTTTTAAATACAATTCGAGAATAAAGATTCTTCTGCCATTTCTGTGAATATATTTGCATTTCTTATAAATGTATCCATAAAAGGGTATTATAAATTAGGAGTTCTTCATTTGTGATTCTTTACTTATAGTAAGGAATATATGACACTTAGGATAAGCAATTAGATCATTTCGGTGATTCACTATTGGAAAAAAAAAACTTTTCTACTGTTCTCTTTCAAGCTTCTGAAATAGATTAATTGAAGGTTATCCTGAGGTTGCAAGGTGAACTTAAAATGTTACCATTTTCACTGCATATCTCTGGGTATCTGGATTTTCTCAACAGTATGTGTCGAAAACAAACGGCAGAAATGAGTTGAGTGCCAAAGCTGATAAGTAGCAGAAACTCCCCTCAATAGCCTGGCTTTCAGTGTTTTTTTTTTTTTTGAAATGGTAATTATTTTGTATTTATTTGCAAGTTAAGTTTAAGAATTGTGATACTTTGGATAGTCTTGTTTTAATTTTGTTGTTGTTGTTTTTCTTATCAAAACTAAATCGGCTACACAAATGAATAAACTGGTATCACCACAAGGATACAGTCTCATGTCTTTATGAAGTCTTGGCAACCTGTAGACTCAAGCATCTTTCTATATCCTGTCTCTTCTCCCCCACTTCCTAAGGATCCCTGGTGGTGCAGTGGTTAAGCACTCAGCTGCTAACTGAAAGGTCAGGGGTTTGAACCCACTGACTTCTCCATGGGAGAAAGATGTGGCAGTCTGCTTCTGTAAAGAGTTTACGCTACAGCCTTGGAACCCTATGGGGCGGTCTACTGTGTCATATAGGGTCGCCTCCATTGCAACTGTGTGTTTTTTTTTTTAACCCCACTTTGTGAGTTATTATAAATTTCCGTTTGCACCAAGAAACTTTTTAGTGTGGAAAGCTTAATGTGTAGTTTTGTTTTTTTTATAATTTTTATTGTGCTTTAAGTGAAAGTTTACAAATCAAGTCAGTCTCTCACACAAAAACCCATATACACCTTGCTACGCACTCCCAATTACTCTCCCCATAATGAGACAGCCCGCTCTCTCCCTCCACTCTCTCTTTTCATGTCCATTTCGCCAGCTTCTAACCCCCTCCACCTTCTCATCTCCCCTCCAGGCAGGAGATGCCAACATAGTCTCAAGTGTCCACCTGATCCAAGAAGCTCACTCCTCACCAGCATCCCTCTGCAACCCATTGTCCAGTCCAATCCATGTCTGAAGAGTTGGCTTTAGGAATGGTTCCTGTCCTGGGGCAACAGAAGGTCTGGGGGCCATGACCACCGGGGTCCTTCCAGTCTCAGTCAGACCATTAAGTCTGGTCTTTTTACAAGAATCTGGGGTCTGCATCCCACTGGTCTCCTGCTTCCTCAGGGGTTCTCTGTTGTGTTCCCTGTCAGGGCAGTCATCGGTTGTAGCCAGGCACCATCTAGTTCTTCTGGTCTCAGGATGATGTAGTCTCTGGTTCATGTGGCCCTTTCTGTCTCTTGGGCTCGTAATCACCTTGTATCCTTTGTGTTCTTCATTCTCCTTTGATCCAGGTGGGTTGAGACAAATTGATGCATCTTAGATGGCTGCTTGCTAGCGTTTAAGACCCCAGACGCCAGTGGGGTGCAGAATGTTTTCTTAATAGATTTTATTATGCCAATTGACTTAGATGTCCCCTGAAACCATGGTCCCCGGACCCCTGCCCCTGCTACACTGGCCTTCAAAGCATTCAGTTTATTCAGAATTAATGTGTAGTTTTTTTTTAAAAGGTTTTAAACTTGCAATACTAAAATTTATTTTTTTTCTGAGTTTTTACACTTCTTATAATCATCACTACAGACAGGATGCAGAAAAATTCCAACATTCCAAAGAATTTCCATCTGCTGCAGCATGGTATTCTGCCCGTCTCTTCACAATTTGTGGTAACTACGGCTCTATCTGTTCCTATATGTTTGCCTTTTCCAGAATGTCTTATAAAATGGAATCATACATGTTTAATCTTTTGAGACCAGATTCTTTAATTTAGTGTAATGCATTTGAGATTCATCCAAGTTGTTGTGTGTAGCAATAGTTAATTGCTTTTTATTTCTCAGTGGTATTCTATTATGTAGTTATGTAGTTATAGCACAGTTTATTTATCTATTCATGCATTGAAGGACTTTTGGGTTGTTTCCAGTTTTGGGTATTATTGTTATAAACATTTGTGTAGAGTTTTTTGTGTGGACATAAGTTTTCATTTCTCTGGGGTAAATACAAAGAAGTGGGATTTCTGAACATAGGTAAAGGTATGTTTTGCTCTTTAAGAAATTTCCACACTGTTTTCCAGAGTGGTTGTGTCATTTTGCATTCCTACCAGGAGTTAAGAGCGTTCTAGTTGCTCCACATCCTCAGCAGTACTTGGTACTGTCAGGTTTGGTTGTTATTTTAAATTTTAGCCATTCTTATATGTGTTTACTGGTATCTCATTTGCGGTTTTAGTTTGCATTTATCTAATGACTAATGATGTCAAGCATCTTTTCATGTACTTATCATCAGTATATTTTCTTTGATGAAGCACTTTTTTAAAACTTTTGCCCACTGTTTAAAAATTAGTTTTTTTTTTTTTTTTAATGGTTGAGTTTTGAGAGTTCTTTGTATATCCTGGATGCAGATCACTTGTTTGGTATATGATTTATAAATATTTTTTCCTAATCTGTGGCTTATCTTTTATTCTCTTAACAGTGTCTTTTGTAGAGAAAAACTTGATTTTGATGATGTCCAATTTATCAATATTTTCTTTTATGAATTGTGCATTTGCTATCATGTCTAGGAACTCTTTTCCTAACCCAGGGTCAAGAAGAGTCTCTCCTATGAGTTTCATAGTTTTACATTTTACATTCAGATCTGTGATCCATTTTAAGTTAATTTTTGTATACAGTTACTTTTAACTTTTGGTTTTTCAAAACCATTGATAGTTTAAATTGTTTTACTTTCTTTTTTATAAAAAACAATTTTGTTTTTTATAAAACAAATACATGTTTATTATTAAAAACAATGCAGGATACAAGCTCTACTACCCAGAAACAACCATCTCTAACTCTTGATTTGCATTATTTCAGATATCTTTGTGCATATGTACAGGTAGACCTAAAAAGAAAAAAGATAAATCACTGAAATATAGATAGGTAGATAGTATTTATTTTCATTGGGGGTATTCTTTTATTAAGAAACACCAGTTATAGATATTGAATTCCTTAGTCTTCTTTATCTATTAACTTCTTCATAATCATGTATATACTTTCATTTTTCTCTCATTTTCTCTTGTATGATTTCCTTAATTCTGACTGTGAAGATCCTGGCTATGTTTTTATATGCAGCTTCTAACGTAAGGTTAATCTCTATAATATTCTCTCTCTCTCTTTTTTTTTTTTTTTGCTTTATTTTGCTCTTCTCTATGCCCTTGTATCTCTTTTCTATACTTTTCTTTAGAAAGAGATTGTATGATCTGTAATTTAATAAATGCTGTGGAAATTTTTTTGTCTGAATCCTTCCTTTGTCTGCTTGCATAATTCCTCTTGAAATGTACATTCTTCATCAGTCTTTGGCTTATGTCCCCTACCCCTCCATGCCCTTTGCTAAGGTCCTAGGCAGCTTCCAGCTGATTGGTTCTCATGTTTAAATGGAATGGGCTGTTCCTGGAAGAATAGTGTGGGGAGAAGGGAGAAGAGCGAGCTAAGACGGTTCACAGCTTCAATTCAAGCTAGTAGTTGCAAACAGCCTCTGAACCAATCTGCTATTTCACCTGCCATGGTTGCTTATCCTTCATCACTCTTCAGCTTTCAAGAGACCTGTAAGGATCACAGCAAGGTTCTTAAATTCACAGGTTCCTCGTATTATGATCTTGTGACCTTCATTTATGCTCCTCCTTCATACTACCTCATCTCTGACTAGGATTCTAGGTGGTAGACAGTTAAAATGGTGTGTTGGTATCATCTCTATTTCAAGCCTATCTGCCCTGCTCTTCTTCCATGTCAAACTACATATCTAAAGGAAGAGTCCTCTCTATGCCTGTGGCTTTTTTCTGTCCTGAGTTCTGGTTGCTATCATACCCTGGCTGCACATTAGAATCATCTGGGGGCTTTAACAAATGCTAATGCCTTGATAGATCTTGAAATGTTCTTTTTGATGATTAATGTGATGCCATTCCTCTACAATTTGTCATTCCTGGCCACCGTGCAATGGATCGCTTTTGTGTGGCCTTTCTCGCCACACTCTTATAACTCCCACCTAAGTGATTGGGTGGGACTGTGCAAATAAGGCAGTTGTGGCCTATCAAGGGGATTGGTCAGTTTTGTCATCCCCCTGGGTTTAAAAGAGAGCCAATTCAAAGCAGAGAGAGGATCTCACCACCATCAAGGAATAACAGCCAAGAGCAGAGTGTGCCCTTTGGAACTGGGGTCCCTGCGCTGAGAAGCTCCTGGAACAAGGAGACCAGAGACAGCTGTAACACTGAAGATGGCAAGAAATGTTGGCAGAGAAATGGTGACAGGAGAGACTGGCAGGAGACAGTGCAATGGGCTTCACAGCCCAAGGAGTGAAAAAGCTGAGTTCCTTTGGGCAGAAGACCTGCTGGAGGAGCAAGGTGTCTCCAGGGACTCGGTGGAGCTAGTTTTGCTGACCCATGGAGCTAGAGGTAAGCACCTCCAGGCCAAAGCTTACTGGCGGAGTGGGGTACCTCAGGGCACGTATTGGCAGAGCTAAAAGAGCTTTGTAACACTTGTCTGACCAGGCGCAGAGGTCGAGGGGCCAGAGAGAGGTGTGCCTGTGAGCATGGCCGAAAAGATGCTGTCCTGATGGAAGAACTGTATCCTGAGTGTTCCTGAACCTGAATTATAACCTGTTACTCTCCTAACAAACCCCATAATCGTGAGTATTATCTGTGAGTTTTGTGTGGCCATTGCAATGAATTATTGAACCCAGCAGAGAAGTAGAGAGTGCTGTGGGGGGGACAGTTGGTGTCAGAACTGGTAAAGATGCTGCAGAGAGGAGGCATGCCTGACCTCCGCCTCATCAGAATCAGTCTTGGACTGTTGCTCTTGATTCTCCTTCCCCTTTGTGAAACTACAGGAGGTCAGATACCACCCCTATGGCACTGTTACATAGCATAGTAGACCATATGATTTTCCGATTCAAAATGGCCAAAGCCAGTCCATTTCAGTTCACTAATGCCTAGGATATTGATCTTCAAATGTTCCGTGTCATTTTTAACAACTTCCAATCTTCCCTCATTCATACTTCATACAGTCCATGTTTCAATTACCAATGGATGTTTGCAGCTGTTTCTTCTCATTTTGAGTCATACTACATCAGCAAATGAAAGTCTTGAAAGTTTTACTCCATTCATGTCATTAGGGTTGACCCTGGTGGTGCAGTGGTTAAGAGCTCAGCTGCTAACTAAAACCCCGACAGTTCAAATTCACCAACTGTCCCTTGGAAACCCTGTGGGGGAGGTCTACTCTGTCCTATAGGGTCACTATGAGTCGGAATCGACTCCACGGCAATGTTTTTTTTTTTTTTTCCTACTTTGAGGAGGCAAGAATCATATTGACTACATCTGTGGAAAGAGATGATAGAGAAGTTCAATATCATTAGTCAGAACAATGCCAAGGGCTGACTGCAGAACAGACCATCAATTGCTCATAGGCAGGATTAAGTTGAAGCTGAACAAAATTTAAACAAGTCCAAGAGAGCCAAAGTACAAACTTGACTATATCTCACCTGAATTTAGGGACCATCTCAAGAATAGATTTGATGCATTGAACACGAATTACTGAAGACCAGACAAGCTGTGAGATGACATCAAGGACATCATACATGAAGAAAGTAAAAGGTCATTAAAAAGATAGGAAAGAAAGAAAAGACCAAAATAGATGTCAGAAGAGACTGTGAGACTGGCTGTTAAATACAGAGTAGCTAAAGTGAATGGAAGAAATTATGAAGTAAAAGAGGTAAACAGAAGATTTCAAATGGTGGCTCAAAAAGACAAGCTAAAATATAACAATGAAATGTGCAAAAACCTGGAGTTAGAAAACCAAAGGGAAGAACACACTCAGTGTTCCTCAAGCTGAAGGAACTGAAGAAAAAATTCAAGCCTCTGGTTGCAATATTGAAGGATTCTATGAGCAAAATATTTAACAACACAGGAAGCATCAAAAGAAGACAGAAAGAATACACAGAGACACTGTACCAAAAAGAATTGGTCAACGTTCAGCCATTTCAGAGGCAGCATATGATTATGAACTGATGGTATTGAAGGAAGAAGTCCAAGCTGCACTGAAGGCACTGATGGAAAACAAGGCTCTGGGAATTAACAGAATACCAACTGAGATGGGCTCAAGCATAACAATATTTGTGACGATGGCTCAGGACCCGGCAGTGTTTTGTTCTATTGTACATAGCTATGAGTCAGAACCAACTCAACAGCGCCTGACAACCAACAACAACAGTGGTGCCAGGTCACTAGCTAGTCTTTTTTTTTTTTTTTGGTGGGGGGAAAAGGGGGAGTTAGGAGAAGGCATGAAAAAAAGGAAGCAGGATTTCTGCCTCATTCATTTAGCAAAGTAAATTCCAGCCGGATCAGACATAAATGCAGAAATAGAATCATAACATAAAATAGAACCCCAAAATCTAAAGGAAAAGGCTTATAAATTAAGCTACATACAAGGCAAAATCTCCTCTGTAAAAATCCACCATAACTGAAGACAAAAGAGAAACTAAGGAAAAGTATTTGCCACACACTTGACAGTCAAATAAGGTACCACCCTTAGTTCCATGGAAGGAGAGGAACAGGAGAACAGGAAGAAGGATGAGAGGAGGATGCAAGACAGAAGAGCAAGAGGAAGGAGAGAAGGTGGAAGGAATCAAGAGAGCGGAGAGGTGCTGTTGAGTCAGTTCTGACTCATAGAGACCCTATGTACAACAGAATGAAATGCTGCCCAGTTCTGCACCAACCTCGCGAGCAGTGCTATGTCTGAGCCCATTTTTGCAGCTACTGTGTCAATCCATCTCGTTGAAGCTCTTTCTCTTTTTCGCTGACCCTCTGCTTTACCAAGCATGATGTCCTTCTCCAGGTACTGGTCTGTATTAGGCTGGGTTCTCTAGAGAAGCAAAACCAGTAAAGTGCGTAAATATATATAAAGAGAGATTTATATCAAGGAAACAGCTCATAGGATTGTAGAAGCTGGAACATCTCTAGTTGGTGGATCAGGATAGAGGCTTCTCCTAATTGATGTAGCTGCAGGGGCTGGCGAATCTAAGATTGGCCGGTCAGAGAGCAATGCTCTTGTTCACAGGCTGTGAAGATCGACAAATCCCAAGATCGGCAGGTAAGCTGCTAGCTCAAGTCCCAAGAACCAGAGGTCAGACAAACAGGAGGCAGCTGCAGGATCCAGGGCAGGCAAAAGCCAGAACATCCACTTATATTCGGATGCAGGCCATATGCCCAAAGAAAGTCCCTTTCAACTGATTGGCTACTCACAGCAGATCCCATCGTGGGGGTTATCACATATAAACACTGAGAATCATGGCCCAGCCAAGTTGACACGCAATCTTAACCATTATGTGGTCCTTCATGATAACATGTCCAAGTTATGTGACATTAAGTCTTACCATCCTGCCTTCTAAGGAGCATTCTGGTTGTTCTTATTCCAAAACAGATTTGTTCATTCTTCTGGCAGTCCATGGTATATTCAATATTCTTTGCCAACACCATAATTCATATGCATCAATTCTTCTTTGGTCTTCCTTATTCATTGTCCATGTTTATGCATGGATATAAGGCAACTAAAATTACCATGGCTTAGGTCAGGTACACCTTAGTCCTCAAAGTGACATTTTTGCTTTTTAGTAATTTAAAATGGTGTTTTGCAGCAAATTTGCCCAATGCAATACGTTGTTTGACTTCTTGACTTCTGTTTCCATGGGTGTTGACCATGGATCCAAGTAAAATGAAATCCTTGACAACTTCAATGTTTTCTCCCTTTATCGGGATGTTGCTTATTGTTCCAGTTGTGAGGATTTTTGTTTTCTTTATGTTGAGGTGTATTCCATACTGAAGGCTGTAGTCTTTAGCCATCATCAGTAAGTGCTTTAAGTTCTCGTTGAACAAGAAGTAACCTTTCCTTTCAGCAAGCAAAGTTGTGTCATCTGCACATCACATGTTGTTAATGAGTCTTCCTCCAATTCTGGTGCTGAGTGCTTCACATAGTCCAGGTTCTTACATTGTTTGCTCAGCATACAGATTGTACAATTATAGTGAAAGGATACAACCCTGGCACGCAGCTTTCCTGATTTTAAACCACGCAGTAACCCCTTGTTCTGCCTCTTGAAATTTATAGGTTCTGAACACTTTTTCCTAAATGTATTTCTGTTGTTGCTATTGTGAATGTGATTTTTTTCCCATATTATTTTCTAACTCGCTATTTTTTTAACTTTTAATTTTATTTTATTGTTTTAGGTCAAAGTTTATAGCTCATTAATTTCTCATTCAAAAATTTATACACATGTTGTTTTGTGATATTGGTTGCAATCCCTACAATGTGACAGCATGTCCCCCCTTTTCACCCTGGGCTCCCTGTGTCCATTTGTTTGGTTCCTGTCCGCTTCTGCCTTCTAGTGTTGCTTTTGGGCGGGAGTTGTCCACTTGGTCTTGTATATTTGATTGAACTAAGAAGCATGTTCCTCATGTGTCCTATTTTTTGTTATGTAGGTCTGTCTAAGCTTTGGCTGAAAGATGGACTTTGGGAGTGGCTTTGGTTTTGAGTTAGCAGGGTGTTCGGGGGCCATAGTCTCAGGGGTTCCTCTAGTCTCTGTCAGACCAGTAATTCTGGTCTTTTTTTGTGTATTCGACTTCTGTTCTACATTTTTCTTCCATTCTGTCCGGAACCCTCTGCTGTGGTCCCTGTCAGAGTGGTCGTTGGTGGTAGGCAGGTACCGTCTATAACTTGTTATTTTTTACACAAGAAAAGTCTGATTTTGCATATCAGTTTTCTAAATTGTCATTTACCATACTTTTTTTTCCATTGAATTGTTTGGATTTTTCATACCACTTATAGATAATCATAATTTTGTTCTCGCTTTCCAGTTTTATATCTTGTGTTTATTTCTCTTGGCTACTTGTATTGATCAATAACTACACAACAGTTAAATAATAGTAGTGTTGGAGTATATCCTGATCTTATGCCTGCTGTTGGTAGAAATGATTTTAATGTTTCACTGTTAAGTATGTTGCTAACTTTCAGCTTGAGCATGTTTATCTAATCATATTAATATGGTAAATTATATTCATACCTGTCCTAATTCTGAATCACTCTTGAAGTTCTAGTGTGAATTTCATTTGCTATTTATGTAGTATCTAAAAATGTGCTGCTAAATTCCATTTGCTAATATTTAGGATTTTTGCCTTGTTATTCACAAGTGTATTTGTGTACCTTGTCAAGCTTTGCTATCAATATTTTACTATCTTTGTAAGAAATAACCTCGAAATTTCCCTTTTTTATGTACTGCAATAGTTCAACCCCAGAAATATTTGTTCCTGAGAGGTCCGAAAGAATTTACTTGTGCAACTTTGTGTGTGCATCTGTGTATGGACCAGAGAATCATCTCTTTGACCACTTTCTCAGTATCTTCCATGATTATTAACATTTTAGTCAATTTTAGTGATAATACTTTCCAAGAAATAATTTCACATGGAGTTGTAAAATTTTTTTAATTATTTTAACTTCTACATATTTATGATGTCCAAAAGCAACACTAGAAGGCAGGGAGGGACAGGAATCAGACAAATGGACACAGGGAACCCAGGGTAGAAAGGGGGAACATGTTGTCACACTATAGGGATTGCAACCAATGTCTCAGAACAACGTGTGTATAAACTTTTGAATGAGAAATTAACTTGAGCTGTAAACTCTGACCTAAAACACAATAAAATAAAAAAGTTAATGTAGGTTATTTCCCCTTTCAGACTCCTGTTTTATGTATTTGTGCGTCTTTCCTCTTTTCTTAACTAGATTAACTAGCAATTTATCCATCTTATTTTAGAATTTTTATCAATTGGATCAGCTAATTAATAAGCATTTCTTAATGAATTAATTCCTATTTTCATTATTAACTCATTATTACTGCCTTTCTTAGGAGGTTTTTGTTATTTGTTTGTTGTCCAGATAGGTGCTTAAGTGATTTATTTCATTACTTCTTGTCTAATCTTCAACGTGCAGCCGAGATAGGTAGTGCTGACTGGATGCACGTGTGCTGCTTCTCTATATCTCATGTATCGCTTTGGCCATGTGACTAATTCTAGCCAGTGGACTGTCAAAAGAAATGATATACCTCTCTTCTGGGAATGCGAAATGCTAGTATATTTCCTCCATTCAGTTCCTTCCCTTTTTGCTGCAGTTTTGTGGGCCATGTGTTCTAGATGGCACAACTATAAGGTGGTAGAGCCTCCAACAGCCTGCATCTCTGAGTAACTTAAGTAGGCATTTAACAAGAACAAGAAGTAATCTTTATTGTGTTCAGCCACTGAGATTTGGGGGTTTGTTTGTTATGGCAGCTATTAGTTACTATCTCACATTTGAGGCTATGACTCTTCCCTTAAGTATAGCTTTAGACATATCCAGAAGTTTAAAAATGTCCTTTTTTCCTTCTCAGAGATATATGTACTGGTTTCCCTTTGCTGAGTCTCACAGCTACAGGATACATCTGCTCAGCCCAGTTCTTGAAATCACAGTCTGTCCAGAACTCCAGGCGTTTCCACCCCACTTAAGTCAGCCTATAAGTCTATAAATGCAAACTGTGACTGCCCACCAAGTGCCTCCCGGGCCTGCCACATTTGTCCCTGACTTACTTCTTCTTGAGTGCCATGCCACACCCGGTTACCGATTCTTGGTTCCATCCTTCATTCATGAATCTGCTTCCTCTCCTTTGGTCTTGGTATTGGCAATCTTTCTCTCTGGTTTCTAGCTTGAGATTTTCCTGTAGACTAGCTTGGATTTGGCTGCCCTCCTTCAGATGACTTCAGGCAGCTGGTGCCCCAACCTAGCTCTACCTGGCCAGCTGAGGGAGGGGTTGTGGGAAGACTGCCATCCTCAGGTTTCCCTGCACAGCCTCCCTACCTTCCCATGCCTCCTCTATTGAGGATCAGCAGTACATGTTGCGCTGAGGAGCAGTTTGGGGGGAGTGTCTTTAGGTGGTCTCAGCCCTCAGCTTGGCATAATGAGGGCTGTCTGTGGCCTATTGTGAGCTCCATGGGAGGATGGAGACACAGTGCCACCACCACCGCCACCGTTTTCACAGCTTTGGAGCAATCTGTATTCTTAGGCCTTTTGCTTAAGAGGGAGTATGGGAATACATATGATTTATAACATAAGTGATATACATTGTCAGGATGTGAATGAATAAAAGATGAGTAAATAAAAGCGCAGGAATAAATAAGCCTCCTACCTTGGCCCTGCTCTGAGCGGTGAGGGAAATGGAAGAAACATCACAGCAGGACAGAGCAGCCAGTAGCTGCTGTCTCAGCGATTTTCCACACCAAAGGCTGGGCAGCCTCCCCGCTTCCCTGGAGCCCTCCTGTCTTCAAGTAGAACCTATATTAGGAGCTGACCTCTTCACACTGGGGCAGTTGAGTACACAGAATCAGCACAGGACAGGTATTATAACCTCTAGCAGGTCAGCATCCCTCCCTCTCTCCTGCTACCTTCCAGGCCTTGGTTTCCCCATCTATAAGTGAAGGGGTTAGACTAGATGTCCTCTAGGTCCTTCTAGAATGTGCTTTCATCATTCCTCTTCATCAGAAGGGTCAATGAAATGCACCGTTTTGGGGCCTCAGTATTCTCATGTACAAAGTGGAGGTTTTGACAGGAGATCTCAAAGAGCTCTTTTCTCTCTGATGCTTTGCTAGGTGGCTCTGACTTCCCCGACTTGCTCCCGGAGCTTGCAAGTAGGAGCTCTTGTGGCCCAGTCTTGCTATTGTTTAGAGACAAATGAGAATCCCCCTGCCTCAGTGCACCTAGCTCAGGAGTGGGCCTGGCTTCCTGGGCTGGCAGCTTGGGCAGATTGGGAGCAGCGTATCCACGTAGTGTCCCCTCCAGACCTATAATGGGTTGGGCCCTGTGACCACCTTTCTCCTCCTTGGCCTGGCCCTGCATGACAGAGGGTACAGGCATCATCTCCTGCTAGAGGACCCATGTACCCCACATCCCTCCTGCTCCAGCCCTTAGCAAACACATCTCGAGCCCCTGTGCTGAATACCTAGGGCAGGGTGGGCCTGGGTCTGCCCTCAAAGAGCACCATCTAAAGTGGGGTGTTGGGAGAGAGGAACCCAAGGCAGAGAGAGATTTGGTACCCCAAGGTGATGTACAGGAAGTCTTGGAAGGCAGAGGAAGCAGGAAGACAAGGAGGGAGGGTAGGCGCTTTCTAGCTGGGGCTGAGGACATGACTATTGGCTGGGGCCTAAACTCAGTGCAGCCTCTTTATCATTCCCCCGTCTGCCCAGCAGATGGCAGTGTACGTATGGAAACCACTGGGAGAGTTTGAAGGCTGGAGAGCAGGCAGGGGACAACTGTCCTTCTTATAAAAGTTGCTGATGACCAGATAAGCAATCATCTATCCTGCTGAAGAATCACCGACTGCTCTCATGAACTGCTAAGGGGAGGCTGGGGCCCGTGGTGACTTCTCCCAGGGTCCACTGTGCCCTCATTCAAGGCTTAGGCTTTCTGTGGGCCTGGGAAGTGTCAGGATTGGCCACACAGGGGAAGCCCGCTCCTGTGTAGCCAGCTCTGTTGCTGTAGGGCTGTTCCCAACTTTGGGTAGCTTTCTCCATTCTGCTGCACCCTGTCTCTGCAGCAACAGTAGGTCAGCAGCAAGGGTGGGTCATGTGGGCCCTGAGCCTGTTCTCTGCAGCCCCTCACCCAGTTCAGCCTCAACTGGCTGGGTTCCCTCTGCTAGGCAAAACTCCATATGTCTGTCTCAGTGCCCCGAAGAATTGCGCCCAGAGCAGCAGACAGCCGAGCCCTTGTGGCTTCACCACCCAGAGCCCTGGGCTGGTCCCCAGCCTGGAGTATGAATTCCAGAGGTGTAGTCTGGCCCCTTTCCAGTCTGGGATTCAGGACGTCTGGTTTGAGCTGCGTTATCTGCACTAGTTAGCATGGAGGGGAAGCAGCAGACAGGACACCTGATACCAATGGGCTAGCGTGGCCGAGAAGAGTCACTCCAACCTCTACCTGCCCTCAGCGGCCACCAGGCACTGCTCCTCTGGGGAAGCCTCCAGACCTCCTTTTTCCTTCAGCAGCATAACATAAACAGTCTGGGCTGTGGAAACAGACTTGACTTGGGGTATATTATTTCTTTCGTGAACCTCAGTATCTTCTTCTGTAGAATGAGAATTTTAGTAGGACCTATGGAATCAATTTGACGGTAACTGGTTACTTATCAGTTGTGGGAGAATTGGATGAGCCCCACCAGACAGAAGCTGCTCTGCTCTTGGTGGATACTGCCTGGTAAATATGGAGGAAGGGGGTGGAAAGGGTAGCACATTAGAGGATTGGGTTCAGACATAGGCCTGGCTGGGGTCGGACCCTTGGTTCCAGGGCAGGTGTAAGGCCTCCTGAGGCCAAGACTGTGGGACCAAGGCTGAGGGAAAAGGGCAGCCTTCTGCCTGCACTGCTGAGGTGGGAGGTAGAAGGTTGGTCATGCAGTGTCTCATAGTGGCCACTGCCCCGCGGGGCTCCGGGGAGACTAGCTTTTGTGACTGCTGGATTCCGGCTCTGAAATTGGTTCTGAGCTGGACTCTGGGCTCCAAGGATAAGTTCTGCCTGTGTTGGGTTGATCCACAAAGAATATTGTGTGTTTCCTTTCCCTTCACTAAAGTTAACACTTGTCTACTATGGCATAGTGGTTAAAAGTTACGGCTGCCAACCTAAAGGTCAGCAGTTCAAATCCACCAGGCACTCCTTGGAAACCCTGTGGGGCAGTTCCGCTCTGTCCTATAGGGTCGCTATGAGCCGAAATAGAATCGACGGCAACAGGTTTAGTTTGGCTTTTTTGGACTAATTAGTTAGTGACTCCCCCGCCCCCTGCCCATAACCATCAAAGATTGTTTTTTTCTGTGCGTAAGCCTTTTCTTGATCTCATACAGTATTTGTTCTTTTGTGATTGACTTATTTCACTCAGCATAATGCCCTTCATCTATGTTGTGAGATGGATCACGGATTCATCATTGTTCTTTATAGTTGAGTAGCGTTCCACTGTGTGTATGTATCATAATTTATCCATTCGTCTGTCAATGGGCACTTAGGTTATTTCCATCTTTTTGCTATTGTGAATAATGCTGCAATGAACATGAGTGTGCACATGTCTATTCTTGTGATGGCTCTTATTTCTCTAGGATATATTCCTAGGAGTGGGAGTGCCGAATCATATGGCATTTCTCTTTCTAAATTTTTAAGGAAGCACCATATTGTTTTCTACAGTGGTTGTCCCATTTTTCATTCCCACCAGCAGTGCATAAGAGTTCCAATCTCCCTGCAACCTCTCCAACATTTGTTATTTTCTGTTTTTTTGATAGTGCCTGTAATGTAGGGTGAGATGGTATCTCATTATAGTTTTGATTTGCATTTCTCTAATGGCTAATGATCTTGAGCATTTCCTCAAGTGTTTGTTAGCTGCCTGAATGTCTTCTTTGGTGAAGTGTCTGTGCATATCCTTTGCCCATTTTTTAATTGGATTATTTGTCCTTTTGCAGTTGAAGTGTTGAAGTATTTTATATGTTTTAGAGATTAGACCAATTTTTTTCCCAGTCTGAAGGTTCTTTTTTTACTCTTTTGGTGAAGTCTTTTGATGAGCATAAGTACTAATTTTTAGGAAGTCCCAGTGATTTAGTTTATCTTCTGGTGTTAGTTTTGGTTTGTATTGTATTTATGAATGTATTAGGGTCCCTAGTGTTCCTATTTTTCTTTCCATGATCATTATAGTTTTAGATTTTATATTTAGCTCTTTGATCTATTTTGAGTTAGTTTTTGTGTATGGTGTGAGGTATGGGTCCATTTTTTTTTTTTTTTTACAAGTGGACATCCAGTTTTGCCAGCACCATTTATTAAAAAGACTGTCTTTTCCCCATTTAATGGTTTAGTGGACTTTGGTCCTTTGTCAAAGATCAGCTGACCATAGGTGGATGGATTTACATCTGGGTTCTCGATTCTATTCCACTGGTCTATGTGTCTATTGTTGTACCAGTACCAGGCTGTTGTAACTACTGTGGCTGTATAGTAGTTTCTGAGATCAGGTAGTATGAGGCCTCTTTCTTGGTTCTTTTTCTTTGTTTATCTGGGGCCTCCTTCCTTGCCATACAAAGTTGGTGATTAGTTTTCCCATCTCGTTAAAGAATGCTGTTGGTATTTGGATTAGGATTGCATTATATATATAGATCACTTTGGGTAGAACTGAGCTTTTTACAATGCTGAATCTTCCTATTCATGAGCAGGGTATGTTTTTCCATTTGTGTAGGTCTTTTTGGGTTTCTTGTAATAGTGTTTTGCAGTTTTCTTTGTATAGATCTTTTATGTCACTGGTTAGATTTATTCCTGAATATTTTCTCTTTTTAAGGGCTGTTATAAACGGTATTGTTTTCCTGATTTCCTTCCTGAAGTTCCCTTTGTTGGCATATGGGAATCCAACTGATTTTTGTATGTTGACCTTGTATCCTGCTACGCTGCTGAATCTTTCTATTAGTTCCAGTAGTTTTCTTGTGGAATCTTTGGGGTTCTCTACATATAGAATCATATCATCTGTGAATAAGAATAGTTTTACTTCTTCCTTTCCAATTTGGATACCCTTTATTTCTTTTTCTTGTCTTGTTGCTTTAGCTAGAATTTCCACCACAGTATTAAATAGGAGTGGTGAGAAAAGGCATTCTTGTCATGTTCCCATTCTCAGGGAGAATGCTTTCAGCCTCTCTCCATTGAGAATGATGTTGGATATTGGTTTTGTGTAGATGCCCTTTATTATGTTGAGGAATTTCCCTTCTATTCCTATTTTACTGGGAGTTTTTATCAGGAATCAGTGCTGGACTTTGTCGAATGTCTTTTCTGTATCAATTGAAATGATCATGAGATTCTTTCCTTTTGTTCTATTTATGTGGTGGATTATGTTGATTGATTTTCTAATGTTGAACTATCGTCGCATACCTAGTATGAATCCTACTTGGTTGTGGCGTATTATTTTTTTGATATGATGCTGAATTCTGTTGGCTGGAATTTTGGTGAGAATTTTTGCATCTGTATTCATAAGAGAGATTGGTCTGTAATTTTCTCTTTTTTTGTGGTGTCTCTGCCTAGCTTTGGTATCAGGGTTATGCTGGCTTCATAAAATTAATTCGGGAGTATTCTTTTCTTTTCTTTGTTCTGAAATAGTTTGAGTAGTACTGGTGTGAATGTTCAAATGAATGTTTGGTAGAATTCTCCCGTGAAACCGTCCAGGCTAGGGCGTTGTTGTTGTTGTTGTTGTAAGTTTTTTTTTTTTTTACTACTTCTTAAATCTCTTCTCTTGTTATGGGTCTGTTCAGATTTTCTATCTCAGTTTGTGTTAGTTTAGGTAGATAATATGTTTCTAGAAGTTTGTCCATTTCCTCCAGTTTCTCAAATTTGTTGGAGTACAATTTTTCGTAGTATTCTGTTATGATTCTTTTTATTTCAGTTGAGTCTGTTGTAATGGCCCCCATTTCATTTCTTATTTGGGTTATTTACTACCTCTCATGTTTTTCTTTTGTCAGTTTGGCCAATAGTTTTTCAGTTTTGTTATCTCTTCAAAGAACCAAATTTTGGTCTCGTTGACTCTTTCTGTTGTTTTTCTGTTCTCTATTTCATTTATTTCTGGTCTAATCGTTATTATTTCCTTCCTTTGATGCCTGTGGGCTTCTTTTGCTGTTCTCTTTCTATTTGTTTGAGTTGTAATGGAAATTTTGGTCTATTTTTCTTTTTTTATGTGTGCATTGATTGCTATAAATTGACCTCAGAGCACTGCCTTTGCTGTGTCCTAAAGGTTTTGTTATGATGTGTTTTCATTCTCATTTGATTCTAAAAACTTTTTTTTATTTCCTCTTTGATTTCTTCTATTTCCCAGTTTTTAAACAAGGTATTATTCAGTTTCCATGTATTTGATTCTTTTCCTTGCTCTTCGTGTTATTGATTTCTACTTTTATGCCATTGTGATCAGAGAGAATGCTTTGTATTACTTTGATGTTTTGGGTTTTATTGAGGGTTGCTTTGTGGACTAAAATGTGGTCTTTTCTGGAGAATGTTCCATGTGCATTGGAAAAGAATGTGTATTTTGCTGCTGTTGGGTGGAGTGTTCTATATATTTCTATGAGGTCAAGTTAGTTGATTTTGGCCTTTAGATCTTCTGTATCTTTGTTGAGCTTCTTTCTAAATGCTCTGCCCTTTACTGAGAGTGGTGTGTTGAACTCTCCTAGTATTATTGTGGGACCGTCTATATTGTTTTATATATTTTGGAGCCTTGTCATTGGGTGTGTATATATTTATTAAGGTTGTGTGTTCTTGGTGGATTGTCCCTTTAATCATTATATAATGTCCTTCTTTGTGTTCCATGGTGAAGTTTAACTTAAAGTCTCTTTTATCTAAGATTAATATTGCCACTTCTCTTTTTTGGTTATGCTTTGCTTGATATATATTTTTCCATCCTTTGATTTTTAATTTATTTAAGTCTTTGTATCTAAGGTGTGTCTCTTGTAAATAGCATATTGATGGATCGTATCTTTTTTTAATCCATTCTGCCACTCTCTGTCTCTTTATGGGAGCTCTTAAGACAGTTATATTCAGTATGATTATCGATAGGTATGAGTTTATTGCCTTCATACTGTTATGTTCTTTTTTGTGGTGCTGACATTTTCTTTGTTCCTCTTACTTTCCTGTACTGAGTTCCTTTTGTTAGTGGCTTTTCTTTTCATTTCTTTCCTGATTATAGATTTTTTGTTTTCTGAGACTTTGTTTCTCTTCTTTTTTATTCTTATGAGTAGGTTTGTTAAGTTTCTTTGTGGTTATCTTGAAATTTACCCTTATCTTCCTAAGTTTGAACCAGTCTTTTGTGTTACCTGATATCGCCTTGACTTCCTCTCCATTTGAAAGTTTTATACCTACACTGTTTATTCCCCTTTGATTGTTTTGACATTGTTGTTATTTACACATTAACATTTCTGTTTCCCTGTTTTAAGTCTTTTAGCTTTGTTTTGTTATCAAGAGTTCTTTCCCTAGGTTGGAGCCCTGGTGGCCCAGTGGTTAAGCATTCATCTGCTAACCAGAAGATCAGCAGTTCAAATCTACCAGCAGCTCCTTGGAAACCTATAGGGCAGTTCTACTCTGTCGTATAGGGTTTCCATGAGTCAGAACTGACTCAATAGCAACAGGTTTGGTTTTGGTTTACCTAGGTTGGCATCTGGCTGATGTTGTCCTGTGTCCTAAACTCCAGTTGTCTGATTTTGTTGGTTCAGTAACTGAAGGACTCCCTTTAATATTTCTTGTAAGTTTGGTTTGGTTTTTATGAATTCCTTTAATTTCTGTTTGTTGGGAAATGTCCTAATTTTGCCATTGTATTTGCAGGAAGTATTATTCTTGGTTGGCATCTTTTTTTCTTTCAAGGTTCTATGTATGTCATCTCATTGCCTTTTTACCTACATAGTTTTTGCTGAGTAATCAGAGTTTAGTCTTATTATTTCCCCTTTGTAAATGACTTTTGTTTTTCTTGAGCTACTCTCAGATTCTTTCTTTGTCTTTGGTTTTGGAAATGTGATTATGAATATGCATTGGCGACTTTCTTTTGGGGTCCATCCTATATGGGTTTTGTTGAGCTTCTTAGATGGTCAGCTTTTTGTCTTGCATGATATTTGGGAAGTTTTCTGCTAGCAAATCTTCTCTGTGTTTTCCATCCTCCCCCCTCCCCCCGTTCTGGAGCTCCAGTCATGCACAAATTTTTGCTTTTGACTGTGTCCCACACAATTCTTGGGTTTTCTTCATTCTTTTATCTGATTTTTTCCTCAAAGTGGCATCCATGGATTTGTCTTCAATCTTGCTGATACTGTCTTCCATTGTTTCAAATTTTCTCTTAAAACCTATTGAGTTGTCCATTTCTCAGAATTTTGTTATTTGTCTTTTGGATTTCTAGTTGCTGTTTGTCTATGATTTCTAATTATTTATTTTGACATTTTGTTCTTGTATTATTTTCCTGAATTTTTCTATTCCTTTCTCTGTGTCTTCCTTGATCTTGTCTGTGTTTTGGTTTTGTCTGTGCTTTCCATGATTTTATCTATTTTTTCCGTGGTTTTGTTTGTGTTTTCCTTGATCTCTTTCCTAATCTCTTGGAAAGCCCTAAAGATTAGTTTTTTGAAATCCTTATCAGGTGGTCCCACTGCCTTTTCTTCTACCAAAAGGTTAGCTGATCCTTTATTTTGGTCACTGACTGGAGCTGTCTTGCCCTGCTTTTTGTATGTTTTGATATTGTCTGCTGTCTCTGAGACATTAAGGAATTTTCTTTATTTATTGATTGTATTTTTGTTTGTTTTGTCCTGATTTTTTGTTTTGGTTTGATATGTCAGGGCTGCTTGCTCATCTATGGGAACAATAGCTATCACCACCTTGTCCAGGTGGGCCGGGCAGCAGCAGGCAAGGTGAGCCTGCTTCACTGTACACTGGTTTGGTGAGGTGGCTGAGGCAGGCTGGATGGGTGCTGTCTGCCTCCTGATGGTGGTCCAGCAGTGTGGGAGCATTCATAGCCCCTTACCAGATGGGTAGGAGTGTTGATGAGAAGTGTTATGGGCTCACTTCCTATCATCCAGCAGCTGGTTGAGTGGCAGGAGGGAAGGGATAGTGTGGGCTCAGTGTGGTGGTGGGCCTGAGTACTGAGGATGTTCTAACTGTAGCAGTGTGGTGGGGGATGATGGGAAAGAGGGGAGGTGGTGTACAGGGCTAGGTGGGAGGGAGAAAGAAAAGAAAAGAGAGAAAGAAGAAAAATAACAGGGTAGCTGGCAGGTAGGGGTGGGGCAGACCTGTGGTGGTGGCAGTTTGGTGGCTCTCTAGCTGCATCAGTGCTTTGGGAGCTGATGGGAAGGGGGTAGGTGATGTATGAGGCTAGGTAGGATGGAGAAAGAAAAGGAAGAAAGGAAAGAAAAAAAACATGGTGGGGGGGTTGGGGTAGGTCTGGGGGGGCTCATATTGTGGACCCCAGAGGTGGGGGCTACCAGGATGAGGGGGGTTCTTGCTTTAACTCACTAGAAGGGGGGGGGAAGCATGTTTTTCTTGCTTTTGGGTGCTCTGTCTCTTGTTGGGAGCTCTGTGAAATTCCTTCCCATACTCCCTGTCCAGGATCATTGCTGGCTGTGCTTCATGATGGTGATGTTGTAGCATGTTACTTTCTTTTTCCATTCAGTGTTTTATCTAGTTCTTTATTCCTTCATTTGATGTTTAGGGTTCCAGAATTGCCATTTGTATCTGTTTTACTTAGTTTTTTCGAGTCTTTGCCACAGAGGGATGGCATGGTATGTCTGCATAGGTTCACCCTCTATTGCTCATCAGGACCCCATACTCTGCTGCAAGGCCTTTCTGGATGCATCTTTTTACTTTCACCTCCTGCTATTAACTGATTTCACCCAAATTTTATCATTCAAATTTCTAAAAGCAAGAATTGTGATTTGCCATCTCCTGGTCAGATACCAAGTTCTTGCCCAACTAGCTGTGTTAGGAAATTGCATAGTCCAACACCTTGATGCCTAGAGGGAGTAGTTTCAGACACTCTGGATCTTCAAGTAGGCTACTAACAGTTGAAGAAGTTTTGTTCTGCACAAGGGCGCCTGGCTTTGCGGGGGGGAAGAAGGGGCTGAAACCACATCTACTCTCCTTGGCACCTGGTGCAGGGCTGCATCATCCCAGAGGAAGGGAGAAAGGGCTGGTGACTTTGTCAGGATAGCAGTGGCATTGTGGTGTGTCAAGTACCATGGTTAACAAGTCTAGCACATATTTTTAGTGCTTAGGACAACACATTTCTTATTTCTTCTCCACTCTACCCTGTATCAGTTAGCTTATGGTGCATAACACACCAACCTTCCCTCAAATTAGTGGCTTAAAACAACAAGCAGTTGTTATTGCTCATGAGTCCATGGGTTGCTTGGGTGGTTCTGCTGATCTGAGCCTGGTTTAATTGACCTGGGTTAAGCTTGTTCATATGTCTGCCTTCAGCTGGAGGCTCAGCTGAGGGCTGGATAATCCAGTATGGCATCACTCTCATGGCTGACAGTTCTGCTTCTGGAGATCGACTGGCTGTCAACCCTCGTAAGGTTGTTGGGAGAATAAGGGCAACTGAACTACATGTCTCTGATCAGCCAGCAAGCTAGCCCAGATTTGTTCACATGGCAGCTGAAGTTTTGAAGAAAGTGAATGGAAGTGTGCAAGGCCTCTTTTGGCCCAGGTTCAGAATTTGCATACCTCTTCTGCCATATCATACCAGCCAGCAAGTCACAACAGCAGCCTAGATTCAAGGGGTGAGCAAAAGGCTCTTGATGGGAAATGCTGCAAGTCACATTGCAAAAGGGCAGATAGTAGGGGAAGAATAATTTGCAGCCACTTTTCAATCTATCATACACCACCAACTCTGGTAATGAGGTTCCACTGCAGCCAGGGAAAATGTGACCAGGGAAGGGACCTGAGCACAGTCCAAGGGAACTCTTGGGGGCAGAAACATGTGAAACTGCTCTTTAAGCTTCGTATACAGATCTAATGCTCTTAGATATGTGCTCAACTGGGTGTAGAGTGGGAGAAAAAAAAAAAACCTGGAGCTTCTTTTTCACTAAGTGTCCTTGTTTTTATACTTACAATTTGTATGACATGAAATTCTTAGTTGTCAATGCCTCTCTGAAACTTATGACCTCCAGAATATACTCTTTTAGCCATCATAGTGGTTGGGAGCCTTCAATATCTATAAAGAGGGCCCACTCAGCACCCTAACTTTCCCACTTTCCAGATAAGGAAAACTGAGGCCCCAAGGATAGGTGACCTTTCATAGCTCAACAAGTAGTGATGATGAAGAGACCTGGATACAGGTGTTTAATTCCTAGTCCACAGCCACTCCCATGTAAGCTCTTTACCTCCTGGAATGGGCTGGAGGGAGAAGAGAACTCTAGTTCTGCCAGGATTGAGGCAGTGTGGTACAAAAAAACAGAGTACATTCCTGATCTTTGGGGCCCACTCAAAGGTCATGAGTCTTCATGAAGCTGGGGAAAAATAGCCTCATCTTGATAGAAGAAACCAACAATTAGAAAGTCATCTTCTAGATAGTCCCAGACCTATATAAATATCCTGAATCATTCACCGTTCATTCAACAAATGTTCACTGAGATTCTACTGTGTGCCAAGCACTGTCCTGCAGGAAATCCTGGATGTGGAAGGCACCCTGTCATAATAACCAGGCTCTGCCCTCTCTCCCTCCCTTCCATCCCCAGTCTGGCTGTCACAACCCAGAAAGAGAAAGCAGAGCCTTGGCACCATGGACAGCTCAGTGCATGTGTCAACGAGCCGGATAGGGCCAGGAAGGAAGGCAGAAGTCCTCAATAGCCTCACTTCTTCTCTCAGCAACACCCTTAGAATTGTTGCAAGGATTAAATGAGCTAATGAGTTGAAAGAGCCTTTCAGACCATACAGTTTGGTGTGTGGGGATAGAACTGTGATGACAGTGACCTCAAACGTGGCATCCAAGATAAGATCTTAACCAGGCAAAACATGCAAGCTCCTTGAGGGCAATGTGTGTGTGGGATTATTCTCTGTAGCTCCATGGTTCCAGCAAAAGCAGTACATAGTTAAGTAAGTCATTGAATGGAAGGCCCTTGGTAGTGATCCAGATCTGGTGGTCTTAGGCCTGAAGAGGGTGAGATTCTTCATCACCTACTGTCCCCCAGAAGCTTCAAGCTGCTCCTTCATCTGCACCCATCCACCCATCCCTCTGGGCCTAAGAAAAGAAAGAGCCTGGAATCTGAAGTCTCCAACCTTACCAAGCGCCTACGTACTCCTGTCACTTTGAGCTGCTGTTCCCATTAGTGTGTGCAGTGTGGCTGGCTACCCAAAGGGAGGCAGATGTGCAGCATCAGCATCTGCTAATCAATCACTCCCTCTTGGAAAAACTACTTAATGCAAAGCTGAAAGCAGCAATTATGCTAACAACATCCATTTCTTGTTATTGGAAGTTATTCAGTAGGGCAGCTATAATTATTGTCTCTCTATGTATCATTTTATAGTTTTCAATTTCTTAGTTATGTTTGACAAGCAATTGATAAATACATAAATTAAAGTCCAACCCACTAACTCATACCATGAACGAAACTATGAGGAGAGGGGAGCTGTTGAACTGATATACTGATGTCCCAGTGCCTACTTGGTGTTTCCTTCCCTCCACAGCTGGCCATAGAGGATGCCCAACCTCATTCTCCTGGGCATCTTTATAGGACAGTGTTACAGGGAAGAGAAGAAGCTGCAGAATCGGGTGGTTGTGAGAGGGCAGATTTGGTGTGGACCTGGAGAACAGCCCTGGGGATCAGAGGGAAAGAACACCAAGAGCTCAGGAAGTAATGGATGTGGCATGAGGACTCTGATCTTGATGGACATTTTACAGCCTGTTTGCAGCTGGACTGGAGGGTGGAATTCCAGAGCCAGGAACATTCTACTTCTCCCAGCTGAGCAATGGTAGTTCATGGCACAGTGGTTCTGCTCTTCCTCCTCTAAAATGACCTACTATCCTAGTGCTCTGCCTTAGCAGCCATGTTGCTTCTGGAATGATGTCTTTTTTCTCCGCATACCCCTCCTAACTATGTGTGGCCCCCACCTTTGTCTCTGAGAACTAACCTAGTGTGTTGGGGAGTCAGATTGGGAGGGGAGAACGGGAAAAGCCTTGAGCCAGGTGTTCAATGGCTCAGCAATGTCCAGTCAGCCTCTTTCTATACACCATTCTGATACTGCGGAGCCTCCGGTCCCTCTGTAACCAATCACTTATTCACCCATTTATTTAATAAACTTTAATTTAGTGCGTGATTGTTCAGGTTCAGTTTAACCACGTTTATTGATTCAAACAGGTAAAATACTTATGGGAACATTTTGGTAAAAAGTAAAGTGTCAGGGCTGGATAGCTATGGAGTCAGAGCTCCTGGTATTCAAAAGATAGCACCTGGCCCCACTTACTTGCTCTGTAATTTGGATAAATTACTTAATTTATCTGTGCCTCATTTTCCTCGTCCATAATATAGAAGGAGTGACACCAGTAAAGGTATATGGTAAGGATTAAATGAGATAATCTTACTTTAAACTAAATGAAATTGCCGCCATTTGGCCATTTTTTTTAACTACAAAGCCACCAATTTTAATATGGTTAACTTAACATGGCCTGGTACAGAACATCTGCTTGGTAAGTGGTGGCTTTGCTTCTTATTATCCAGGTGGCACAAGCCTAACAGTGAGTTCTCTCACCTCAACTGTTTGTTGAGTGCTCACATTTGGAAAGGAACCTCCTTCAAGCACCACTGGGAAGGTTTTGATTCAAGGTTCTCATACTCAGTGGGTTAGTTTTATTTATTTATTTTTTTTATTGTACTTTAGATGAAGGTTTACAGAACTAGTTTCTTATTAAACAGTTAGTTCACATACTGTTTTATGATATTGGTTAACAACCCCACGACATGTAACACTCTCCCTTCTCAACCGTGGGTTCCCTATTACCCTCTTTCCTATCCCCTCCTGCCTTCTAGTCCTTGCCCCAGTGCCCCTCTGGTCTCCTTTTGTTTCATGGGCCTGTCTACTCTTTGGCTGAAGGGTGAACCTCAGGAATAGCTTCATTACTGAGCTGAAAGGGTGCCCAGGGGCCATACTTTCAGGGTTTCTCCAGACTCTGTCAGGCCAGCAAGTCTTGTCTTTCTTTTTGAGTTAGAATTTGGTTCTACATTTTTCTCCAGCTCTGTCTGGTACTGTCTATTGTGATCCCTGTCAGAGCAGTCAGTGGTGGTAGCCGGGCACCATCTAGTTGTACTGGGCTCAGTCTGGTGGAGATCGTGGTAGATGTGGTCCATTAGTCCTTTGGACTAATCTTTCCCTTGTATCTTTAGTTTCCTTCATTCTTCCTTGATCCCCAAGGGGTAAGACCAGTAGAATATCCTAGACGACCGCTCACAGGCTTTTTTCTTTTATTAAGTTTTATTGTGCTTTAAGTGAAAGTTTACAAATCAAGTCAGTCTCTCGTACAAAAATTTATATACACGTTGCTATATACTCTAATTGCTCTCCCCCAATGAGACAGCACACTCCTCTCCACTCTCTATTTTCATGTCCATTCAGCCAGCTTCTTATCCCCTTTACTCTCTCATCTCCCCTCCAGAATGGAGATGCCCACATAGTCGCATGTGTCTGCTTGATCCAAGAACCTCACTCCTCACCAATATCATTTTCTGTCCCATAGTCCAGTCCAATCCCTGTCTGAAGAGTTGGCTTTGGGAATAGTTCCTGTCTTGGGCTAACAGGTCTGGGCACCATGACCTCCGGGGTCCTTCTAGTCTCAGTCAAACCATTAAGTCTGGTCTTTTCATGAGAATTTGAGGTCTGCACCCCATTGCTCTCCTGCTCCCTCAGGGGTTCTCTGTTGTGTTCCCTGTCAGGGCAGTCATGGTTGTAGCCGGGTACCATCTAGTTCTTCTGTTCTCAGGCTGAATTAGTCTCTGGTTTATGTGGCCCTTTCTGTCTCTTGAGCTCATAATTACCTTGTGTCTTTGGTGTTCTTCATTCACCTTTGCTCCAGGTGAGTTCAGGCCAATTGATGCATCTCAGATAGCCGCTTGCTATCATTTAAGACCCCAGACACCACTCTCTCCAAAGTGGGATGCTGAATGTTTTCTTAATAGATTTTATTATGCCAATTGACCTAGATGTTCCCTGAAACCATGGTCCCCAAACACCCGCCCCTGCTATGCTGGCCTTCGAAGCATTCAGTTTATTCAGGAAACTTATTTGCTTTTGGTTTAGTCCAGTTGTGCTGACCTCTCCTTTATTGTGTGTTGTCTTTCCCTTCACCTAAAATAGTTCTTTTCTACTACCTAAGTAGTGAATACCCCCTCCCACCTTCCTTCCCCACTCTCGTAACCATCAAAGAATATTTTCTTCTCTGTTTAAACTATTTCTCAAGTTCTTATAATGGTGGTCTCATACAATGTTAGTCCTTTTGTGACTAATTTCACTCAGCATAATGCCTTCCAGATTCCTCCTTGTTATGAAATGTTTCACAGATTCATTATTGTTCTTTATCTACGCGTAGTATTCCGTTGTGTGAATATACCATAATTTATTTATCCATTCATTCATTGATGGTTGCTTCCACCTTTTTGCTATTGTAAACAGTGCTGCAATGAACATGGATGTGCATATATCTGTTCGTGTAAAGGCTCTTATTTCTCTAGGATATATTCTAAGGAGTGGGATTCCTGGATTGTATGGTAGTTCTATTTCTAGCTTTTTAAGGAAGCACCAAATCAATTTCCAAAGTGGCTGTACCATTTTACATTCCCACCAACAGTGTACTAGGTTCCAGTCTCTCCACAACCTCTACAGCATTGACTATTTTGTGTTTTTTGGATTAATGCCAGCCTTGTTGGTGTGCGATGGAATCTCATTGTAGTTTTTATTTGCATTTCTTTAATGGCCAATGATTGCGCTCACAGGCTTTTAAGACCCCAGACACTACTCACCAAAGTACAGAGTAGAATATTTTCTTTATAAACTATGTTATGCCAGTTGAGCTAGACGTTCCCTGAGGCCATGGTACCCGCAGCCCTCAGCCCAGCAATTTGGCCCCTCAGGGAGTTTGGATATGTTTGTTGAGCCTCCATGACCTTGCCTTATACAAGCTGTGCTCGCATCCCCAGTATTGTGTACCATCTTACCCTTCACCAAAGTTACCATTTATCTACTGTCTACTTAGTGTTTTTCCATCCCCATCCCTCTCCTCCCTCATAACCATCAAAGATTGTTTCTTTTTGTGTGTAAACCTTTACATGAGTTTTTGCAGTAGTGGTCTTATACAATATTTATCCTTTTGTGATTGACTTATTTCACTCAGCATAATGCCCTCCAGATTCATCCATGTTATGAGATGCTTCACAGATTTGTCGTTGTTCTTTATTGTTGTGTAAGACCCCATTGTGTGTATATACCACAGTTTGTTTATCCATTCCTCTGTTGATGAGCATCTAGGTTGTTTCCATCTTTTTGCTATTGTGAACAATGCTGCAGTGAACACGGGTGTGCATATGTCTATTCATATGATGACTCTTATTTCTCTACAATATATTCCTAGGAGTGGGATTTCTAGATCATATGGTATTCCTATTTCTAGCTTTCTAAGGAAGTGCCATATCATTTTCCAAAATGGTTGTATCATTTTGCATTCCCACCAGCAGTGCATAAGAGCGCTAATCTCCCCACATTCTCGTCAACATTTGTTATTTCCTCTTTTTTTTGATTCGTGCCAGTAATGCTGGGGTGAGATGGTATCTCATTGTGGTTTTGGTTTGCATTTCTCTAATGGCTAGTGATTGCGAGCGTTTCCTCATGTGTCTTTTGGCCACTAGAATGTCTTCTTTGCTGAAGTGTCTGTTCATTTTCTTTGCCCGTTTTGTAATTGAATTATTTGTCTTTTTGTTGTAGAGGTGTTGGATTTTCTCAGTGCATTAGTTTTAGCCATGCAGAGCAGGCAGTGACTGATAACCATTAAAGACTAGTCAAGGAGCTACTTAATTGTGTCTAGGAGTTGGCATTTCTTTAGGTCTTATTCAAAGTGGTGTTAAAGTTAATCATTAATACTAATTAATATTCTTTCAATTATTTTAATAGAGAGTTTTATTTATAAGAAATCATAATAGAATGAGAATGGTCTCTGTTATTAATCACAGATAATGTATCCATTAATCACAGATGTTTTTGTAAGTGCCAAGAAGAGGTAGAAGCAGGAATACATGACTTATAGGCTGAAGAGAGTGCAGTCCTCAGCCCTCCAGGGTCAGGAAGGGGAGTGAGAGGTGGGATGAGAGTTTGTTTACCAGAAAACTTTAATCCAGAAGAACAGAGCCTGGAATCCAGGGTATTGGACAAAGCCCTCCTTCCAGCTGTATGTTTTTCTGTGAATGGTAGCTCTTTCACAGGAAACATCAAAGGCCTTGCCAGAACCCAGGCGGCCTGACCCTGTGTCTAGAGCTCCTCCCATGACAGCATTGGCCTCTGCTGCAAAGCCCAGGTGAAGAGCTAGCTAGCATTTGTCAGCTTTTCCATGAGCACCTTATGGGAAAAGTAGGTTTCTCAGGGCTTCCTGGGTTTCCTTAATGCACCTGGGGCTCTCTTTGCATTTCGTCCAGCCAGGACCCAGTTCCCAGTTTTCAAGAAAGTGAGCCAAGACTGCTAGATCTGCAGTCTCCTGAACCTCCTCACTTGGCAGAGCAAAAAGATACCAACACTTGGTGCACCTGCACCTATTTTTCCTCATCTCCCTCCTCCAGCATCCTTCCGGTCCTTAGAGTGGGATGGAGACCCTGAATTCTCTTTGGCTTTTAACAAAGAGGCTGTATTTTTATTTACAGAGTCAATGAAACCAGTGGCAAAGAGAAAGCAAAGATACGATGTGGATTGACAGTCATTACCTTATGGCAAGAAAGCGCCACCCCCACATGTTGCACCTGAGGCAATGGAAGCCCAGAGAAGGGGAGGGGCTCACCCAAGGTCACACAGCGAGGCTCTTTTCCTTGCTCTAATAAGCTTTTCTCTCCACGGTTTTGTATTAAGTGCCAAACTGTGGGCCACCCCCAAAGAAAAAGAACAAGAGAACCAATCTCAAAGCCAGCATCTCAGCCACAGAACCTCTGTGTTACGAGGCCCTAGAGAAATGCAACTCCCTCCCCCAAGTTTGAAGTGAGGAAGTCCCCTTTTGAAAAATCAGTTAAAATGCCCTCCTTTATGCACATGCCAACTTTGACTTCAAAAAGACTTTATTCCCAAGGATAAACAACCCCATGTTTGTGTAATATAATTAAGTGAAGGCATCTTTAAATGTCATACTAGCTTGTGCCCATTTCAAATTGTTATGCATCAACAGAACTTAACGAGATAGCCAACCCTTCTCCTTGCTGTGAGACTGAGATAAGCCGCAGCACTGTGGGCCCTTTAATAGATTGCCAAAATAAAGCATTTTCTATGCAAATTATTCATGCAGTGGGACAGCTAATCGCTTGCCAAGAGCCCGCCCACTGCCTCTCTGCAATTAGTCGTGAAGTTGAAGGAGCTCCAAACTCCACAGGCGTACTTGGGGCCTCCTGTTCCTATGGCATGTTTTCAGGTTAGCAGAAACTTTCTTTCCCTTGGTGAGAGGGCCTGGACCCCATAAAATGGAAGCAGTCAGGTGTAGGGCATGAGAGGGGTGGGTAGTGAGCAGACAGCTAAGATGAAAAAGCGAGGGCCAGGCCGGTCCTAGGTTTGTGGACCTGGCCCAGCACTGGACTCGTGTGGAGTGTGTACTTGGGTAGCTGTTACACTCCAAATCTTGGTTTCCTTATCTATAAAATTGGAATGGACACTGGTCTGAGTGTTCCAACAGGCCGGTGTTTCAAGCTAAAGTGGCAAAGAGAATTGGGAGTAAGTTCAACCCTTTCCCTGTCCAAGGGAGAGCCTACTTCGGGCTCACAGCAAACCAGAGACAGAATGGTCAGAATGGGGATTTGGAGTTAGAGAGACCTCCAGGGCTCCAGCCTGCTTCCACCCCTACCCCGGCAACTGTTGTCATAGACACAGGATGTCTCTGTGGCGGCTAAAGGAGAGTTCCCAATAATTCGACCAATGATTAGAGCTCTCCTTCTCTCAAGGTTCTTTCTCCTAAGTCTGGCTCTGCCTCTCAATGTCTCTCTCTGTTGTTGCTCCCTCTCACTGTCTCTCTATCTCTCCACCAACAGCCAGCTGGGGAAGCTACTTCAAGGAGTGCCAACATCTCATGGCATCCTAAAACATAACCAGAGCAGATCTGATCTGGGAAAGGAAGACTGGGGTATCTTCCTCTTGCACCAGCTTGTGTGGGGCTGTACCCCCAACATGGGGTCACACAATCACAGCCCAAAGGGAACTCTAGTCCAGATGACAAAATCTTTGCCCTCCAGTCCTGAGGTTCTGTGAGATAAGCCAAACCCAAGTTGTCTAAAGGAGTAGATCTGCTCTTTGAGGGATCAAGAAACATCATGAGGGCAAAAATCACATGCATGCACACATGTGGGAGACGGAAGGGAATATTTTTGATGCTTAGGCAGCTTGAGAAGCTAACTGCTTACAGCCTGGGCTAACCCATGGGTTCACAAGTCAATAGTTTTGCATATTGACAGGTCATTTTTTTCATTAGGGCTTGTTAACACATCAAAATGGCAGTTATTTAATTAGCAGAGTGACACATTATGGATACTTGCCTTTGATGCACCGAGAACCCCAGGAAGGGCGCAGATGAAAGGATCCTGGTTGAGACCCAGTAGCATCACCTATGCTCCTTCTCATGCTGATTGTTGCTGATTTCAACAGCCCACACCAGTTGGACCATGTGGCTAAGCCTCCCCTGAAGCCCAGGACCAAATCAAAAACCAAACCCATTGCCACCAAGTTGATTCCGACTCATAGTGACCCTATAGGACAGAGTAGAATTGTCACATAGGCTTTCCAAGGAGCAGCTAGTGGATTCGAACTGCTGACTTTTGGTTAGCAGCCAAGCTCTTAACTGCTGCACCACTAGGACTACTGAAGCCCAGGGTAGCTCTACAAATGCCTGCTTATCCCCCCATGCACACATTAGGGCACTGAAGGCCCCAGTTCCCAATGAAGTAAATGGCCCAGGAGGAGCAGTACATTGAGCTTTTGCTGCTTATTGAAGCAGAAACAAAAGAACTGATCCCATCATCCAGTTATTGCTTCCCTGGCCTTGTTTCCCTCTTTTCTTGCAGGCCACTTGACCCCACCTTTGACCTCAATGTGGTCCAGGAGGCAGGAAGAACTTTAATAGCTCTAGCCCCTCACTCTGGTCTCACTTAGTATCACTTCTGGCCTTTGCCTTGGATCCCAGGGCTAACGACTTCATCTTAACTTGTTTATGGAGTACAAGGCCCTGCTGGTTCACCTGCCCAGGACACCAACCTCCTAAGCTTAGAGCTGCTGCTTGTTTAGACCAGCTTTGCCCTGCCAGCTCTTCCCATGGCACCTGTGGCTTGGGTTCTGCTGCCTGCTGATGCCCAGACCTCCCTGAACCTGGCCCTGACTCTAGTAGGAGCACAGCCCTGGGTCCCTATCACCAAGCTCCATGATCTGCAGAGTCCTTCCCACTACTGTGTTGGATCAGGGGTACTGAGGTTGGGTTGAGTTATGCCATCATTTGCCCCCTAACCTATGTCCTCCTTGTTCTTATTGCTTGACTAACTCCCACCCAGCACCTGAGAGAAACACCTGAGAGAAGGGGGGGTCTCTCCCTACCTGCCTCATCCTAGGCTAACTCCAAGTCCAGACCCCACAAGAGCCCTTCTACCTCAGTGAATCAGGGTTGCTCACTCACATGTGAGGACGTGACCGAGCTGGTCCCTGAGTACTTGCAACTCTGGACAGGTGGGTCTGGGTTAGGGGAAAGCAGGGAAAAGGCAGAGCTACGGGACTCTGAGCCCTACCTGATAGGGAATGGGATGGGGCGGGAGGTGAAAAGAGAATATAGAGGCAAGACAGGAATGCAGAATACCAAAGAAACTTTGTTCACTCAGAAACTGGCCAAGCCTAACCTGTGCTTCGAGCCCTGGAAAGAAAATAGCAAAGGTACCCCTCTATCCTCTTCTTCCTTGCCCTTCTCTATTTCCTTCTCCTCCTTACCTCATCATGGCAGGGCCAAGAGCTAAGGAAATGTACTGAGACTCATCTTTGTTTTGGGTCTCACAGTTTCTAGGGGCTAGCCTGGGAACCCATCTCCCCCATGTGAAACACTGTTTTTATTGAAAATACATTATGAACACCGAGTGGCTCCAAAATGGATTTCTGGAGTCTACACCACATATAACCAAAGCTTGTCTACACTGTAGGACATGTGCAGCCTTGTTGCATACTTAATGGGATCCCCTATGGGCCATGACTGAGGCAGCCTATTTCCCTACCTCTTTCTTATCCATTTCTAGTGTCTCCAGAGTGCCTTGCACACTTCAGTGGGTGAGGAAAAAGTGACTCTATACCGCAAGACCCAGGAATTTATATATTTAATTCTCCTGCATTCCCAAGCAATTCTAAGACAGCCAAGGGTGAGAACCCTGATATTCTTAACCACTTTTCAAACTTTAGTATGCACCAGAATCATCTAGAGAACTTGAGAAAACATAGATTCCTGGGCCCCATCCTCAGAGATTCAAATTCAAAAGAGCGAAGGTAGGACCCAAGAATTTATGTTTCTAACAAGCTCCCAGGTGAAGGATGCTTCAAGTCCATGGACTGCACTTTTCCTAAGAAAAAGACCTAACGGAGAGCAAAGCAGGACAGGGGACCCTGGCCATCCGCTCAAATGCCCAAGCCTATGAGGGCTCAAGTTTCCACTTGGGGGCGGGGGCAACAAAACTCAAGCCAAACCCAAGGTGGCAATGTTGCCACATGTTGGGCATCCAGCCTGGCCCAGAAGGCCAGAGCATCCAGAGTGTTCACTTGCCATTGGCTGGCCCCTCCTTGACAGGTTGTCATTGACGGCAGCAACTTGGCCAATGGCAATCAATCAGGGGGCCTGCAGTACCTTAAATACCAGCAGAGCAAACAGCCCCAGACAAAGCTGCGCCATATATCAATTACCAAGAGGCTGTGTGCTTCTCTGGGCGGAGGGGAGCCTGAGCAAGTGGCGAGGGCTGCTGCCCTAGCTGATAAGGGCCCTCATTGTTCGGGGACAGCTGGCAGCCCGATAAGGGCCTGCTCGCCCCAGATAATGGCAGTGGGCAGGCGCCTCGCGGCAGTTTAGAATTTCTTGGGTCTCCAAGAAAGGTTCTATTAAGCCCACTGACCCCAATTGAATATTAATTAGCTAATTAACGGATTTATTGTTCCACGCCATTTCTGGAGAGGCCATTTTTTTCGAGTGCCATTATTTTTGTAAATGATTTTTCGCATTGTGCATAATTGAATCTTTGCAGCTGCCAGCATCTTCTGCATGATTTGGCAAAAAAAGGGAAGCAGAAGCACTTAGGGTTTCCCCCCTCCCTTCTCTCTGAACAAATGTTTTCAGCCCCTCCTGCTGATGCTGGAGTGAGGAGGAAGGAGGGGGGCTGGCTCTGTTTCACAGGTTTGTTTTTTAAGCTAAACTGCAAAGTCCGCACTCCTTTTTCCTTGCTTTTGTAGGCAGCTGAGGGCCCAGGCACTCCGGGCAGCCCACACCAGCCTTTGTCCAGCTGTCTTTAAACTGGTCAGACTTAGCTTTTCTCAGCCCAAACTCTTTCACACATTGTGCTTTATGTTGAGGGTAGGTAGAGAGAACAAGGCCTGAGCTTGTCTTACCCAGAGCTCTCGATGGAGGGAGGCCAGCTCTGAGCTACCTAGGAGGAGCTCTGACCAGTAGAGGGGCCCTCTCTGCTGGCTCTGCCTGGGGTCCCATCCTCTACTACCTAACCTTGGCCTTCCCTACCTGGAGCCTACCCAGGGTCTGGGTTGCTCAGGGGGACCAGAACTCCCCTTGCAGTACCTCTCTGCTGCTCTTTAATAAGTCGTTGCTCCAAATTCCATGCCAGGGCTTCCTGGCTCCCTGGAGTTGGCATCTGCCCATAATAAGTTGACCCAGACGGTCCCACAGGCAAATGGCTGATTGAATCAAACCCATTCCTAAGCAGAGGGCTTGGAACGGGGGGAGTGTGTGTTGGGGTGGGGTCAGCATGGGCCGCTCAGCAATATTATCAGACAGCACTGGGGAGCCGGTTGGCCCCCTCAGCCCCTTCAGCATTGCTAATGAAGCCAGGGGCAGGCTGAGGCTCCAGAAATATTAGTCAGGGCCCCACAGTGGGTGGGTCTAGGAAAGGCTTTTGCCCAGGACCTGCCCCTGGTCACCAGGGGCTGCACAGCTTTATTGGGATTTTTTATTAAGCCACCTCTTCCTGCCCTCTTCCCTGTCCCTATCCTGCTGCTTGTGCTCAAAAAGAAGAATTCTGAGGCCTTTTCTGAGCACGCAGATGAGACAGGAAGGAGTTTTTGTGTTTTCCTCTGTAGACACCGGCTGGGAGCACATCATCTTTCCTCTGGGATGGAATAAAGTCCCAGCAGACAGACAGACTGTCATGGGCATCCCCACCAGGTGAAAAAGCTATGAAAGTGAGCTGAGGGGTCACTCAGCCTCTGATCCCACTGAGTGAGCTGATAACTGGAGCCCTCCTTGAGGGTTTAAGGGTGTGAGAGAGGGAGGCCTCAAGCCAACAGGTCAGTGAGGCTTCACAGACCTGGCTCTACCCTGCTAGACCACGTGAGTCCTGCTCTACAGGTGTGACCCAGCACTGGCAGAGTGCTTCCTGCTGGTCTTCCTGTGGGGTGGGGGGGAGTTCAGAACTGCACCTTGGGTCTTTTGGGGACATCCCTTCCAGTTTCTTATTTTGCAAAGAGGAAGGGGACTTGCAGAGAGGAAGAGACCTGCTCAAGGTCACTCAGCCACACTCAGGAGCCACAGCATGCCCTGCTCACCTCTGCCCACAGGAAGGGACCAAACGCGTGTTTGCTTAGGGATCTGGGAAGACAAAGGTTATACTTGGTTTAATGGATTAAGCTCACCTCTTCTCAGGGTACCACTGGCCCACTGGCTAGCTCAGCCAGCTCAGCCAGGCTGCCTGGAATCCTGCCCTCATTCCCATGGCCCACTTCTGGGAGTTAGTATTGCTTAAGGCCTATCTCCTTGTCCTCTGTACCTTCCTACTCCACTGTGGCAAGAGGGTGCTCTCAGGAATCCCAACAGGAATCCCTTCATCAGATGGAACAACTCAGGCTCCAGCAAGCAAGTCCCTATCCCCCAGGGAATCCCACCATGGACAGAGCTTCAGGGGTCTCAAATCCATGATTCACCATGATTCATCATGGGTCTGGGGCCTTGGACAAGTCACATCCCCCTGAACATCGGATTCCTTAACTGTAAAGTGGTAATAATCACGTTAGTCCTCATCTCATGAGGTTGTTGGGAAGATTAAGCAAGGAGAGCTCTCGTTCTTCCCCAACTTGGGTACCCATTGGTGTGCTGGGGTTTCTTCAAGCAACAGTTCAACTAAGTAAAAAGGAATTCAAAACACATATTTTGAAAAGAACATATGATGGGCTGGCAGGATAGAAGTTCTCGATGGGGGTTATTGATTGGAAGGGGGCACTGGGAAGCTTCTGTGATGTTGACAATATTCCTTTTCTTTGTCTGGGTGCTGGTTATGAGATGTGTTCTCTGAAAATTCATTGAGCTGAATGTTTATGATTTGAGCACTTTTGTATATGTTATACTTCAATAAGAAGCACACTTTAAAAAGATATTATGGACTGGAATACAAAGATGCATGTGAATTTCTAAGACAAAACATGAGACTTAAGAAAATTCTTGTGTCTATGGCAGATCACACTCTTCCAAGGCTCCCTCTTCTTGGATAATCAGGGTCCTTCCAAGGAAATGTGTGAGGCTCACTGATACATATGAAGTAGCTGGCACATGTGGCTCCCAGTGGCTTGACTAATAAATGCAGCATTTCACACTCCAGGCAGATGGGTTGGGTGATATATTGGGGCCTGAGTGAGTCCCCCAGGTCACAGATATAGGCTCCCATTTTACCTGTAGGCAGGACCACCTGTGAACATCCAAGTAGCAAAAGGCCCATGTCCTTTCTGAAAAACGAGAGTGTGGGATGGGCAGCCTCTCTACTGAGCCCAACCATCTCACACAGGGTGACTCAGATTTTTCTTGAGAAAAGTATCTTAGCTACTTAGAGCCTGGGAAGGAAAGAGAGAGGGAGAGGCCAAAGGGAGAAAGAGACTGAAAAGTAGGGAGAGGGGTAGGCAGAGAAATAGGAAGACAAGGAAAGGGTCACAGGGGAGAAACAGAGCATTGACAGGAAAAGAACTTTTAGTGGGCAAAGCTGGATATCAAAGCAACCAGCGTGGGGCATCAAAGCCCTTTTCATGTGTCCAAGACAGGGGAAGGGAGGGAGAACAGCTTTGATGGCTCCTGCAGTCCTGGCCAGTCTGTGCCTTGGAACTAGGGCAGGTTGCACTCTACACACTACCGTTTTTCTAGAAAATGGTGGCTTCCAGCTTTTGCCTCCCAGCCAGTTGGTCCCTTGGGGCATTGCCCTTGGGCCTCACCCAGTCTCTAGCCCCAGCACCCCCAGTTACTACCTATATGTGCATGGCTCCTCCTCTCAAGCAACATGGTCAGGGAGGGGGTGAAGATGCAGCCACAGATGGGCATGAATATTGTGCTAGATGTGGAGAGAATAGCCACTCCTCCTGTGCTGTGTAAGGCCCTCCTTTCTGGCCATCAGGTGAGGTGAGTGCAGGGTCATGTATTCTCTTGAGAGGAAAATCAAGTAATTGGCCCTTGGTCTCCCCAGGTTGAGGAGCTGTCTGTTGTCCAGAATCCTTTCTGGGCAGTGTTACCCAAAGGCAGGTCCAGGGCCCCGTCTGAGGATGAAAGAGAAAGCACTGCCCCTTTATCTGTGTGCCACCATGCCTGTCTTCCCTAGGCCTAATACATGATCAACTCCAACAGATGGGGATGTAAGCAGTTCTTCTACTGAGGGGTTCAACCAAACACCCCAAATCAATACAGAGAATTGTAAGATCAAGGAGTGTGATTTTATGTAGCCAAGACATTCACTTGTACCACACCAAGGGGCATAAGACTTAACCATTTAGGCCTTTGGAGGGTGTATTAATATTCTTTGAGCTGCAAGTGACAGAAACATCTAACTCAAAGTGACTTAAACAATAAAGATGTCCAGAGGTAGGGTGAGGCCTAAGCATGTATTGGCAGCATATTAATGAAGCCATCAAGAACCCAGGCTTCCTCCAGCAGACTGAGTCCAGTACAACTAGATGGTGCCCACCTACCACCACTGACTGCTCTGACAGAGATCACAATAGACGGCCCCAGACAGAGCTGGAAAAAAATGAAGAACAAAATTCTAACTCAGAAAGAACGACTAGACTTGCTGGCCTGACAGAGACTGGAGAAACCCTGAAAATATGGCCCCTGGACACCCTTTCAGCTGAGTAATGAAGTCACTCCTGAGTTTCACCCTTCAGCCAAAGATTAGACAGGTCCAAAACACAAAACAAGACTAAAGGGGCACACCAGCCCTGGGGCAAGGACTAGAAGGCAGGAGGTAACAGAAAAGCTGGTAATGCGGAACCCGAGGCTGAGAAGGGAGAGTGTTGACATGTTGTGGGGTTGTTAACCAATGTCATAAAACAAAATGTGTACTGTTTAATGAGAAATTGGTTTGTTTTGTAAACCTTCATCTAAAGTACAGTTAAAAAAAAAAAAAAGAACCCAGGCTTCTCCATTCCTCCATTCTGCCTTTCTTGGCATCAACTTCATTCTAAGGCTGCTTTCCACTTGTGGTCATAAGATGACTATAAATGGCAAATGGGGCTACATATTTCCTTATTCATATCCAGAAAACCTCTTCTCCAGGCATACAATATTAGTCCTTTCCTTAGTATGACCAGGACAACTTGGCTATGTACTTACCCCATACCAATAGTAGGTGCCAGAATACACCGTTTTGAGTTAGATTAATCATCTGGTGGAATGGTGATTGGGGTGTCAACCAAATGATCACCACAGAGGGTGTCTCAGTAGATATTCCCTAGTTCCTGTGAGAGGAAGATGTTCATGCTTTGACTCTATTTCTCAATGAGACATAGATGCAATACTTTCTCCTGAATTTACCTAAGAGAACTTCACCACTGCCTCAAAGCTGACTGTCACCAGAGGAATACACATCTCTCCTACTAACATGATTTTTGCTTCTTTTTAGTAATTATGACCTGGAATTTTTATGCTAAGGAAGTGCTTGCCTCATTCCAGATCCTATTGTTACAGGTTGAATTGTGTCTCCCCAAAATATCTGTTAACTTGGCTGGGCCGTGATTTCCAGTATTGTGTGAATTGTCCACCATTTTGTCATCTGATGTGATTTTCCTATGTGTTGTAAATCCTGTCTCCATGATGTGATGAAATGGGATTAGCAGCAGTTATATTAATGAGGCAGGACTCAATCTACAAGATTAGATGGTGTCTTAAACCAATCTTTTTGAGATATAAATGAGAGAAGCCACCAAAGAGACATGTGGACCTCATGCCACCAAGAAAGCAGCGCCAGGAGCAAAGCACATCATTTGGACCTGAGGTCCCTGCACTGAGAAGCTCCTTGACCAGGGAAAGATTGATGACAAGGACCTTCCACCAGATCCAACAGAGAGAGAAAGCATGTCCCTGTAGCTGACGCCCTGAATTTGAACTTCTAGCCTGCTAGACTGTGAGAAAATAAACTTCTGTTTGTTGAAACCATCCACTTGTGGTACTTCTGTTATAGTGGCACTAGATAACCAAGACACCTATTTTCATTACAGAGGGGACTCCATTCACAGAAAATTCCCCCATCTGAGCCATCAGGGATGTTGGTGTTGTTCTCAATTCATTTCTGTATGAGCCCCAAATCCCCAAATATCTTCCCTAGTAGTGGGGGTGCCGAGGAGGTGGCCACAATTCATCTAATCTCCTAAGAAATTATTTACCCAATGTAAGCACCTTTTCTTCAACCATTTTCTTCTCTAGAAATCCCCTAGGAGCAGAGAATGGGTAAAAGTTCCTAGAAGATCTGGCAGGCTGGATTTTCTGAAAAGGGAAAAAGTAGACCTTGGAAGCTATGGCTGAGTAGGAACATTTCATCTCTGTATCCCCAGGAGGGTCTAGTATATGCTTTTTGAATGGATATAAAAATGAAAAATGTCCAGCAGGGGCTCATGAAAAGCAAGTCAGGCCAAAATCATTCCTCACCTGGGCAATTGGAACTGCAGGTGTCTCCACCCCTGGCGTCTGATCTGTTCCCGCCCCTGGTGTCTACTCCCTCTGATTCACCCTTTATATAATCCCAGAGTGGTCCTTCAAAAAGTGCAGATCTGATCATGTCCTTATTCCACTTACAAAGCTTTGACATTTCCCTGTTGCCTTGAGGATAAAGGCCAGTCTCCCAAGCCTACACAAGAGCCTCTGCCAACAGGCTCTCCGCCAGGGCCTTTGCTTTCTGTGTTTTGGGCACATGGAGCTATGAGGCCACTCACCAACCAAGCCCCACTCTTCCCCATTTCTGGGCCTTTTCCCATTCGGTCCCAACTTCTTGACATGCTCAAGTGTCCTCTTCTCTCTGAAAGTTTTCCCTTCTCACTCAGGCAGGTTAGTCACTGTCTTGGTCATGTAGGGCTGCTGTAACAGAAATACCACAAGTGGATGGTTTTAACAAAGAGAAATTTGTTTCTTCACAATGAAGTAGGCTAAAACTCCAGATTCAGAGTGTCAGCTCCAGGGGAAGGCTTTCTCTCTCTGTGCCTTCTCATCAATCTTCCCCTGGACTAGGAGCTTCTCCATGCAGGGACTCCTGGTCCAAAGGACATGCTCTGCTCCTGGCACTGCTTTCTTGGTAGTATGAGGTCGCCCACTCTCTGCTTGCTTCCCTTTCTTTTTATCTCTTGTAAGATAAAAGGTGGTGCAGTCCATACCTCAGGGAAACTCCCTTTGGGATATGACCTTAGTAAGGGTGTTACAGTCCCACCCTAATCCTCTTTAACATAAAATTACAATCACAAAATGGAGGACAACCACACAATACTGGGAATTGTGGCCTAACCAAGTTGACACATATTTTTGGGGGACACAATTCAATCCATGACAATCATCTTCTCTTCCTCCTCCCTGAAAACCCTGTTTGGAGCTCTGTCATAACACTGACCACACTGCGTGTTATGACTTGAACTGCATCTCCCCAAAATATGTGTCAATTTGGCTAAGCCATGATTCCCAGTATTGTGTGGTTGTCCTCCATTTTGTGATCTGATGTAATTTTCCTATGTGTTGTAAATCCTAACCTCTGTTATGTTAATGAGGCAAGGTTAGAGGCATTACACAATCTACAGGATTAGGTTGTATCTTGAGTCAATCTCTTTTGAGATATAAAAGAGAGATGTAGACAGGAGAGGGACCTCAGCACCACCAAGCAAGAAGAGCTAGGAGCAGAGTGCATCCTTTGGACTTGGGGTTCCTGGGCTGAGAAGCTCCTAGATCAGAGGAAGGTTGATGACAAAGACCTTCCCCCAGAGCTGACAGAGCCAGAAAGCCTTCCTCTGGAGCTGGCACCATGAATTTGTACTTCTAACTAAGACACTGAGTTATGACTAACAGGCTAGCTACTGGCTCCCCTTCTTTCTGTGTGTGTTTTTGGTGGGCAGTGTCAAGCGTCATTCCCAGGAGTCAGATAGAAGGGTCTGGGCAAAGACTTTACTTTGTAGAGTTGAACTGCTTCTGGAGGTAGTGAGAAGGTCACTCCCATTGTCCGGAGAGGCCAATTGTTATACTTGGAGGGACCTTTCACCGTCCCTTCCACTTTGTGCCTCTGATCATGAGCAGAAAGGTCTCCGGCTCAGAAACTTTAGGACCACGGAGAGCTCTGAGAGCCCTGCTCTGGAAGGCAGCCTTGGCCTGGTTTTTCCTTTCCACAGGGAGAGTTCAAACCTCAAGGAGAGGCAATGACCTCTCTTAGGACTTGGGGGTGGGGTGGGATTATAGGGCTGGTGCTCACCACTCCGGACTAGTTTTCCCTTTCTCCTTCCTCCTCAATGCTTGTCGCAGCCCAGCCCTGCCAGCCTGGGCCCGTCCTGCTGCAGCTTCCTCCAGGCTCAGCCTCCCTAAGCTCTCTGGGAGGTCTGCACAGAGTGGGGAGAGCCTGTGATGCTTCCACTGCCTACCTTTGCAGCAGTCCGGGAAGGCTTACGTGGGGAGCCTGTGCCTGGGGTGGGGCCGGGTAGAGGCCAAGGAGCAGGGCCCCCTGCAGTTGGGAAGTGTTTAGTAATTAGCCTTCATGAGGAGGGAAGAGTTGCTCATTTCACTGCAGGGAAATGGGATTTTTAAATCATTTTAAGGGCCGCGTCAGCTCTAAAATGGCCTGTCATGGGGCCTCCGAGGGGCCGGTAATTAGCTCTTTTGTCTCTAATGAAAGCAGAGGGGAAGAAGGAGAAGTCGCTTATTGAACACAGGGATTAACCTCCAAATAGGCCCTAAATGAGAAGGCAGGTGCAGGGAAGGGAGTGAAGGGCAGGCTGGAGCCAGCTGGGCCCTGGGCAGAGGAATAGCCAGCCTGTGGGAACTTGGAGAAGGGGCTGCAAGTTCTCCTGAGTCCCGCAAAACCAGCGCCCACCCCAGCTCCTACTTTGTAAGATGTTACTCTCACTCCCTCACTAACTTGACTGTGAGAGAGTCTGGGGGCCTGGTGTCCCCAGACCGGGAGCTAGGGGCCCTACTGTTGTCCCAGCTGGAGTTTGGAAATCCATAATCCAAAAACTAAACCCATTGTCAGTTCTGACTCATGGCAATCCTGTATGTTACAGAGTAGAACTGCTCCATGGGGTTTTCTTGGCTATAATCTTAACAGAAGGAGATCGCCAGGCCTTTCTTTCATAGTACCCCTGGGTGTGTTCAAACTAACTTTAGGTTAGTAGCCAAGTGCAAACCATTTGGGCCACCCAGGGACCTTGAAAATCCACAGCTCTCGTGAAAGTCCAGGGTGAGGCAGGAAGAGGAGTCTACAGAAGCCAGCCAAAGTGGCTGACAACAACCTTTCCTTCAGTGGGCTCTGGTGGGGCTAGTTCCTGGTAGCTGATAGGAGCCTCCACACCTTGACCCTTTGATTCATGGCCCAAAAAAACCTACCTGCCTCTGCCCATCTCTGGACATCAGGAGAAAGAAAGGTCCAAGATGACCCTGAGGCTGAGGCTCAACTCAGAGTTCCTCCCCCAGCAGAACAAGCCAGCCAGGCTGAAAGTGTGAGGGCAGGACAAAAAGAAAAAGAGAGCTGGTTGTGCAAGTCCCTGATGGCCTTCCGGGCATTGCCAATTCCAATCCTACAGGGAATCCTATTTTTCCCTGGAAAACTGGGCATGCAGACTCTGGAGAGAAACCTGCTTTCTTGACGCATCCTCTGTGAGACACAGTAATTCCAAGTGTTCAGAACAATCACGCTAGAATCCCCAGAATAATTCCCAGAGACGTGGGCACAATAATGTCTTTCAACTTAGCAGTGTCATGGAGCCAGGAGACTGGTGATGGCAGCCAAGAACCAAGCCCAATTTCTTGGCATCTTAAGGAATAATATTTCTTATTAAGCTGGAAAACAAAGGGAGAAAACACCAAGCAAGTGTCAGGGCTGAGCTAAGCTTCCTCTCCTCTCCCCACTCCATGCCCAGAGCAGGATCCTTGGCTGGAGAACAAGTCACAGGATTCAGGAGACAAAGCTCTGGACCAGGCTGAGGCCAGGGGACCAGGCTCCCGACATAGGCTGGCCCAACTTGGATGTGCCCCTCGGCCACCACTTCCTCTCTGGGCCTTGACTCCTCCATCTGTAATGTAAGCCCATTAGATACGACGGTCTCTAAGGGTGGGCACGAAAAGGACAACCCTGCCCATTCTATCTAAAGTAGGCTTCCCTCCAGCCATCCCCGGGAACTCAGCACTATCTTTACCTTGAAATTGATCTATGTGTTTTTTTATTGTCTGTCTCCCCACTAGACTGTCTTGTTCACTGGTGTTTCCATTCCTTAGCATCCAGCACCATGCCTAGCATGCACCATGCACCCAACTCATGTTTGTTGACTGACTGACAGATTGACAGACTCACTGAATGAATCATAAAGCAGTGGGGCCTGCTCCACTGAAAACCCTGGGGTCAGACCCCTGCTCACGCTGCACAGTCTCTGACTACACCCCATCCAGAACTGCTCATTCCAGCCAGCACCCAGCACAGGCCGAGTCTGGGGACACACTCAGCTGAGATGTGCGATGAGGTCAGAAGTACCCTAGGGCTCTGTCCACTCAAGGACCAGGCTCTCAGTGGGGGGTGGGCTATAGAAGTTAGAAGGGGTGGGATGAGGGTACTGTGGGCTTTGTCTTGGGTAAAATCTACCTCTGCGCTTGCAGATTCTTCCACTGTACAGGCTTCTTCCAGGTAGCAGTTTCACTTGGGGATTATCTGCATGGACTCCAGAGTGAGACCAGGCCTGGCTCTATCGCTTACTAGAATACGTCTTTGAGCCTCAGTGTCTTTAACTGAGTTTCTTTAATAATAGTACCTCCCTCATAGAGTCGCTGAGAGGTTTAAACAAGATGAGTCATGTTAGCTATTGTCAACTTTACTTTTTTAATTGTGAAAGCCCGCCTTGCTTGCCTGGACTGGATTTAATCCACTGGTACTAGGGTACAGCCCCCCTCCCTAGAGACTACGCCAGTGCCCAGGAACAGCCTTTGCTCAGGGTGAGGCAGGAAGCAGCTGTGGTGAGCCCAGGCCTTCTGCCTTTGGGGGTGAAGGTATGGAGAGGGGGCCAGCACTGCTCTGGGGCCAGGGGCTGCCAGTCCTCAGAACCAGTAGACCCAGAGCTATTGTTGGAAGTGAACGTTCCCAGTGGCGACTATGCGTTCTAGTGTTCACCACAAGCCGGCCGCAGTTGTGAGCACCGTCCACGTGTTAACTCACCTAATGCTCCAGGCAGCCTGAGAAGTCAGTACTATCAATATCCACTCCCCCCTCCCCAGCTTTTAAAGATGAGGAAACACCTCATCCTTAATTACCTCGCCGCAGTGCTTTTGCCACACTGCCGTCCTCACCTCATGTCTGACCACAGTTAGCACATTCTTCCAAGATCTTTCTCTCTCCCTCTCTCTGTCTCTCTCTCCCTCTCCCTGCATATATATATGGAGCCCTGGTGGTACGGTGGAAACTCTGGTGGTGTAGTGGTTAAGAGCTATGGCTCCTAAGCAAAAGATAGGCAGTTCAAATCTACCAGGCACTCCTTGGAAACTCTATGGGGTAGTTCTACTCTGTCCTATAAGGTTGCTATGAGTTGGAATTGACTCGACAACAAAGGGTTTGGTTTTTTGTTTTTGGTGGTACAGTGGTTAAGAGTTATGGTGGCTAACCAAAAGGTCAGCAGTTCGAATCTATCAGCCACTTCTTGGAAGCCATATGGGGCAGTTCTACTCCAACCTATAGGGTCGTTATGAGTCAGAATCAACTCGATGGCAACGGTTTGGTTTGATTTATATATATATGGAGCCCTGATGGCGCCGTGGTTAAGAGTTCAGCTGCTAACCAAAAGGTCAGCAGTTTGAATTCACCAGCTGCTCCTTGGAAACCCTATGGGGCAGTTCTACTCTGTCTTATGGGATCAGCTCAATGGCAACGAGTTTATATATATATATATACACACACACATATATGCACAGATGTATATACATATTACATAAAACTAAAAAACCAAACCCACTGCCATCAAGTTGGTTCTGACACATAGAGACCTTATAGGACAGAGTAGAACTGCCCCATAGGGTTTCCAACGCTGTAATCTTTATGGAAGCAGGCTGCCACATCCTTCTCCCATGAAGCAGCTGGTGGGTTCGAACCACCGACTTATGGTTAGCAGCTGAGGGTTTCCCATTGCACCGCCAGAGCTCCTTCCATATATACATAATATACATATACACGTGCGCACACAAACACACGTATATAGTTGTCAGCTGCTGTCGAGTCAGCCCCCGAGTCACGGCAACCCCATGCACAACAGAGCTGAATGCTGCCCAGTCCTGCACCATCCCCCAAGATCGGGTTGTGCGTGCAGATTGGATACTGTGATCTATAGGGTTTTCATTGGCCAATTTTCAGAAGTTCATTGCCAGGCCTTTCTTCCTAGTCCATCTTAGTCTGGAAGCGCCATTGAAACCTGCTGGGCGTCACAGTAACATGCAAGCCTCCAGTGACAGATGGGTAGTGGCTGCATACGAGGTGCCTCTCCCTCCATCTCTGTCTCTCTGGTTCTCTCTCTGTCTTGGGTAAGTGTATGTCTCTGACCCCTGATCGGCGCTGGCAGGTGGTGAGGGGGCCTAGGGCATCGGGGAGGTGAAGAGAGAAGGGTAATCCGAGGAGTCCTCTGACCCCCTGTGGGGAGAGCCAGAGACGGAGCCTCCTATTCCCTGAGGGCAACAGGGGCACCCATTAGAACAAGCAGTGTGGCCAGGTGCTGCCTCAGTCGTTCCACACCATCACGGTCTGGAAGACAAAAACAAACTTGCCAGAGCTGTAAGAAACCCCAGCTCCCCAGCAGGACTCCCCACTCTGTTCACAGAACAGACCCAGGAGGTAAGTGTCTGTAAATAAAGTGCCAGGCGGGAGTCCACTGGACTAGTGCCTCTCTGGAATCTGTATGCGCCCCAGAGAAGGCGTGGGGACAGAGGGGATGCAGACCCCCAAGCCAGGTTCTCCAAGCAGCCAAAGGACCCCTGAAGGGAGGCTTGAGAAGCCACAAGCTCTGCAAAACCCTGGGCAGGCAGGGCAGTCTGGGGCCGGACTGCTTGTCCTGGGCTCAGGGCAGTGAGCTCAGAGAATTGGGCTCTCGGCAGCAACCACTGGAAGCCTCCAGGAGGTGTGCTGACTGGGGGTCTGCAGAGAGGAAGGAATTAGTGTGCTGGGGAGTCCAGTAATATGGAGGGGTCCGCCAGTTCTCATGAAGGAGAAGGATGGTGCCCAGACAAAATATTTAAAGAGAGCTCCAAAGTTTGAATCCAAGTCTGGTTTTTCTCTTCTTGAAAATAGGGTTTAAAAGCTGTTTTCTGTCTCTTTCTCCCTGTTGGCTGCTGGGTTCTCTGCTCCCTGATGCCTGGCCCAGGGCATAGTCCAGGTCCAGCCTTTCCCTCTTCCTGCAGTAAATCCCCTCTTGCCCCTGCCCCTGAGCAGCAACCACTTCCCCCCTTTCTAGGTCTGGGTCTGAAGCCCTGGGGGGAGAGTCGTGAGAGTCCGACACAGGTACGAAAAGCCCCATCCAAGAACAGGTGCTCCAAGAAGGGGACACAGGAGGTCAAGGGAGAAGCCACAGGGTAGGAAAAAAAGCTGAATGTGAGACTTATTATGGGAATGCTTGGCCCTGCCAGCAGGGAGGGTTTGTCAGTGTTGGAGACTCCTGGGGCCTCTGGGCAAGCTCAACATGGTGGCAGGAGATGCTGCTAAGTTGGGGACAGATGCACTGGGGGGGAGGGGGCAGGGCCAGCTATTTTGGGGCGACAAACAAGGCTCCCAGAGGAGGAAGCACAAGAACAATCTTCTATGGAGGTACCAGGCTGAAGAGACCTGGAACTCCTCTCAACCTCATGTTCCAGGGACAACAAGCTCCCAGTTGGGATTCCTGGTTGGGTAAAGCAATCTGAAAGTCTGGGGACATGGGTACTCCCAGGAGCCAGGTGCAGAGATAAGATCTGCTCATGAGGGTTCCAGTTAAATAGCACTCTCTTCTGGGGTTTTGCTGCATGCATGTGTGCGCACACGTGCGTTTGGTTCATTGGGTTACTTTCTGATGATAAACCGGGGTTAACTATATACTTTTCTGGACCACTCACCTTGATCTCAGCTCATCTTTATTCATTCACTTCCAATTACAGTTTTAGAAGTAATAGAGAGCTAACTATCGACTTACAGACTGACAGCATTCTCCCACTAGAATCTTCGCCACGGGTGATGCAGTTTCAGCTACAAACTGACTTACCCTCACTTGGTGGCAGCATCCCAAGATAGGTGGTGCTGGGGTTCCCTCGGTACCAGATTTCATTAATCTGGCTGTGATAGCATTAAGGGAGAAAGGAATTGACTCCATGTAGGGATGAGGTGTCCCAAGTAGGAATTTCACATGAATTCCACCCACAGCCCTGTTTGTCTCATGGTGTGAGGCATGGTTTCTGGGACCAGATCCATGAGGGGGGCAGTACCCAAGAGGGGGGCAGTACTCATGATGGGCACAGAAGGCAGGAGTTCACTCAAAGTGTCAAGGTTGAAATAAGTTTCTTTCCACACATGGACTGTGTGGTCCAGGTTCCGGTCAAGGAGTGGAGGCATAAGCAGGTACCGTATTCCATGGGTCCCAGGCCCCATGTTAGGGTGTCTCTGATACCAGGCCTCCAAGGAAGGCAGGGAGTGAGATGGATTTGTTAGGGGAAAAGGGGACTTGTACACAGTTACAGTACAATGTTTGTCCACAGCCCCACCACCACATCCCACATGACCCTTCTTAGGGGCTGCTGTGGGCTGCTATGAGCCTCCCTGGATGAGGGGGCTCCTATTCAGGGCCACAGTGCCCAGGTGGCCTCCCTGGATGAGGGGACTCCTATTCAGGGCCACAATGCCCAGGTGAGCCTCCCTGGATGAGGGGGCTCCTATTCAGGGCCACAGTGCCCAGGTGAGCCTCCTTAGATAAGGGGGTTCCTATTCAGGGCCACAATGCCCTGGGTAGTAACCCCAGCTCTTCACAAGAACACAACACTTCACAGTGTAGATCTGAGCCTCCTGGCTGCCCTGGGAATTGGGTCATCCTGCCTGACGGATGAGGATGGTGAGACAGCAATCAACGGGTCCACGATGCTGGATGTGGCATGGTCCATGTCCTGTCAGCTGGGGGAACCCCCAGGGCGAGTTTGGGGTAGACCAAGCAAACTTGGGGCCCTCTTAGAAGGCCAGATCTGCTCTTGGGGGCTTTCAAAGCCTGGATGCCTGACTCTGAGTCTATCTCATTGTCAGTGAATTAATTGTTGTGCAACCTAGAGTGGTGAGACAAGTTAATTACATAATTAACTGCAAAATGACATGTTATTTCATGGCTGCAATATGGTAACTCTGTTGGAAACAATTGTAATTGCCCAGAAACTGCATTCAAGTGGCTCCGTTATCTCTCGATAGCCATGTAATTAACTTGCATTACAACTTTATCTGCAGCAAACTCTGAAGGTAGAAGTTGGGGCCCTTGGCGTGGGCACACCATCCTAGACCCGAGGGCCCAGGGAGGGCCCTGGCATTGGGGTCTGTGCTAACAATCCAGGAAAACACTTTGTGTTTTCAAGTCAAGTGAGAAAATTCTTCATTGTGGACTCCAGCCCTCCGTTTCTCTCTCCTACACACTTTGACTCGTTCACAACCTCACATGGTCACATCCGACACCTCCCCAGTTTCACACTCACATTAGACCCATGTCACATGAAAGCACTTGCTGCAGCCAGAAAGACAAAGACCCACTGCTCTTTGTCTCTCTCCTCTCTCACAGACATGGGTGCAGCTCCTTCATTGGGGACGGAGGCCACCAAATTGAGAACATCTACCCCAAAGTCCTAATAATCTCCTCCAGGGCTGGGCCACTGGCCACAAAACCACAACTTGGAGAGGTAGCTCCTTGCTGGCACCCCTAAGAGAATAGCCATCTGCCTACTTCTCTCAAAGTAAAGGGACAGACTGTGAACAAGGTGACAATGAGGCCTGCCTGGTTCCACCCCACCCTACCCCAGCCAAGCCAAGTCATTTCCCTGCCCAGGGGCAGGTTGAGCTTGAGGCAGTGGGCTGACTCCATCACCCCTGGGCTATGGTCTGTAGCCTGCACGCGAGAGTAAAACAATCCCTGATTGGAATAAACTTCTTTCCACACATGGACTGTGTGGTCCAGCTTCAGGCCAAGGAGTGAAGGCGTAAGCAGGTACCATATTCCATGGGTCCCAGGCCCTGTGTTAGGGTGTCTCTGACACCAGGCCTCCAAGGCAGGCAGGGAGTGAGATGCGAAGGACTGAGGGGCCTGATGGTGGGAGAAGCCTGTACACATAGCCTTCCCTGTCCAGGCTCGGGGCCCGAGGAGTCACCCTTCTTATCACCACTCATTGATACCTTTTCAGTGCCAGGCTCTGTGCTAGGCCCTGTGGCTGCAGCCAAGACCAAGGCAGCATCCCTGCTGCCCCAGGCGAGCCTGCCTCAGACATGTAGATGAAAAACACCTTGGTGTCTGCCTAACCACTGTTGGCCTGGCTATGTCCGGCCTGCCGGCTTGCCTGTCTGTCCACCTACACATCTGTCTCCCTGTGTGTCCATCTCTCCTGTCTGCTAGCATGTGTACCCGTCTGACTGTGCGTCCATTGGCTTATCTGCCCCTGACTCTCCAGAATCTTCACAAGTGGCCCTGTGTCTGCAGGAAGGAACAGGTCTGTCCCAGGTCTCCCTCAGTGTTCTGTCCTCACCATGATATGTCTTGCTTGCTCTCCTGGCTTTCTCCCTCCCTGGCTTTCTCCCTCCCTCGTTTCTGCCTTCTGTCCCCCATACCTAGCTCCTCAGGGCAAGGATTGTGTGTGACCCATGCTTCATCCTTGTGTCTGATTTGCTCTGGGTGGCACCAGCTGGCAGCACGGGGTTGAGACAGACAGTGGATGAAGGTTTACTGACTGACTGAAGGAAAGCCTCCAGCCTGCAGCCTCCAGCCTGCAGGAGCTGAGTTCAAGGGAAACAGGGCTGTTCTCACCCACTCACAAGAGCAGAAAGCTGGGCCCCAGGTCAGGGCCAGGAGCAGGGCAGAGGTGGCAAACACTGTTTGGTTTAAGGATGGTGCTTACATGGCAGGGGGCTCAGGATTTGGGGTCTTCCTGTAGAGGAGGACCTGTTGGGGCAGTCATCCTGGGATCTCAGTAGGAAAATGGTTAGCAACCTAGGATAGGGAGGGCCCCTCTTCTTGGGAGCCTACTCAGGGCCAGGGTGTTTGTTTGCTTTGCCAGTGAAGTGGGCAGGACACCCACCCACTCTGGGGTGGGGGTCTCTGAGTCGTCCTCCTCCCTCCAGCTGGAAGGGAGGGGCAACATGCTTCGCAACAGCATAGGCTGCAGCGCCCTGTCCCTGCTCCATGCCCCAGCCCTTAGGGACAGTGTTGAGGGCCTTGCCCCCTCCCAAACAGAGGGGAGGGGGCCACAGGTTTGTGTCAGTCACATGAACAACACAGAGCAACTTCCCCGGAAACATTCATAAGTTTAATCCACGCCAGTAATAAAATCGCATTACATTTCTCATAAAATAAATGTTCCCATTTATATACAGAAGACGGACTGTACAGGCCCAGCCTGGCCTCAGGAGGGTCACACACAGACAGGAGGCAGCGGTGGAGGAAGGGCCGTCCCTCCCATCAAGGATGGAGAAGTTGTAATGCAACAGGAGAGTGGCTGGCCGGCTGGGTGGGCGGGCGGCTGGGCAGACGGACAGATGGGCCTGGAGGCCAGGTGCCAGGTGTTACTGAACCTGGGATTCAAAGGTGCCATTGAGCTGGCCCTCCTCATAGTCCATCTGACACAAGATCATGTTGTTCTTCAGGAAGAATTTGTCTCCCACACAAAATCTGGAAAATCCAAGCCAGAAAGACAGAGAGGCCATGGGAGGGGTCCCAGCGGGTACTTGGGGTTCCACACAGGAACCAGCCTGGCCCAGGAGGTGGGACACGTGGAGACAGTGGTAGTGAGGTGTGTGTTCCTTCAACTTACCAGAGGGGAGTACCAAAATCCCATGCTAAACCTGGCCAATGACCCTGGGTCAGTCCAGCCGGCGGCCAGGCCCTATAGCCTGGGTGGGAGGACAGACAGACAGTCAAGCCTGGGCTACAGGCCTTCCACAGCCAGGTCTCCCATGGGGTGGTGGCAAGGGTGGTGTTGGTGGGGAGGTACAAGAATAACCTACCTCAGTCCCAGAGAAAGGGACTGAAGTGGTGCAACTGTTAAGCTTTGGGCTGCTAACCAAAAGGCTGGTGGTTCGAACTCACCAAGCAGCTCCGTGGGAGAAAGACCTGGTGATCTGTTCCCATAAAGATAACAGCTTGAAACTATGGGGCAGTTCTACTTTGTCACAGGGGGTTACTATGAGTGAAAAATTGACTCAGTAGCACCTAACAACAACAGTCCTGGAGAGGGAGAGAGGACACAGAAACACAAAAAGACGGAGAAAGGAGGGAGATGGAGAGGGACAGATATGGTGAAGGAGGGAGGGATGGAACGGTTGATTTTCCCATACCCTGGGCCCTCTCCCCAACTTAGAGCATGGCTCAGTAAAGGGCATTCTTCCTTTAAACAGGGTCTGTGGGTTTCTTGGGATGTTCTTCCAGGAGGAAGTGAGCCTGCTCCCCTAATTCATCCTCTGCCCTAAGAAGGCTCTGCTTTGTCTCTCAGTCCTCCTCAAGTCTTGGGGGATTCCAGCCCTTCCCCAAGATGTCCCCAGGGTGGCTGAGGCCTTTAATGAGACCCCAGGGTGACTAGCCCAATTCCAGCAGATCCCAGTCCAACCACCAGGTGGCGCTGCAACTTCACCGAGCCCACCTAGCAGTGGGTCTGGCCAGAGCCCCTGTCAGACCAGTGTTCCCTGCACTTTCCTCTGGACCTCACCTTCTAGGAATACTTGAATGGGCGCCTACCTGACCTGGGAACTCCTGAGAAAAAGGCCTGCCTTCTGGTGCTAGGCCTCCACCCAGGGCTGAAGGGATCTGGCTCTCTAGGTGCCTGGGGACTCCCACAGGGCTAGAGGACCGTGTAGGGGCCAAAAGACCAGAAAAGAGGCAGGACTGTGACCAGAATCACAAGAGCAGGGTCAGGAGTGAGTGACCATTCCCTGCAGGGGTCTTGGTCTCCTTTTCACATAGGACGTACATGTCTGCACATGCAAAAACGCATGTGCGGACACACACGCAGATAGGACACACACAAGGACACAGAGCATGCAGATATGCCCGCCACACATGCACATTTAAAACCCATGTGCACAGGCATAGTCACCCCATCATGCACACAGGGGCACACCCAGTGCCTGCACACATACCCCCTTGCTCATGGACACTTAAAAACACACATACATGCACACACATAATCATACCACGCACACTCAGTAAACTCATGCCTAAAAAACAACAAAACAAAAACCAAACCTCTCGTCACTGAGTTGATTCCGACTCATAGCAACCCCGTGTGTCACAGAGTAGGACTGCTCCATAGGGTTTTCTTGGCTGTAATCTTTACGGAAGCAGATAGCCAGGGCTTTCTTCCATGGTGCCACTGGGTGGGTTCGAACTGCCAACCTTTAGGTTAGTAGTCAAGTGCAAACTGTGTTTATTACATATGCCCATCTAATTACATTCACAGAGAAATGAGAAACGCACCACACAAATGTGCACACAGAGTATACGAGCACACACATTTGGCTACAGGGCTTAGGCACACATAAGACCAATATGCTCATGTGTGCTTATGAAAACTTGAAAGGTCCACATACAGCCACACACACACAGAACCCACATTTACATGCATGCCACCACAGTACTCCTGGCCTGTCCCAGCAGGCCTCAGGCTGGGTTCTGGGGCGTGTGTTAGGTCTACCTCCAAGTCAACACTCACCTCTGGTTGCAGAGTTGGCAGGCAAAGCAGTCGAGGTGATACACGTTGTCCCGGGCCCGCATCACCATCTCAAAGGCTGGAATCAGCTTACTGCAGGCAGCACAGTTTCCAGTGGTGCCAAAAAGCCTGCCAGGGAAGAGCACAGAGGGCTCAAGTTGACGGAGTTGCCTCCAGCCAGGGCCCACCCTGTCCTCCACACCTGTGGACTTTGCAGCCGGGTTGGTGCAAGAGGGCAGGAGTTCAGATGGCAGCACCCAGATTCTGCCAAGAGATTGGGCTTCAGAGAAATTGGCACATCTGCCTAGGAGGGGAGTGTAGAGAGTCAGAGTTCAGCTGACACTGCCCATCCCTGGGATCACAAGGGCCCCCTCCCTGGCTCCGGCTGGGGTACTTCAAACACCTGGGGCCGCTAGGAAAGCCCTGGTCGGGGCCCTGAGCTAGGGCTCCAGACTCACTGAATTTTAGAGGCAGTTAGCGGATCATGAGCTATGTGTCCTCAGGCAAGTCACTGAGTCTCCCTGAGTCTCATTTACCTGAAGTGTAAAATGGGAACCAAAACATACCCTTCACAGGGTTGTTGAAACTCATAAACTTTCAGTCACAACTCATTTATTAGACCCCTATAGAGCAATTACCATGTATCAGGCACTTTTCTAAGAGCTTTACAAAAAACAACTCATTTAATCCTGATAACAGCCCTGTGCAGTGGGTACTATTATAATCTCCATTTTAACGTCAAGGAAAAAGAGGCACAGAGAGGTAAACAACTTGGCCAACGTCACAGAGCCTGGCTCCAGAGAGTGTGCTCCTAACCACTGTATGATGCTGCCTCCCCCCTTTAAAAGTATAGGGTATTAATATACTTTTTCTGCTACCAACTCATCGGGTGACTACCTAGGTCCCTTCCTTTCTCTGAACCTCAATTTATCCCTCTGTAAAATGGGGGTGCTGAACTAGATGCTCAGTTCAACCATCCTTCTAAAACAGAACTGATGGCAAAAGGAAGCCTCAAGGATGTCTGGCACAAATGCCTCTTTGAGGCAGGCACCCCTCCTCTTAGCTGTTGGTTGTACACCTCTAGGGACAAAGTGCTCACTCCCTCTCCATACAGGCCAGTCCTTGGCTGGATGTTCCAATGGCCTGAGCCAACCAGACTCCTCCTTGCTTCTTTTTTGCACACTGGCAGAACAAGCCCCCAGCAAGGCAAGTGGACGGAGATGTGGGTGGGAGGCCCCTCTAATCCCTGATTTGTCCAGCTCAAGCTCAGCTGCTGCAGACAGAGCTTGGCTCCATTATTCATCAGTCTGAGCTGCCTGGTGGCTCAGATTAAGGCAGACAAAGGCTGGCGGCAGCATCTGCCTGCCAAGACAAGCCTTTCTTGCCACCAGTGCAATGAGCAGTTGCTGCAGAGGGGAGGGCTCGGGACAGCCATTCTCTGGGGCTGAGCAGCTCATTGAAGCCTCATCCCTACCCCATCTCACTGGCCTCCCTGGCCTGAAAGCCATTCCTTCTGCCTCTGGCCAAAGCCCAGGAAAAATACCTTCAGCCCCCAGTAGCTGGCAGGGCAGGGTCCAGAATGCTTGTGGGTGCTCTGGCTCTGCTGACAAGCCCATCCTGTGCCATGGTCTTCCCTCTCCAAACCTTGTGTGCCCATCAGACATTCCGCCACCTTCCCCAACCTGGTAGGTTCAGCCCCCACATGATGCCCTAGCCCTCCAGGCTGGAAGGCCCCTTCCAGGTCCTCGAGCGGGGAGACTCCAGGAGCACCCTTCCTTAACCTCTGCTCCTGGCCTCAGCCTCCCCCCTCAGGCCCCAGCCAGGAGCATGGAGTCACAGATCCTATTTTATTACTTCACTTTTTGAAACTGCAAAAAGCAGAAGTTAAAAGAGAAGATGCAGGCAGCCAGATCTCAGTCTCTTCTGGGAAGTGGGGGAATCTCCAACGATAACCTTGCCCCGGAAACGTGCCCAGACCTGAGCAGAGGAAGCCCCACGCAGCCCTTGCCCCGACCTGTTAATTAATGCGATAGGCCTTCCTTCCCCACAAGGCCCAGCCATCCTCCCGCAGCCTTCAACTGAGCCAAATGCAGATGCTGGGTTTCAGCCAAGGCCCCTGCTTTGTGGCCTCCTTCCAGCCTTGATGATGTCATACATGGCCTAAAGGAGGGTTAATTGGGGGAGGCAGCCCCAGGGAATAAGGATCCAGGTCATAAGGGAGGGGAGCTGAGCTCTGAGGAATGTAAGGCAGGGAAGCATTATAGGTTTCGCCACTTTACAGAGGAATAAACTGAGGCTGAGAGAAGGTTATAAGCCAAAAAGCTCATAGCTCATTCAAACTCAGGTCTTTAAGCTCCAACATCAGTGGTCCTTCTCAGGGGTGGTTACCTGCCAGGTTCCCTAGGTGTACTGATTGCCCAGCCAATCCCAGGCCCACCTGGAAAAGGAGGGAGTTAGGCACTGGGAAAAGATAGAAAGGAGGCTTCTTCAGCGGGGAGGGGCCCAGGTAGGTCAGAGCTTCCCTGCCTACTCCTCACAGCCCCTCTGAGATGTCCCCTCTGAGAATCCAGGAACAGGTGAGTTAGAAGCACCTGACAAAGGCAGGAGTAGAGCCAGGCTGATCCCCTCAGAAAGTTTATCTCAAGTGCCCAACAGGTACAAATGCATGCCCTAGACCTGTACTGGGCATTGAGGACAAAGAGTTACAAGCATGGCCCTGCCCTCAGGGGACTCCTTGGTGTCTGGGGAGGAAGGACTGTCAGGAATGGGTGGACATACAGGCTGTGCCCGGAGTGTGCAGGGTGCTGGGTCTACAGCAGGGGACAGTTGTACTGAGCCTTGAACAATGAGGGTGGGGGCTGGCGCACCTCAGGTAGTCACGTCGGCACAGGATGAGGTTAGCCTTGGTGTAGAGGGTGGAGCCCACTTCGCCCAGGCGGCAGTCGCAGCAGGCACACTTGAGGCAGTCTTCGTGCCAGTACTTGTCCAGCGCCTTCAGCAGGTAGCGGTCCTTGATCTTGCGGTTACAGCCTGCGCAGCCCTTCTGCTTCCCTTTGGGCTGGACGGAGAGCATTGGCATGCCTGCAGACACACAGAGAGATGGACACAGGATGGGCACTGTGGCTCCGGGCCTCAGGGAGCTGGCTGTGGAAACCTCAGGGCACATCCCTCTAGGAATAGGGAGCTCACTGCTTCTCCCAGCTGCCCGCTCCAGGGCTGGGCCTCCCGTGAGCCCTCACTTTCTCCCCAATAACCTCTTCCTGTGGACTGCAGGGCACAGCCTGTTCCCTTGGCCTGAGAAGGTCCCTCCAGAGGGTGAAGGTAGCAACTGGGAGCCCTGAGTCCACTTCAGGTCACATATATAGCCACAGGCCCTGGCCTCACTGAGCTGTTTGTCCCCATCTCAGGCACTGCTCCCTGTGTAGTCTTTTCCAGGGTTAGCGGGTAGCCATGATCTCATTGGCTCTTTCAGCTGCCCTAAGGATGGAGTCTTATAACAAGCTTGGGATCCAGTAGGACTCCCAACTCTTTTTGCCAGCTAATATCTTCCTCGCACTGCTTGTTTATTTGACCATTTTAACCTAAATGGTCAGGCTACAGTCTCTTGATCTATTCATGAAGCACTATGGAGGTATCAAAAAGAAAGCAAAATGCCCCTCTGATATCCCCAGGAGGAAGCAGGTGGCTCTGGAGCCCCTGGCACTTGCAGGGAGGCACTAGGCCTGGCCTAGTTGGGACTCTACTCAGGAATGCTTCTAGCTGAATTCAAACTTCTCAGTTGCCCTGGCCCGAGGAAGAAGTTGTGAGCCTCTGGATCCTCATTCATCCCACCAAGTTAAGAACCTCTGAGCCACTGTCCCCTTCCCAGGGCCCATATAAGCTTCCCAACATATAAGAAAGCACCACATATGAAGGGCAAAAAGCTCAATGTGGTATTTACAGAAGGGGCAGAGCCTCCAAGCTCACGCGCGTGCGCATACACACACACACGTGAACAAATGTACACAGACACAGGCTCTTAGCTCCTCCCCTGGGGTAACAGGGAGTGATCACAGGGAGGGACAGTTGAGGGGGATAGATGTCATCCAGAGCCTGGACTTCCACATGGACTCCCTAAGGCTTGGTTGTGGTGAAGATTAAGCTTGGAAAGAATCTCAGGGAGTCTCAGAAGGTTCTGGCCTGGAAGATAGGTAGCCTGAGAACCCCTCATGGAGATGGGAGCAGGGGTCAGGGAGGTTCCTTTCCTGACCAAGGCTGTTCCCCTGGAGGGAAGAGCCCACTCCTTCCTGCCTTCCTGGCTTTCCAAGAAGCCCCTATAATCTGCCTTCCTGCCAGACCCATTCTCTCCAAAGATCCCTGCTGTTTCCATCCTCCCAGCCCCAGCCCCAGCCCCAGCCCCAGCCCCAGCCCCAGCCCCAGGAATTCCTGGCATGCCCCTGTCTCATGCACACTGCCCTAAGAGCCTGAGTTGCTTGGCCACTGCCCTTGCTTTCTCTTCCCTTCTTCTAGGTGTGACCCTTCCTCAGATTTCAAAAAGGATCAGCCACCAAGAGGCCTTAGTCTCAGAGTCCACAGATGTCGGTAAGAAGGTCCCCCAGAGTTCTAGTTTAATGCTGTCATTCTACATGCAAGGAAACTGAGGCCCAGACAGACAGAGAGGCTAGTGTAAGGCACTGATCAAGCTGGCCTCAGGCTTGCTGCCTTCTCAGCTTGTTGCCTCCTCAGACTTCTCATGGAGGGGGGTGGCCCCTGAGCCAAAGCAGCCCTCCAGAGCCCAGGACCAGTGGCGACAGGTGAGGGACAGAAGAGGCATCGGCAGGCTGCAGTGGGCTGTGAACAGGGGTGCTCTCCTCTCTCTCCTCCAGTTCCGCAGGGCCTGTCAGCTGGGAAGTTTGCTGTCTAATTTCCTTAATGCGGCTCTAAGGGTTAATTGGTCTGAGAGAGTGATGGGGATGACTGTGTCCACGGCCTGCCAGGGTCTTCTCCCAACATGGCCCAGCCCAGGCTCAGCTCCAAGGAGCATGTGGGAGCCAACTAGGGTCCAGGCACCCCAAGAGCTGAGGGGGGCCTAGAGGCACCTTCTGAGGCCTGGCCCACAGAAGGAACAAGAGGGGAGAAGGTAGGGTTCAAGATATCTGGGTCATGGGGAGTCGCAGGAGTGAGACTACTGCAGGTCTGTGGAAGGAGCACCCAGGAAGGAGGTAGGGGTGGCTCAGGCAGTGGCTGTTTACCAACCTGTTCAGAAATATTGCACTATTTAACACTCAGGATAACTATGCACGTGAAAAGCAGACTTGGAAAATCTCAGGCCAGGCTTCTGGCACAGCCCCTTCACTCGCCCACCTGGCCTGGGTCCCTTCCCAGCAGTCCAGGGCCCTCCCAGAGATCTACACCTATGCTATTGCTGGCACGTGGGTGAATGGCTGCACCATCCATATTCAGGGGGTACATCTGCCCCATGAAGTTACAGCCCAAGATGAAGGGGGACAGTAGGACACCCCAGTACCAGCAGCATCTGCCCTGTTCCATTTTCCTTCCCGGTTTGGCTACTGGATGGGTTGGTCTTCCAAGCTTATCCCCTTCCCTCTACTGGCCTCCATGGGTTCCTTTGTGGCCTTGGGCTCCAACGCCCAGCCACTGAACCTGCAGGGCTATGAACTACTACAGCATGTTCTGGCAATCCAGTCACCAGCAGGACAGACCCCGTGGAGGCTATGAGGAACAAAGCCACAAGCTGCCCCAGGTCCCCCACCTCCTCCCTGTGTTCAGGCTCAGCCTAGTGCACAGTGGGTGCCCATAAAGGCCTGGGCACCTGGCTCGAGGGTACTAATTCTGAAGAACTCTTAGAAGCCATGTGGCTTCAGCCAGAGTATCTGATGTCCACCAAGACACAGAACACCAGGGCCAGCTTGGCCGGGGAGGTCCCAGAGCATCTAACAGACCTTGAGCTATCTCTGTTTGGAAAGGCCAAGGTCCTGGGAGAAGGTGACCCAGAGCCAGCTCATGGGATGGATCTTGGACTGCACATCGAAACTTCAAATCTGTAACCCTCTGGCTGTATGATCAAGAGCAAGTCTCATGGCCTCTCTGGGCCTTCATTCCCCCATCCAACAAATAAGGAAAATTGAAACAACTCCTGCTCTTCACAGGCAGGTGGAAGAGCTCTGGGAGTCAAATGGACAATGAGTCACCCTTTCCTTCTTTCAGCCAAGATTGATGGAGCACCCTGCACCTGTTGGCTCCCACTGTGCTGATCCTGGAGACCTTGACACTCCTGGAAGGCTAAAGAGACTTTTACGGGGGCATCTCTAGTTTCCTGCTCCGCAAATCGAGGGGTCCAGGCTCTCATTCCCTGCCCTGCCTCACAACCCCCCACCCAGCCCGCCAGTCCACCCCTGCAGACACCTCTCCCCGCCCTCCTCCCCTGCCTGGCTCTGGGAGCTGACCGCGGGCCATGCAGTTTCCATTAAGGAGATAGCATCCCTTTGCTGAAGTCCATTTGGGATCCATTTTAGTGTTATCTAAAAATCAAATCTACATGGTAATCCTTTTAATGTACTCCTGACTTTAGAAAAAACAGCCTTGCGCTCCTTCAGGAAAGGTTTTAAAGCATTACCCAGTAATTACTACTTGCCCATGAAAACACGGCTCTTTTACAGCGGGTGGTGTTTACGCCTGCACGTGTGCACACGTGGGCACACAGTCAGAGGCACATGCAAAATACAGCCATTCACTGAGCCCGTGTGCCACCCCCAAATCCTAGGGCATGTGTGGTGGTGACACTCGAGGGGAGATAGGCCAAACTCCTACCCCTACCTCCATCACGGGAGGCAGGAGGCATCCAGGCTGTGGAGAGAGCCTCCTAGTCTGACTCATCGGCTGCCAGACACTTACCCTCAGTTCTTCAATCTGGGGAGAAGCCAGACAGTCCCAGTGATGGGGAGGGACTGCCAGAGGCCATCCTGCCCCTCCCACACTCTCCCTTCAGCTGGGAGGGAAGCCCTTCTTTTCACATGGACCCCACAGAGTAGTCTCCCACGCCAGGCCCAGGTTCCCAGCCCCTCCTGCCCTGCTGCCCCCAGGCAGGTTGCCCTTCAGATCTGGCAGGTGGACTTTTCCAAACTGACAAGCCTGCAGGCCCTCAGTCCCTCCGCTGCCTCTGACTTAGACAGTTTGGCACTCCCACTGCCCCCCAGCAAGCCCCTCTAAGGCCAGTCCTCCACCCCTCCTTGCAAGAACACCTACCCCGTCGTGCCCCAGGACGCTGCAGGCTAAAGCCCATGGTTCCCTTGCTGGAGTGATGGGGGCTACCACTGGCAGCTCTGGCCTGGCAGTGGAGGCCCCTCCCACATGCTAGGGTCTGTCTGGGCACTGCTAGATCTGCTCGCTGCAGAATCCTGGAGTAATACTCCTCTCCATCCTGTGAAGAGATCTTGTTTGCCCTGTCCCAGGGCTTCCCTCCACTGCTGTTCCAGGAAGAAATGCTTTTTTCCTGCCCATCCACACCCGCCTCCCAAAGGTCACAGTCAATGGTGGGCTCTAGGTGAAGAGCCCATACCTCAAAGTCAGACAGTCTAGTTTCAAGTCAGGAATTGCCAAAGGGCCTGGAGCAAATCCCTTCATCTTGCCGACTTGCAGAAGCCATTAGACAGAGCCTGTCACCCAGTGGGTGACCACAGACAGGAATTGGTAATATTATTAACACTCACACCCAGGATACCTTCCCTGCTCTGACACTTGTGTTCTTTTTCTTTTAACTCTTTGTTTTGACATAATTTCAAACTTTCAGAAAAGTCGCAAGAATAGTAGAAAGGCCATGACATGGATGAACCTTGAAAACATCATGCTGAACGAAAGAAGCCAATCACAAAAGACCGTATGTTCTATGATTCCATTCCTATGAAATGTCTAGAATAGGCAAATCTATAGAGACAGAAAGTAGGTTAGTGGTTGTTTAGGGCTTTCAGGGGAGGAGCTTGGGAGGGGTGATAGCTAAATGGTATGGGATTGATGAGGTCACGAAAATGTTGTAAAATTGACTATGGTGACGACTGCACATATGTATGAATATATGAAAAACTACTGAATCGCTCACTTTAAATGGGTGAATTGTATGGATTGTTAATTATATCTTATCAAAGATGATTTTTAAGAAAAAGAATAGTAGAGAGAATTCCTACATACCCTTCACCCAGATTCCTTAATATTTTACCACATTTGCTTTATTCTCATCTATTTTCCTGAATCATTTTAGTTGGTTTCAGACATGAAGTTCCTCTAAATTCTTTGGCATGCATCCCCTAAAAGCAAAGATATTCTTTTACGTAACCACAGTACAATGATCAAAATTAGGAAATGATCATTGAAATAACACTACCATCTCATCTACAGGTCGTATTCAAATTTTGCCAATTTTCCCAATATCTTCTACGGCAAAATAAAATCTCAGATCAAGTGTTGCATTCGGTTGTCTTTTTTTTAGTCTACTTAAGTCTGGAGAGTTGGAAGCCTTTCTTTGTGTTTCTAGACGCTGGCATTTGTGGAGTAAAGGCCAGTTATTTTAAAGGATATCCCTTAATTGGGGTGTGTCTGACAGTTTTTGTCTCTGTGAAATTAATTAAGTTTTCAGTTTTCTTTTTTTGTAAAGTGGAGGTAAAAATAGTACTCAACTCATAAGTTACTGTGAGGAATAAAGAAATTAATATACATGACATGCTTAGAACTAACTGAGCCCAGTAGTCGAAAGTTAGCTTATTACTACTGACTAGTATCCCCCCTTGGAGACGTGGTGGCGGAGTGGTTAAGAGCTCAGCTGCTAACCAAAAGGTCAGCAGTTCGAATACACCAACTACTCCTTGGAAGCCCTATGGGGCAGTTCTACTCTGTCCTATGGGGTCACTATGGGTCAGAATCGACTCGACAACGGGTTTGGTTTTTTGGTTTGTAGTATCTCCCCACCCTTAGTACACGTGAAAGGACAGCCTGTGTCACAGCTCCATCTCAGACTCCTAAGATTGTGACAGACACTTATTTTGAGGTATAATAAACTGATTTGAATGTGCCACAGTGGTCAAAGTCACACAGGTACCAGCTAAAGCCCAACATTACCTGAAGGACTGTCTAGCGGTCGGTGCAAACATGCACAGAAAGAAGCCAGCCTCACCTGTCCAGCAGGCTCCTTCAGGAATCAAGTAGGGAGGGAGGGCTGTGGCAGCTCAGGTGGTAAGAGATCAGGGGCAGGTCCTTCTGGCTGCTCTGGGGTGAGCCCTGGGCCATAGGGTGTCTCATAATCTTTCAAGGCACCTCAGTGCTAGTTTCAAAGCCCCCATCTAATACCCAGACATTCTCTCAGCTGGCTGCTGGGGAGTCTCAGGAATCAGCCACCGGCCCTGGCCAGAGCCCCCACAGCACATCATGGCTGCCCAGGGACTGCTTTTCACCACCGCAGGCGCCCCTCCCCTGGGGCGGACAGGGAGCATTAACTGCGTTTTCCCAGGATGAAGGCAATTCACAGGGAGAGAACACTGACTGAGCACTCAGTAGGAACTCTCCCAAGTGTTTTACTCATTCAGTCCTCACAACTGCCTTATGAGATAGGGACCATTATTATTCCCATTTGAGCAACGGAAAAACTGAGGCGCAAGAAAAGTTACTCACTTGTCATGGGTCACACAGTGAGTCGTGACAGAACTGGGATTTGAATGAGGACTGACTGGCTCCAGGGCCCAAGCATTTGAGTCAAGGCTGTGTGCTGCTAAGGACACTGTTAACCACCGCTGAGGTGCTAACAGACCAGGCAGGAGACATTACAGAGGTCAGAAGACACCAGTAAGATATGCAGACGCAGGACACACAGCTACAGGACACGTATGCAAATGAGCACAGCAACACACAAATATTTGCACAGGTACATGTAATCAACGCATGTGGATACTAGGTCCATGAGAGGAGGGCCTGTGTCTGTTTTATTTTCCTCACAACAGTTTTATTCCAGTACCCGGAAGAGTGGTGGCAGATGGTAAGTGCTCAATAAGTTGCACAAATACATCCAAGCACACCCATGCAGGGGTGTGTATGTGCATGTGTGTGGGTGTACTCACAGAAATGTACGCTCATTCCCAGATGCACACATATGCACAAGCAGTCACATGCATGTTTGTTAACTTTAAAAAAAACAAAAAACACAATTCTAAAAAGTGGATCAGAGCTCAAAATCAAGTCCTGGATTGAATAAAACCTATAAGCTCAGAGGTGTAGGAGGCATTGATGGTTCAATAGCAGGATTCTCATCTTCCATGTAGGAGACCCAGGTTTGATTCCTGGACAACGTATAGCTACTACTCACCTGTCGGTGGAGGCTTGTGTGTTGCTATGATGTTTAACAGGTTTTAGCAGAGCTTCTAGATTAAGACAGACTAGGAAGAAAGGCCTGGTGATTTACTTCTGAAAATCAGCCAGTGAAAACTCTTCACAATGGTCCAATCCACAACCAGTCATGGGGATGGTATAAGACCAGGCAACGTTTGGTTGTGTTGTGCATGGGGTTGCCATGAGTCGGAGTCTGACTTGACGAAGCTAACAACAAGAGGCCTAGTGCTCTGTCCTCAGTGCCATTTCCCTGAGGAAATGGAAGAAGTCAAGCCCGCTAGGTTTTGCCCGCCTGGGTCTATGGGGTGCTTCACAAATGATCCAGAAAATCTCATGATCCCCACACCCAAGTCAGCTGAGAAAGCAGGGAAGGGGCGATCTGTGGACTTCAGGGGTCTGACTGCCTGTCACGTTAAAGGTCCTTGTAGCTGCCAGAGCCCACACCCAGGCCTGGAACTACAGAGTAGGATCCCAAACAGAGCCCTCAGCCCCTCCTAGGCCCCTCCTAGGCCGTTTAATAAGGAAATTTGAAAGTGTAATCTAATTCTGCAGAATCTCTTTAAATCTCGTTTTCTTAGAAGTAACTTCATTTCACACAGACACATCCAGCCTTGTGAGAAGGCCTCCATTTCACACCAGTTTTATCTCCACAATTTCTCATCTCACTGCACTCCTATCCCAGGGCCTTGCTATGTGGCAGGCAAGGCCTGAACTAATAGCATTTCCTACTCATTTGGAATCAAAAGCCAAGGAGAACAACTGTTGAAACGCGCAGCTACAGCCACCTAGAACGCACTCACTGCCGCTCCCCTGCGCACCCATTTGTGGGCAGTATGCTTATTGGGTCAGATAAGGCAGAGAAGCAGGGTCCTCTGTGGCTTCTAAATTCCCCACAGGCGCAAGGAGAAGGAGGCTGGGAGGTTGGTTGGCTCGCTGGGTTCTGGTCAGCTCAGTGGAGGGACTGGCACCTTTGGCTCTGCTGCTGCCCCTCTGAAGGCAGTCTGAGAGAAGAGGCCATGTAGCGTGGATGCTAAGACTATGGGCACTGGAGGCAGGTGGCCTCAGCTTGAATCCTGGCTCTTCCATTTACCAGTTCTGCCTCAATTTCTCACCTGTTAAATGGGACAATAAGAGAGGCAATTTAAAGGAGCATTTTGAGGATTAAATCAGCTAATGGATACAAAGTATTTATAATGATGTTTGACACATCCAGTTGCCATTGAGTAGATTCTGATTCACGGTGACCCCACGTGTATGAGAGTAGAACTGTGCTCTGTAGGGTTTTCTACGGCTGATTTTTCACAAGTAGACTACCAGACACCTCTGGGTGGACTCGAACCTTCAGTCTTGAGGCTAGCAGCTGAGAGTATTAACCATGTGCACCACTCAGGGACACCTCGTTTGACACACAGGTGCTTAGGGCATGGGGGCAGAGCTCCAGATTTGGGACACGCCTGCTTGGGCATCTGTGTGACTCCAGCAGCTCACTCAGTCTTCTCTTTTGCGGCTCTGTTCTGGCTTCCTGTATCACAGCTGTAGCCTCTCCGCATTCCAACCTGAGGACCCTCCTGGCTTACAGTGGTGATCACCCTTCCTTTACCAGCCTGAGCCTCTAGCAGCCAGTGCAGGGAGAAAGTCCCTTGCATTTGCTACAGAACAACCCCATTCCCCACCCCATCCTGGGCTGCTGGAGCTAGCTCCTTGGATACCTGGACAGGATGCTGCTTGAAGCTGTAAGGCTGTGGGGACCAGGAGAGAAGCATCTGGAAGCTGTGCTCCCCAGACAGCGCTTGGCTGCTCTGCTCCCTGAGCACCCACAAAGCCCACGTCACCCATCTAATGAAACAGGGGTTCCCAAGGGGCTTGCAATCTCTGCAGAGGAGGAGGAGGAGGACACAGACTCTCAGACGAGTCTCAATTTCACAGCATCAAGGACATGAGCACCAACGCACTGAACCAGAAAACGAGAGTCTGGCAGGAGCCGCAGACACACCGTGAGCACCAGGGGATCGCAGATTAGGACCCTTCAAAATCAATTTTGAATTCAAACTTTTAAATGTGTTCTCCAAGCACAAGGAAGGGACCCTCCAGGCAAGCTCAGCATAACCAGCTGCTGGGCCCTGCTTCCTTCTCTAAGCAGCCAGAGCCCATCTGCCAGCCCCTGGGCTGGGTGAGAGGAGGGGGTGGGAGGGCTAGGAGCAAGACTCTGCCTCAGCCCAGGAGCGGCAGGAACAGGCCCCTTCAGCTCCTGCTAAGATGGCATTGCCCCTGGGGTACCTGCCTGAGGCCTCCGGGGCTTCTTCCACCTCCCTTTTGCAGACCTGGGTGAGAGGAGCTGAAGGTAAGGCCTGTGTGGGCTAGGCTCTCCTCTTGCCCCCAACCTGGCTGAGGAAGCTCCTGGGGCATGTGTGGGTGATGTTGTTCAGAACATGGGCTTTGGAATCAGGCAAGCAGGGGTTTGCATCCTGGGCCAGCTGCTGGCCCCCTGGGAGAAGATCCTGGTTCAGAAGTGAATTTCCCTCCCGGAAAGCTGGTGGGAGAAAGCCTGCTGCAACCATGTCAAAACTCAGGCCCAGAGGCTTGGGGAACATCCAATGTCTCATCCCAGAAGAAAGGTCCTAGCACTGTGAAGTGAGAGCAGTCTGAAGCCCATGGTGCAAAGGGAGAGAAAGTTACATCAGTGTATGAGTCGGCAGAGCAGCACGGTGCTGGAAGGACCAGCATGGCCGCAGGCTGCATCATTTGAGGCATGGTGTCTGCAGCCAGGGTGCTGGCAGTCACGCTGCCCGTCATCTGTCAGACCACGTCTGGAGCACTGAGGACTGTTCTGGGCCCTGCATTGTGAGGTAGATGGAATGAACAGGACAGTGGGCCTCACCAGGAGCTTCAGCAGACAGACTGCTCCAGCCAAATCTTAGACAAGGCCCCAGGGCCTGCAGTAGGGGGCACTTCAGACAGGGTCCAGTAGAAGGTGCTCCTGGTAGCCTCAGCTGGAGTCCTCTTCTCTGCCTAGGTTCCTGCTCAGCCACACGTTCCTTCAAGCTTATGGTCAGCACAAAGTTGATGGCTTCCCCATCTCTGGGTGGGGAAGCTGGTACATGCAAGCCTCTCCAATCCCAATGACCCCACAGCCTCTGTCCCTCAGTTCTCCAAACCCAGGCTACATCCTGACTATAAGCCACACTCCTGAGACATAAACACGAGCGAGTGTAAACCACTCCATAGCTGAGAGACAACAGAGGGGGGTGGCCTTGGGCTTGCACAGGCCTCATGGGGAGCCCCTTCTGGAATAAAGAGCAGTGAGAAAGAAGGCTGGGGTCACCAGACCACACATGGGAGAAGCAGCAGAGACTTGCCAACCCCTCCCACCCTGAGCTTGGGTTTACAAGGAAATTACAACATGGGCCTGGGTAATGCTCCTTTTAGTTACAGCATAAACTGTAGCAATAAAGCGTACCTGGGGAATGTTTAGAGAAAGCACTAATGATTTCTTCCCCAGTGGTTAATAAATTCACTTCCAGATCAATTTGTTCACGATAGAGCCCAGTGAGCAGAACCCACGCGGCAGGCACAGCTGAGTGTATCTTTTTCAGTATAAATGATTTATTACGATGATTAGCGGCACATAAACAATTTAAAATACAACGCTAATTAGTTTGGGGAAGAAAGGAGGGGAAAAGCCACCCTGCCTCTCTCCCCATTATGTTCTACTTCCCTAAGTGTGTACTTTTTAATTAAATCCAAATGTCACGATAAATTTAAAGTGTTTTATTACTACTCAGGCTAAGGCAGTCATGCAAGCCCCCCTCTCGGGCATCTGCAGGTCGGGCTGGGGTGAGGGATGGGAGATCAGCAGGGCTTGTCCACAAACGCTCCTCAAGATGAGAGATCTCGGGTGAGAACCCTGAAAATTCCTCTGGCTTCAGGCAGCCCCAGGCTGGTTAAAACTGGGACTGCCCAGGGGGACCTCCCCTCCCTTCTGCCTGCTGCATACCCGTCCTGGCCAGCCCAAGTGAGATCCCCTCCACAAAGCCTGCCCTGACCAGCCCAGAGCCAGCCACTTCCCCTCCATGGTTCCCACGGCACCCTGCACCTTCTTCAAGCCCTCCTTGTGTGCTCCATAACCTGACATCTTTTGCCTTCTGTATACCCAGCACCATGCCTGGCACGTCACAGACAATATTTCACTTAGTCCGTATTGCAGCACTGTGAGGTAATAGATGGGGCATAGAACACTTTGGCTGCTCAGGCAGGCCTTACCCAAGGACTGAGACCTGCTTTGCCCAGAGGCACATCTGAGGCAAAGGCTCAGGCCAGGGACCTGGACTCAGAGGGGTCTGAGTTCAAGCTCAGGCTCTGCCATTGAGCCACAATGTAATCACTGTCAAGTCCCTTAGCCTCTCTGGGCTTTAGCTTCTTCATCAGCAAAACTGGAGTAACAACACCCAACTTGCAGGGCTAAAAAACTAAAGCAGCCAAAAGAAGCAGAAGTGCTCTGCAAACCTTGACATACTATGTAAGCATTAATTATGATCAGTGCTCACCAAAGCCCTTAATAAGGTGGTCCAGGTGCCGTACTAACCCCATTTTATAGACTCAGAAGACTGAAGCCAGTAGGAGAAAGGATTCACCCAAGGTTTCACTGAACCTCAGGAGCCTAGCAGGGACTAGGCTGTGGGTGGCCTCCCCTCCACGTCACAGAGGATGGACGGGAAGCTCAGACAGCCAAGGATAGTTTCTCTCCTAAACACTCTTATACTGTTTATTTGAATTTAAAAACAAACTTCTCTAATGACAGAGTTACTATATGACCTAGCAATTCCACCCCTAAGTATATACCAAAGAGGACTGAACGCATATGTCCACATGAAAACTGGTACAGGCACTTTCATAGCAGTGTTACTCGTAATAGCTAAGAAGTGGAAACGACCCAATGTCCATCAACAGATGAATTGATAAACACAATGTGGTATATCCACACAATGAAAAATTAACGTAAAAAGAAACTAAGTGCTGATACATGCTACAACACGGATGAACCTTGAAAACATGTTAAGTGAAAGAAGCCAGTCACAAAAGGCCACATACTGTATAATACCATTTATATGAACTATCTAGAATAGACAAACTCATAGAGATGGAGACTAGATTAGTGGTTTCCAAGGTCTGGGGTGACTGCTAATGGGCATGGGGTTTCTTTTTGAGGTGATGAAAATGTTCTTGAATTAGCTAATGGTGATGGCTGTATAACTCTGTGAATATACTAAAAATCACTGAATTCTACATTTTAAAGGGGTGAGTTTCATGGTATGTAAATTATATCTTAATAAAGCTATTATTTAAAACAAAACAAATATCCCTTTGAGAACAGGAGAAGCCAGTTCATAAAAAATTAAGTGCTGGGGTTAGGGGAGGGATCCAATATGCTGTGATGGCCAGGAGCTGTCAGGTGGAAGCGGCCTGGGAGGCCCAGCAGTCAGCCCTCTCAGGGAGGCCAGGCCTGGTCACCCTATCTCCCACTGGCTGCTCCATAAGGATAAAAGGGCTCCAGAGGACCCCCTTGCCTCCCTCCCCAAACATCCCACCATGATCCAAAAATCCGGCTCCACCTACTTTTCCAGCCCCGCTCTCCAGGAAACTCAGACTCTACTCCTGCCATCACTCTTCTCTGATCCATGGCTTGCACCACCGTGTATTCATGTTGTCTCCTCCCAGGTCTTTCTTTGTTGAACTTTGTGCCTCCTCCATTGCCCTACCTGCTATACCCTATGTGTAAACTAGGCATGCCTCTGGCTCTGGAGCGCCTGCTCCATGGGGTCTCTCTCTCAGGAACTTGAGCTTATCCTACATTGGGTGCCAGAAGTTACAGTATGTGCACAATGAATGGGGTCATGGTGAGGACTACCTGGCCCCCAGGTGAGGTTTGGTAAGGAGCCGTTGCCCCTTCCCAGGGTCTATGAGCCACATCAGGGCAGGGATGTGCAAACCCAGATCCAGGCCAGGAAAGAAGACAATAAAGCTGCCTTTGGGTAAATGAAAATCTTTGGGGTGAGAGAGAGCACCACGCCCAGGCTGGGGCCAGTGCCCTTTGTGGCTCAGCTGAGAGGATGACCCAAGAAAATGAAGAAGCCTGGCCAGCAGGAGGAGCCAGCACCACTCTGTAGCAGGGTCACCCAGCTGCCCCAGGGCCCTGGCAATGGCCAGAGCAGTGATGGTACCGCAGGCTTCATCTTCGCAGAGACAGAGCAGCCTCCAAGTCTCCCAGGTGAAGGAAGGGGACAGGACAGCTCTGGTCACTTAAGGGTGGTCTCTGGGCATTGGGGCAAATGGACACACATCCTTTTCTCGTCTTAAGACTGGTTCTACGAATCTTCATGTCTTCATCAAGAGATGCTGTCTCAGGGAGCTGGCCTTCAGAGAACCACAAAAACAAAAAACCAACCAGGGGCTGTCGAGTCAGTTCCGACGCATGGCAACCCCGGGTGTGCAGAGCAGAACTGCATCCCACAGGGTTTTCAGAGCTGTGAACTTTTGGAAGTAGATCACTAGGGCTTTCTTCTGGGACACCTCTGGGTGGATTTGAACTGTCCACCTTTCTGTTTATAGTTGAATGCTTAACCATGTGCACGACCTAGGGACTCCACCCTTTGGGGAAGCTACTCCCTAAATTCTCTAAATTTCTTTTTAAAAGCACTTTGGGGCCTGGGGCTGAGAAGACCTCTCAGGGGTAAGAGGTGGCAGGAGGGGGTGTTGCAGGTGCCCCTCACTTTATGCAGCCTCTGCGTTCTCACCAACAAGTCCTCAAGAGGGCGTGATGCTACCCAGCTGACAAAGTACATGAAAACATTTCCTCCCACTTGACTTCTGTACAGGGGACAGGCAGGGTGCTCTGGGCCCTAATTTATGTCTGAGGAAACAGAGGCTCAGGGAGGTTAAGTGGTTTGCCCAGAGTCACACAGCAGTGAGTGGTAAAATGAGACTCACCTGAGATCTTACAGTCAGAGGACAGCAGAGCAGGACTGGAATCCAAAGTCCATGCTCCTTACATCCCAAGCCAAAAGAAAGGTACTTCTGCAGTAAACAGTCCTGCCCTCCTGCAGCGGCTGCCCCTTCTAAAGGTTTTCAAAGGATTTGATATCTGTATGTGTCTGGGCTGGTGCTATTGGGGGTCCTCTGCCCTTGGGGGAGCGAACTCAAAGCCCTGGAAGGACAGGCAGAGTTCCTGGGAGAGTAGGTCATGGGGAAAATGGTGTATACTTCTGAGTCAGGACAGAGGGGTTGTGTGGGTCTCTGGCAGGAGTGGTGGCCAGGCACAAATGCCCCTGAGGGATAGCTCTGCAGAGGTGAGGCCTTAGGCTTGTTCCCAGTCCCACATGGAGGAGCTCTGTGGCCTCAGATAAGTTCTGTTCTTCTCTGGATGCATCTTGGTTACGCATACTCAGGCGGTAGACTGTATCAGACATAAATAAGGATAGAGAGGCCATGAGCTCAATCTGTCTTAGTTACCTAGTACTGCTGTAACAACAACAACAAAAAAAAATACCACTAGTGGGTGGCTTTAAAGAACAGAAACTTCTCACAATTCAGGAGGCTAGAAATCTGAATTCAGGGCATGGCTCTGGGGAGGTCCTTCCATGTCTATTCAGCTTCAGGTAGCTGCCAGCCTGGCATTTCTGAGCTTGTAGAGGCACTGTCTCCATCATCTGTCTTCCTAACCCCACTGTGTGTCTCTGTGTCTATTCTGATTGTTTCATAAGTCAGGAGTGATTAGGTTTAGGAATCACCCTACTCTGGTCTAACCTCATTAACATAACAAAAAAATCCTATTTTCAAATGGGGTCATATTTACAGGTACAGGGCCTAGGATCTCAACACTTATTTTGGGGGATACAAATTCACTCCATAAGAGTGTCCTTATCAGAATCAGGAGCTTTCATGAATGCCAGTCTGAGAAAGAAAACTAGTCAAGCTGGGAGGGCTAAGAGACAGTTTACCCCCATGCCCACTGCACAGACAGATCAGGTGAAGACAGAGGAGCTAGGTGAGCAGGTGTGAATTCGCTCTTTCCCAGCTCTGGTATATTCTTGTCTGCCCATGGGCTTTGACTTGCTCCTTTGGAGCCTGGAAAGCCAGGATCTTGGTCCAGTCATGGGGCAGAATAGAGGAGGAAGTGTAGGGTGAGGAGAAACCTTCAGGCCAAAACTGGGCTGGGCAAAGAGGCTGACCTCAGGGACAAAGGTGGGTGAGCACAGACTTGTAGTTGGGAACTCTGATCAGCTCTCCCTGTGGCCCTACTCCAGCTCTGGCCAGTTCAGGCTCTGCTCCTGGTAGCTAAGGCTGGAGCTGGAACTGGAGCTGGAGCTGAGAGGCTTCAGCCAGGATCTCCACCACCAGGGAACCTCAAATAAGCCTCCACATTCCCAGGGCCACAGCTCCAGACCAGGCCTCCAGTATCCCTCTTCTGGACTTCAACAGCCTCCTGTCTGACCAACCCTGACTCCCACTTGTCACCCCTTCCCCACAGGCCCAGTCTGCATGGTCTGAAGGAAACTGAGTGAAAGAAGGAAGGAGCAGAGGACAATCTGAGGCTGAAGGGGGTGGAGAGTGGTCACCCTGTAAAGGTCAGAAGGAAGAACCTCTCCACCACACAACCATAAATGGTTTTTCCTGTCCATAGTTTTATCCCCTCCAGTTTATACTCCACAGAGTAGCCCAAAAGATCTTAATAAAATGTAAATCTGAGCATGAATCTTTCCTGTGCCTAAAGCTCCCCCAAATACTTCCCATTGACATTAGCATGAAGTCTGAACTCCTAAACACGGCCTACAAGGCACCACGTGACGTGGTCCCTACCAACCTCACCACCATTCCAGCCACATCAATCATGCTCTACGTTCCAGCCACACTGACCTTCTCTTGGGCCCGTGAACTCAGGATTCCTCATCCTCTCTTAGGGCTTTCACTCTCATGATACTCTCTGCTCCCCTCCTTCACATGTTAACACATTCATTCATTCACTAGTCACTCAACAAATATTTACTAACCATTTATTACTAGGGACTAGCCCCTAACACCTATATTTTGATAAGAAATACATGAATATTGATGATTTTTCAGCAAGAAAGTCTTTTTAATGGGGTTCAATAAGTCTATTTAATCCCTTGATCAATTTTCTATTCAATGGTGTTAAATTATTTCTTTCCCCTCCCCCATTTTGATTTTATTGGAATTACTTTTATCAGTATCAATTATTTTTAAAATTTTAAGTGACTTTTTGGTTTATGATAAGTTTTGGCTCATATCAAACCTTACCAATTAGAGCTTTTGCCGCTCTTGAGATGTCTTTCACGGTAATTATTTCCACCAGAAAATATCTCCTGAGCCAACTTTTGCAGATTTAAATTTTATCAAGAAGATTTGATTCTGCTGTCAATTTTTAGTCAATAACATATTTTACCAGGTGCAGTCTTAATCGTTGCCAGTTTTACTTTGCGTTAATTATTTCAACCAATTTTAATTTTTTTCTTGGATTTTTTTTTTCTTTTGGCATTTTTCATGTTACTGTTGTTTGCTGCTGGTAGCTGCTGTCGAGTTGGCCCCCGACTCATGGCAATCCCATGCACATGAAACAAAATGTTGCCTGGTTCTGTGCCATCCCCATGATAGGCTGGGCATCGTACCGTTGTGATCCATAGGGTTTTCACTGGCTAATTTTTGGAAGTAGATCACCAGAATTCCTTCCTAGTCTGTCTTAGACTAGAAGCTCTACCAGAACTTACTCAGCATCATAGCCACTGACACACAGGTGGTGGGTGCACATGAGGTGCATTTGCTGGGAACCAAACTTGGGTTTCCTACACGGAAGGCAAGAATTCTACCAGGTGATATTCTCACGTACAAAACAAATTTAGCACTGACCTGATAAAGCATTCTGAGGGTCAAAGAGTAGAGTAAAAACATTCTTGGGCAAAATGACAGGTTGACTCTGTACCAGGTCAGAACAGGGTGTCTGAGGGAGACCTGCTCATTGCTGCACAGAGCCCTGGCCTAGATGATGCCTAGAAAATGGGAAACAGCTTCTGGCTGGGGAAAGAGCAGCTGCCTAGAAGAGGTGGCCTTTGATTGACATACAAAGAAATGGGGCGCAGCCCTGAGGTCCCATGCCAGGCTGGATACAACCTCTGCTGGGTCCCAGACTTTCTACTCAGAAAGTATCTTGGAGACACTCAGCTGACAGAGGAAGAACTGATGCTTTTTGGGTCTTAGTTTCCCCATCCATAAAGGGAGGTAACTGGTCAAGGTAGTCTGAAGCTTGAGGTTATGACTCTGGCTTGCTGGTCTCCAGGCTTTGGACCTGCTCCAGGGGTCCCCTCTGCCTCCTAGTTGAAACTATACCTGGGTTCAACTGTGACAAGACCAAGTATGGAGGGACTGGAGTCGGGGTGGAAGGACCACAAATGCTCTCACCTGGGAACTCTGCTTTTCCCAACCCCAGGATACCCAAGAAAGTGAAAGAAACCTCATGAAGATCCTTCTCCTGGCCTCAGTTTCATCACACCCATTCCCCATCCACAGTCATGTCTCTACACAGAGTATCACTAGACATCAAGCAAACAGCAATCCTTGAAGTACAAATGGGGAAACCCAAGCCCGGAGAGAGGTAGGGACCTGCCTGAGGATACGAGCTGTGACAGATCTATGCTGTGTATCCAGGAGTTCTGTCGACCCCAGGCCACTGTTTATGGGCAGCCTCCTCCAGCCCGGTTCCCACATGAGGAGCTGCTGAAGCAGCCTCTGTGCAGACCACCTCAAAGATGCAGCTTCCACCACGTCCCACAATGCCCATGAAGAATTGAGACCCTCAGTCCAGCAGCTATAGTGAGCCTGGCTCAGGAAGGAACCACCCTCACCCCATTCAAGGATATGCTCACCAAGAGACACCCTGGGGTTAATAGACCCCACTAAACAGTAGCTGTGCAGGCCCCTCTCAGCATCAGCCAACTTACCATCTGTGAAAAAAAGAACCCAGCGGTCTCCACCCTATGCCCATCTCCTGTGCGTATGTGTATGTGTGTTTGCAATCAGTGCCATCTCCCCTCACCAACAGGGACAGGGAGGGTCTGGGAGCTTCTTACCACCATCTCCCCAGGCTCCTGGCAGGCATCCCCACCTGGGAGGCAGAGGCCTCATTCTCACGTAAATGCAGCCATATGCTGGCTTGCCATGGTACCCCAGACGACTGGCTTTCCTTCTCTGGAAAACTACCTTCTCTGCAAAACCATCTTAGAAGCTGACTAGGTTCTAGGGTTTACCCTCCTGACCTCCCAAGGGTGCTGTGAAGATGAAGAAAAAGGCTTTGAGACATCTGTGGTCTTTCCTGACACGAGGTGAGCCAGGAGGCAGAGGCACTGGGTCTCTCGGGGTGGAGCTGGTAATTCATGCTTTCAGGGGGCAGCTAGATTGTGGGGCACCTGGGGCCTGAGTGCTGTTCTAGAGGCTGACTTCTCAGGGCAGGTCAACTTCTAAGATGGTCCCCAATGATCCCCATCTCCTGGTATTCATCCGCTGTAATCCCCTCCCCTTGAGTACAGACTGGACCTAGTGACTTGCTTTTAACAAAGAGAACAGCATGACTGATGGCATGTCACATCTGGGATTGGGCTAAAAAAGGCTGTGATATCCTTCTTGCTAGCGGACACTCTCTCTTGCTGGCTTAGAGAAGGCAAGCTGCCATGTTGGAGGGGCTCAACTGGCATGGAACTGAGGGTAGCCTCCAACCAACAGCCTGCAAGGCACTGAATCTTGCCAACTACCACGAGTGAGCTTTGAAGCAGTTCCTTCCCCACATGAATTTTGAGATGAGGCTACAGCCCCAGCTGACACCATGATGGCCACCCGTGAGAGACCCTGAAGCAGGGGACCCAGCTAAGACATGCTCCGATTCCTGACCCACAGAAACCGTAAGACAATGTGTCTTGTCTTAAGCTGCTAAGTTTGAAGTAATTTGTTATGCAGCAGTAGATAACTAATATATCACTGTGTTGGGAAACACACATAGCACAGGAAGGAACTGTCCTCAGGCCAGAAAAAAGAGGCCCTGTAGAAAGATCTCCAGCTACAGCCATGTTGTTGTGAGCTTCCTTGTGGAGCCCAGCCGTTGACATGGAGTGAGTGTTGCAAGGAGAGGAGCCCAGAGGACAGAACCCTCTCTCCAGCCCCCTTCCAGCCTCGCCTCCCACCCTGCCCTCGCCACCGCCCCCTGCTCTCAACTGGGAAAAAGCAGGAAAGTAGACAAAGAGAACCCACCTCCTCAGGATCTATATTTCCGGGCCCTTTCCAAAGAGCAATCCCCCTGGCGTGTCTGGAGAAGAGTAAGCTTTCCAAAGCACATCCCCTTCCACTTTCACCCCTACTCCTCCCCCAAACCCTGGGAAGGTTAGGAAAATTGCACTGATCAGACACAAGACTGTTGGGAGTCTTACCTATTCAAGTGTCAACAGACCTAAAAAGGTGGCCACGATCATCCCATTTTACAGAGAATTACTAAGCAGCCGAGGCAGGACTTGAAACTAGTCTGTCCAACTCAAAGCCCAGGCTAGTCCCACATATTTTACAAATGGCAAAACCAATAATCAGAGAGTTTAAGTATTACGGCACCCACAGGCAGCCCCACACAATCCTTCCTGGACAATTCTCTTGAAGGGTCAGGAATCAGGTTTGTAAAGAACCAGAGGAAAGGAAACCACCATGGAGTGGGTGCCAGCTGTGGGAGGTAGATGGCCAAGCCAGAGCGGCTCCCACTTATCTGGGAAGAACTGGTCTCCCTCCTCCTCTCCGCCAGGTCAATTCAACCAGCAAAGTTGAATTATTAAAACTCCCTTCTGGGGTACCACACGGATTTTTCTCCACTGAGACTCAGAGCAGAGGGACGGCCGCTCCCGCCACACAATATTAAAATGTCAGGAGTTTAAGGCCTGTGTTGGTTGAGTCATAAGTTATCAGCACCCAGTGAGGGCCAATAGAATGCCTCCCTTAAATTATTAAAAAGAAAGCGTCAGACTGTAATATTTTGCTAAACCAAAATACAGACACAGACAAAGATGTCATTTCAATATTTGAAACCAGCAAGTTTAATTTAAAATAAGAGCAAACCAATAAGCTGAGAACACAGCAGCATATGAGAGGAAAATTATACTGTGAGAGGAAAAAAAGTGGAAGGACTTAAGAAATTTATAAAAGTAATCTCCAAGTGGAAATTAGAAATCAAGGCCTAGAAACAGAATAACACAAAAGAAATATTACTGTCCACTTTCTAAATCAATATAACACTGCTCCACGCTGGAATTACCATGGTAACTCAAGTAAAAAGAATCAAGCAATTCTTATTATTTCAAAATAAAATCACAGCCTGAAGCCTGGGTTTTATTACAACCACTGATAGATCACTGGCTTGTATTTATCTGAAATATTGCTTTTCAATCAGCTGGTTTATGAATGTACACAGGCCTCTCACCAGCCCACTTACTGCCCTGTTATGAGGCAGGGGCTAACCAATGAATTGATTCCCACCAGGCTGCATCTGCATATATGCCCGGGTTTAAGTCAGCTCTGGTGACGACGGAGCTGCACACCCTCTCAAACTGTACAGTGGCTTTGCAGGGCAGAGAGAAAATGCTGGAAGGTGGCAATATTGGCTGACCTCATTCTAGTACCCCACAGGCTTGCCCACAGAGGAACCTAGCAGACTCCGCAGCTGCCCCAGAGAAACTGCCCAGACAGCAAGCCCCACCCCATCATACTCTCCCTGGCTCCACCCCTCTTCTATGAGCTTTCCTCAAGTGTCCTTCTCCCGCACCCCCAAGTCTGACAGCTGGAAAAGGGGGCCAGCAGAGTGCAGAGAATGCAAGAACAACCCTGCAGTCAGGCCATCTAGGTTCACAGCCTAACTGGCACTTGCAAGCTGTAGGCCCTGGGACCAATTACTCAACCTCCTTGTACATGAGTTTTTTCATCTATAAAATGGGAATAATAATAATGGCTGCCTCCAAAGGTTGTTAGAGTATTAAATGAGATGGCACATATAAGATGCTTTGGTAGACTGATTGGAAGAATGACCCCAATTCTCTACCCTTCCCAGTATCCATGCCCATTGCAGTGTGACTTTCAGCTCTTCTCTTCAAGAGTAGATAGAGTCTGGCTCCCTACCCCTGGAACCTGGGCCAGCCTGTGATTTATTTTGGCCAATGGAATGCAACAGAAGTAGCGGCATCCCAATGCCAAGCCTAGGCCCCAAGAAGCTTTGTGTGCTTCCACTCTCCCTGTACCTGTATCTGCCATGAGAACAAACTGGATGAGCCTGCTGGATGAAGAGGGGCATGCAGCCCCATTGCCCCCAGCAGCCAGCTGATCAGCCATCTGCTAGGCATGAGTGAGCCCACCCAAGACCAGAAAACCACTCAGCCAAGTCCAGCCTAAATCACTGACCCACAGATTCTCGAGCTAAATAAATGATTATTGTTTCAAGCCACTGACTTAGGGAATGGTTTATTATGTAGCAATAGCTAATTAATTCAGGTGCGTAGCACAGTACTGCACTTTTCAGCTAGTGTTCAGTAAAATGATAGCTATCGCTTTATTAGGACCTCTAAAGACCAAAAGACTGAAGCCAAAGAGATCATACTGTAACTGTGCAGAGAGCAATGTCATTCATGCAGGCAGGAGGCTTCCTCGTTTATTAAGTGTTTACATGAATACTAGGTGCCAGTTACTGGTGGTTGCTCCCACTATAGAGATGAGAAAACTGAGGCCCTATGTGTCATCTGAAGTCAAACAAGAGTCAGCTAAGACTAGCAGCCAGGTCTCCTAAATTACACCAGCAGCCTGCATCTGAAGACAAGAGGCCACTCAAGAAAGCCCTTCAGGAACATGCAGGGGAAAAGGCAGGAGCTAGGAGCTAATGAGGCCTGTGGCCCATGTACTTTAGCCCCATAGACCTTCACACCAGGGCATCTGCCCCTGCAACCTGGACCAGCTTGGTCGCTCCTCTCACATCACCTGCTTCTAATTTGCCCCCAGTTGTGTCAGCCACTGTAGGCTCCTGCCCTTAGGCAGTACACAAAACAGGTGCACTCCAACCAATGAACAATGAGCTTATTGGTATATTGGGTGGACATGACTCTGAGCATGGCATGTAATGGTCTGTGAGACCACTTGTAGGTTCCTGGAAGGCCAACCAAAGAGGAGAGGACATGTCAGAGAAGGAGGACAATATGAGCAAAGGTACAGAGGCAAAGCAACCTCAATGGTGGATGGGCATGGAACACAAACCAGAGTGGACATATTGGACTGGCAGAACTTAGCATGGTGGTAGAGGTGTCAGCATATCTCAGGCAGAATGTCAGGATAACAGAGGCTGGGTCAGTCTGGTTGTAATAAGTACCAGGAGAAAGATGATAGGTGGGATGGGAGGATGGTGATGGCAGAACAGAAAGAGGTGGGTCCAGACTCCCAGGTAAATGCAATCTAGTGTCCTGCGGATAAATGCTTAACAACTGGCTCTCTGGGGAAAACCCCTGATATGTAGTGTTTACCAATTTCCATGGTTTAAATATTGCCACCATAGTCCATTTTGAGCTCCCAATATGATGTCAGTAAACTTGGAGTTGGAAAGAGATGCAAAAAATCAGTTCCTGCAAGCCAGTATGAGTTGACTCCTGCTCTCCACTGTATAGTCCCATCCTCAGTACAGACCTACTAGGAAAACTCACACTAGCAGCACCAAGAAGAGCTAAGTCTGGGGGTGGAGGGATATCCTTCAGGCCTCAACATCCTCCAACTCCAGACAGGGCACGCAGGCAGGATGGGCTGCATGCCATATGCACCTCTGGGGCTTCTCCAGTCCATGAAGACCCAGGTCAGGTTAGTGTGCACCAGCACCATCAGGAAGACCTACATTTGAGGACAGAACCACATCCCCTGGGCTGTCAGCAGGCTAGATAGGGCCATGACTGGGAATCCCAAGCATATGGCCCCAGTCCAGTTGATGCTCCTCCTCATCAGAGTTTTCTACCACCCGGGCTCATCATGCCTTGGGGCCATGACAGAAGACATAGCAGCTGGGCACAGAACCCAAAAAGATGCTGAAGCTCTGGGCTGTAACTCCTCACATAACCCTGGGCAACTCTCTTGCCTTCTTTGAGCCTCAATCTTCCCTCAGTAGATGGAGCACCTTGCAAAGAATGATCTCAGAAGCCTCTTGCCATAATGCCACCTGTCTGAGGGAGCTAGGCAGTGGTGAACAGTGAGGCCAGCCTGTCTGAAGAGGCAGCAGTGAACAAGTCATGTGGGTAAACTAGAAGAGGGAGGGTGAAGGCCCAGTGCCCAGCAGTGAAGAAGGCACCAGACTATACCAACGACCAGGCATGAGTCTATTTCAGATCATACTGTAACTGCAAAGAACAATATCACATCACCAGTCATGAGGCTTCCTGGTTATCAAGTGTGTATGTGGGCATTATCTCATTTAACCCTGATAACAGTCCTGCCAGTCAAATGTGGTTGTTCTCATTGCAGAGATGACAAGATATGGAGGCAAAGCAAACGTCAGCATTGGGTGAGCTTGGAACATAAAGTGGGACATACTGGACCTACACAGCTTAGAACGATGGTAGAGGTAGCATCAGGTCAAATAGTAGCTGGTACACTGGGGTACTCCTGTCCTTTTCTCCAATCTTCCATAATGCCCATGATCAGGGATTTCTGTGAGGCCCTCTGGCCCCTAAAGATGGATTCAAACAACAGCCTTGGACTCTCCTGCTACATGGGAACAGCTGTGTCCTGCAAGTGACACAGCTCTGGAGGGAGCCACTAACTCCCTGGGCCCTCATCTGCTCAGGACACCAGCATGGCTTGGGTTCCTCCCCTAGCTGTACCTCCACAGCTCTGTTTTTTGGCCAAAGAAGGCTCAGCCCATCTAATCATGGCTATTTCCTAACTCCCATGGCCTTAACGAGGGCAGCCCAGCTGGGCTACAGCTGAACCTCATGTCTCCTTCATCCATGACCACAGAGGGTCACCCACCAATGCTCACTGGCAATCATCCATCTACTCCAAGGGTGAGAGACCAAAATAGACTTCCCCTTGGTGCTGCTCACAAATGGGGCCTGCTGAGAGGCTCCTTAAATGGAAGTGAGTGGGGCAGCTGCCTCGTGTGACTCTGGGACACACGGTGGGGTAGAGTGGAGAATCAGTTCTCAAGAGGGATAAGAGGCAGACCCCAGCTCTATGAAAATGTATAGTTCTGTGTGTTAAAAGCATCTTTGTGAGACATGCTCAGAAAGAGAGCCTGCAAGAGAGAAAGGCAGCTCCTGCAGCAACAGAGGCCACGCCAGCACTGAGTCCTGGCACGCAAAGGGTGAAGCTTTTAGGCAAACAGCGCCGGTGATCTCAGCTTCCCTGAGTCCTAATGCTCCTGAAAGGCTCTCTCCCGCTCCCTGTAATTGGGCATCAGTAGTTAATGCAGTATTGACTGCATTACACGCTCCCGTGCCTTCCCTCGCTAATGCCAATTGCATCACCTTGTACAGTCACTGGCTTGCTTAGCCAATAGCCGTTAAAAGCAATCCAAATCATGAATCATATGGGAAACTTTTAGCAAGACACCGCCATCCAAGGAGACAATTTACAGTTGAGTTAATCTGGGTACATTAGCGAGACATGGATTCTGGACGACAGACCAATTTATGTTGTTTCCCTGTCCCCCCTTAGTGCTCTGTGTGGGCAAATGAATGTAAGAGTGGGGAACAGAGAAAAGCACCTGCTTCTTTACCCAGGGCTCCGGGAGGGGTTGAGGGAGACCTGTCTTTCCAGACTCTCTGCCTGGATGAGTTTGGGCAGGAAGGTACTGCTAAAGATTTGTGAGGCCTCATTCACAGCAGTGAGAAGGGGCTGCTGGGGCTAGGTGCAGTGGGGACAAAACCATGATGGAGATAGCCCTTCTAGGCACCAGGTGAGTGCCAGGCCTGGTCCCACCTCTGCCAGCCTCACAGGCCTTTATCAATAGGCATTGCTAGTGGGCTGGATCTCTGACCCCTTCTTGCCTCAATTTCCAGGACCAGGGAGGTCCTGGCTATAATCTGCCAGGAGAGGCCTCCAGAACTCCCTGTGGTCCAGAGCGTGAGGGGATATTGCCTAGGTCCTGCTGGTAACCAAGCAAGGGCTGGTGAATGCCCAAGCATTGACAAATAAATGCCTGCCCTTGCAGATCAACTGAGTCAGCTGTGGAGGCCATGCTCACAGTGGTCATTAACAATTGAAGACTCCGCTGTCTGATCTCCTCAGACCAGCTCCATCCTCCTTAGGCATTTTTTCTTATTAAAAATGCTCTAGGAATCATGTCTCGTGTTTCGTTCCACAACCCGCCCGCTGCTTCCTATGGTCACCCCAGCCTTCCTGCTGAGTCTTTGCAGCGGTGGCTTACACCGAGACTTGTCCTTGTCTGGAACATGCCCAGGGACACATCGGCACCCCTACAGCATCCCCTCCTGCCTGGTCCCCACAGCACAAGGCTCCTCACTGTTCAGGGGGCGGCTGGGGCCTCTGCTGTCTGCTCTTACTCACAGGCCTCTTCTCAAACAGGCTGAAGAACAAGTTGATTCTCAGGGTTCAGGACAGTAGCTCCTTTTCGCCCCTGGGACTTCAAGCCCCCTTCCTGCCCCCAGAAAGCATATAGTTCACCCCAGCCTGGTAGGGTGGCCAGCCCAAGCTGCAGGTGCCAGGGGAGGATGTCTGTTTCTCCAGGAAAGTTGGGTCTGGGCTCCCTTTCGCTGACAGGCAGGCCCAACTGCATTTAGAAAGCCTAGACCCTGAGTTCCAGTAAAGTGGAGATGGCTAGGCCAAGAGCAAGCGTCCAAATGAAAGCAATTAATCTTAAAACCCAAAGTTTAACCATTTGCGAAACAGATCTTTCCATCTCTGTGGTGACCCTTCACTGCTCGACCTAATGGATTACTTTATTAATAATGCACTGTGCTTAAAAGCAAAAAAAAAAAAAAATTTCTGACGATTCAATACTTCACAAAGTCTCTTAAACCCGTTGCTACGGCAAAGCGATTGATATTTTATTATCTTTCAGAAGTGCAACATGAAAGCCCTGTAGCACAGCAGAGCAAGAGCTTTGGTCCTCGGCAGCTGGCAGACCCGACTTCAACCAGAGGAGCCCCAGCCTCTTCCAACAAGATGCTGTCAGGTGGAGGAAAGGCATTGGGGGTGGTTAATAGAAGCCCTGAGTCCCTGCCGCCACCAAACAAAGAGCACTATGCCACAGCCCTGAGAAACACACCCCTTGGAGACCCTGGGGGCCAATACTACCACCCAGGCCGGGTGACCACCTGCTGGGAGGGCATAAGTGCTCAGGAAGAAGTTTGAGCAGAGGGTTTGGAGGAGCTGGTGAGTGGGCCCAGAGCCTTTCTCTCTCCCCTAATTGAAGGTGCTACCTTCAAGGTTTCCTGGAGGCCAGACTGTAATGGGGAGCGGGGGGTGAATTTATGAGCAGAAAGGCTGCTTTTAGAGGGCAGCTCCAGGCTGGGCAAGAGGAGAATCAGATGGCCGTTTGAGGCCCCAGCCACCTGCCTCCCTTGTGCTGTGATGGGGCCCAGAGCTCAGTGGCATCAACATAGCGGGCACCATATTATCTAAACCAGATGGAGAACAGAAGAAACAAATGTGCCCGGGGTGACTGAGCTGCACTACAGCCTGGAGGCAGGAGACTGGCTGAAATGACCTCCAGAAATCCACACTCTCTCAGGGCTCATCTGAAAACCCTTGGTATCACAGAGCTTGAGGCACTCTGGGGTGCCTGGACAGAGTACTAGCTCCAAGACCCTGGGGCGGGGGGGGTCACTGTGTCAGCACAATATGAATCCGCCTGCTTAGGTCTCCCATGTAAAGGGCCCAGGCCTTCTGGATTCCTGGCTTGAGCCTGGGGAGCTAAGCATGCTGAGTGTCGGCCAAAGACATCCCCTGGTCTCCACATGTTCCTCATAGTGACAGCACCCCCAGGTGCAAAGGCAGGACCCTCCGCACTGGCTTTGCCAGTGGCAGTGAAGTCCTGAGATGGCATGACTGGTCCGAGATAACACAGGGCGTTGGTGATAAAAAGAAGCTAAATCAATCTCCTCCCACCCTGTCTGGCCTGACCCCTTTTCCTCCTTTTCACTCTATGTAAAACTACAACAGCCCCCTTCTCTGATAGTCCATCCCCACCTGAGAGGTTGAGCCCAGCCATGGGGTCAAGTGGAAGGATCCATGAACAGAGAGGAACAAGTATTGAAGGTGGTTGTCACACTCCAGCCAGACTACAACAGGCTAATGGGTTCTTTTGGCCAGAAGCATCTAGTTACCCCTTTCCTTTCTTCTTACATGCTGAGAAACGGCCTCCATGGGCTTACCAGCCACAGGGCTACCCCACATTTCACCTCCAAGCCAGACACTTTAAATGGCTCCTCCCTGCTGGATGTCTCAGAAGTGTGCAGGTAGACTGGGGGGGACCAGCACATGGTGGCAGCAAAATGAACATCCTGTGTGACCTTGAGCAAGTCACCTAACTTTCAGTTTCCACCAAGTGACCATGTAAACGGCACCAATGATCCTGCAGACAGAGGGCACAGGCCTAGCAGGTACTCATGAGCAGAAAGTCAGAGGATGGCCACCACGGTCAGTCTAATCGGACTCCCACCAACTCACATCAAACCCACCCTTGTAGTTCCTTACCAGGCAGCAGTGTGTGTGCCAACAATTACACACAGAACTCCCTAGAATAGCGAAAAACAAAGCAAAAACACCACAACCCACACCTACAGGGCAGGAAACCTTGGGGCAGTCAGGGGACTGTCACTCTCCTGGGAGAGATCCCAGGGCACCCACTGGGTTTTACCCCTCAAGGGTAGGCTGCCCTACCTACCTCCCCTGAGTGTTCTAGGACACTCACTGCAGAGCAGTGACCCGTGGAAGGCTTTGGGAGTCTGTGGGACCACCTGCTAGCAGCTTCCAGCAGCCATGGGCCCCTCAGTTCTGACCTTTCCGCCCTGCGGTCCCCTAGGGCGCACTGAGGCTCTTGACTATGGCACCCCCGCGGGGCCTCTCTGCAGGAGTGCTACCGCTCCGTGGCAGGACACTTTCCTCTTCTGGGCCAAACTCCCGCCTCTGAGCTCAGGGAGCCAGGGAGACACTGGGCCAGGAGGCGTCTGTCCTCACCAAGTCACGCTCATGGGCAGCTGTCCCCTGGATGGCCTTGCCCTTGGCTCCCTGGAGCCCCGGGGCGAGCGCGGTCCTCCCATGCTCCCGCTTGCGCCAAGCTCTGGAGTCCGGTTCTCCCTGAAGCTGCTGATTTGCTCTCTGCTCAGCGCTTCTCGGGTTACGCGGCCGGCGCGAGGGTGATGGCTGCAGTGAGAGGAGCAGCCGCAAAGACGAAACGTTCAAAGAGAAAGGCCACGGCGCGAAATCTGGGAGAGCCCAGGAGCTTCCACGCGGCCGCTGGTGCACCACACCGGCCGGCGCACACCTCGCCCGCCGGCGGCTGGACGCCAGAGGGGCGCGCAGCCCCAGGCTCGCCAACACCGCACCCCCTCCCCAGTCCCCTGGTCCCAGCCCGCTGCGCGCCTCTCGTCTCGCAATCCGGGCACAGCCCGACCTGTACGCGCCTGTGCCCCGCGGGTGTGTTTTCGCGAGCCGCGGCGGTGGGCGAGGGGATGGGGGCGTCGGGACCCCCGCCCGCCACCTACCGTCCTCCTTGTCCAGCACCATCATCTCGGGCGCTCCGTGTCCAGCCGCAGCTCGGCTCGGCCGGGAGAAGGGCGCCGACTCCGGGCGCGCTTCGGTGGGGCGGCGGGTCCTCGGGCAGCGAGCGAGCTCTAATTACCCGCTTGTCCGGCTCTTAACCTAGATTGCACTCAGCTAGAATTACATTCAGGAGTGAAGCACTTCGCAGCTACAAAAGCAGTCTCACCTACTTTTGTGCCTCAGAATTGCCAGGAACTACGAACTGCAATTTAGAGACAGAGGAGGAGGAGAGAGAAAGGGGGTGAAAGAGGATCAGAGCCGTTTCTTTGATTTTCACCTTCTAAATGGCTCAATTTGCCCAGTATAATCTGTCTTAATGTAATTGCATTTGATAGCTCATAACCCTGGCTCTGGCAACGACACAGCTTTCAGCCTCATAAAGTGTTTTCCCCTCGGATTTAATCTGAATCTCAATCTAAAATTATATTCAAAGAGATGGGAGAATCTCAGCGGCCGTCTCCCGCTGCCTTTCTCCCTCAATGTACGAGGTTTGCACTCCGGCTACTGAATAAATGCACACATTTCCCGAGGCCCCCCTTCTTCCCGGGTTAATGGGGAGTGGAGACGCGCGGCTGTCCGGCTCAGCAGCGCCACCTGGAGGCCACTCTGTCCCCGCTCAGCGCGTTCTGGTCCTGGGGTCCGGGATCTTGCACGTCTGTCTGGTGAACAAGCCGGGTCTGTTACTCCCAGGCCTTCAACCTCGCTTTCTGCACACCCCCACCGCCCTTTGGCTGTCTTTCTCTGACCCGTCCTCTCCCTTCGTACCTGCTCTGCCTAGGGTTTCTGGCTGCTTCCCGGATTGTGTGGCAAAGCTAATCCTCTGCAGGGCACAGCCACCCTACCGCCCTGAGTCTTACAGCGCTACTCCTGACCCCAGCAGCCCTCCAAGAGCATCCTGCTTCCATGGAGAGAAGGCTTTTCTCATTCCACAAATAATTATTGAGCATGTATTATGTGCCAAACACTGTTCTAGGCACTGGAAATATGGCAGAGAATAAAACAGAGACTCCTGCTGCTATTACAGAGTTGACAATTCTTCAATTCTTGCTCTGTAATTTAGGGGGCTGGAGTGGCAACAGTGTTCACATCCTTCACTCCTGGGCCCTGCTTCTCCCCAGAGCCCCAGCGCTGATCGCCTACTCCAGGAAGGCCATCCACTTTCAAATTCCAAGAGGTTTTTTTTCCCCCCTTGACAGTACAGAGTGCTAGGATGGAAATCTTAATGATTTTTCTCCAGCCCGAGGAGGGCTCCAGGCAGCTGTGTTGGAGGCTGAGTCCCGGCAGTCACTTCTGAGGACTAGACCCAGGCAAGGAGGGGGAAGCTGAAGTTCCTGGAGGGATGCAGGGCCACGAGCTGGGACTCTCATCTCTGCCAATTACCGACAGTGGACCTTGGCAACCCACTTTCTCTCTCTGAGCCTCAGTTTCCCTGCTTGTGAAGTGGGAGACCTTCTCTGCCTGTCCCCAAGTTTGCTGTGAGGATGAGATGAGATAAAGCATGTGAATGTGGTCTGTAAACTGTGGCACCCTGGACAATGGGGGGATTATTGGGTACAAAGGAGACCTGGAGGCTGGGGCTTGCCCCTTAAACCCTGGAAGGCCCCAAGGCAGGGTGTGCTTATGGGGGGGGGGCTGCAGCCCAGCCTCCTCTGTCCTAGGCAGAGATGTCAAGCTTTGAGAAAACAGAACAGAGGCTGCTTCTAATGAGATGCTTCATCCGAAGCTCAGAGGGTTTCGTTTTCCCCTTCATCTTGAATACTTAATCCTAATAGTCCTTGAGTATATTTGATGTTAAATATATCATTTTGCACAGACTCGCCATCCCTCAGGACTGTGGGCTTGATCTGTCCCTTGCCACTGCAGGCGGAGTCATAGCCTGAGGGTCCGACGGAGGCTTTGGCATTGCCATCAGGCCACCAGTGCTGCCACTGGCACATTTCGTGCCAGCCCCTCACCCCAGCCTGCTGGGGACAAGACAGTGTAGCAAGCACAGTGCCTGACAGGTCAGCAAGGGGCAGCTTCTTTCTGCAGAAACCTTCAAGCTACCTGGGGGCATTCACTCCAGAAGGGTTGCAAACTGACTCCCAACCCCCAGGGACCGCTTCTCCTCACTTTTGGGGTCTGGCCCTGACCCACAAACCAGGACTTGACAACGTGGAGCTGTTTTCCCACTCTCTTGCTCAGGTGTTGTGCCCAGGACTGTTCGTCCTAACACTAGTTCCTGCCAGCCTCCAAAGTACCCAGTTAGCAGCCATGCAGCTGGCATCCCCATGGAGAGTCAGGACACCTTGTGCCCCGAGCAATGTGGATTACTGAGCAGTGGGCTGCAGAGGCCAGTAGGGGATGTCAAAAGGGGATTGGTGCTGTGTGTAAAGGGCTGCTGTGCCCAACGGCTGTTCTCTCTGCACTCGAAGTCAATCTGGAGAAGGGCCTCCACAGCTAAGTTACAAAGCTGACCAGCAAGACCTGGAGGGTTTGGGTGGCTTGAGCTCTAAGCCAGGAAGGGACCTGCTGGGTTGATGGAGCAGTCATGAGCCACACTCATCTGGTGACCTCCCTTCAGCTGGAGGGTGGTTGTTAGGCAGGCAGGTATCCCACCCCCATGCTCACCCACACCCAAGATGCCTTCAAGTCCAAAGACATGCCTCCCACACCAGGGAGGAATACCCAGCTCCCCTGGGGCTGAGGGAGGTAATTTTGCCCAACACATTCCACAGGTGATGAGCACGTACTCAGTTCAACAATGCCAAGAGTGCTCCAAAATGCTCTTGAAATGCCTCTGGAGACAGCAGCCGAGGCCAGTTGATCAGCACCCAAGGTCACAGTGAGACAAAAGGGGGTGCTACGGGCTGCCTTACAAACTTCTAGGTAAGACCCAGCAGTTTGTCGCTGCACCTGGCAGGAAAGTCCTAAGGAAGGGTTCCTACACTGGGGGTGGGGAGGGTACAGGGAATGGGACTCAGTGCCTGAAGACCTGGGCAGACCAAATATTCCAGAACTCTGAGATGGAAGCTGTCAGATGTGCCTCAGCCTGAGGGCCCTGCTCCCAACACAGTGCAGCTGTCTCCAAACTGACCTCACAGAGAAGTAGTCAGGGTGACAAGTGCCCCTTCGCTGTGGTTGCCACAATTGACATGACAGAGTGATCCTATATACTTTGTCAGCAATCAGGAGGCCTCCTGGCCAAGTTCAGGTGTGCTGCCCTGCCTCCTGCTCACGCAAATGCAGCTGATGCACAGGAATTTACAACCAGCTGGAGTGGAGAAGGAAACCCTGGTGGTATTGTGGTTAAATGCTATGGCTGCTAACCAAGAGGCTGGCAGTTCACATCTACCAGGTGCTCCTTGGAAACTCTGTGGGGCAGTTCTCTGTCCTATACAGTTGCTATGAGTTGGAATTGACTTGATGGCAATGGGTTTGGTTTGGTTTTTGTTTTTTTTTTTTTTTTTGTTTGTTTGTTTAGAGTGGAGAAGTGCACAGTTGGAAGACTTTTCCCCTTTAGGTTTCTGGGGGGCCTGGGACAGGCCTTTTCAGAAGCTGTGGTCATAAACTGTTAGGTCTCATGGAGGCCTAAATCAATTCTGTACCCAAGCAAACAAGTCTCCCCCATGATGGCTAATCTAGCCTGCATGCCGGTCCTGAGAAGGCTATTCATGTAGAGTGATCAACTGTTCCACTTTGCCCCAGGACTGAGAAGTTTCTCAGGACGCAGGGCTTTCAGTGCTAACACCAGGACACTCTCAGGCAAACCAGGACAATTAATCACCATAATGGGTAGGTAGGGCAGTGGAACAAGGGATTAGTGGGGCCAGAGAGGAAGTCCAGGCAGCCAGGCCCTTTCCCTGTGCAGATCAGTAGCTGCCTCCTGCCCTAGCAGCTTCATTCTGTATTAATGGACTGTCCTAGCCCCTGGGGACTGTCCACAGATCAGTCAGGGTTGGGAGTTCCCCTTAAACAGGGGCAATTGGAATGGGGACAGTGTGAGTTAAACCCAGGGTTGGATCTAGATTTTCTGAGTATGGAAGCTTACTTATGTAATTTGGTAGTCTTTTTTTTTTTTTTTTTTTTTAACCAAAACGTCAGCAGTTCAAATCCACCAGCTGCTCCTTGGAAGCCCTATGGGGGCAGTTCTACTCTGGCCTGTAGGGTCGCTATGAGCCGGTATCGACTCCAGGGCAATTTTTTTTTTTCCTTGAAGAAACGCAACACACGATCAACGAAATCAAACCAAACCAAACCCATTGCTCTCTAGTCGATTCCAACCCTACAGAACAGAGTGAAACTGCTCCAAAGGGTTTCCAAGGCTGTAATCTTTGGGGAAGCTGACTGCAGCATCTTTCTCCCTCACAGCGGCTGGTGCGTTTGAACCGCCGACCTTTCAGTTAGCAGCCGACTTCTTAATCACTACGCCACCAGGTCTCCTTAATACAAGGTTAAAAAAAAAAAAAAAACTGCCGTAGAGTCGATTCCAACTCATACAAGATCACTGATACAAAACTACGGCCAGGGACCCAGCAGCTGAAGGGCCCTGAAGCTTAAATTTCATTAGCTTCAAGGTAAATCCGCCTCTGATTGAACCTGATATTTTGGACTATATGGCCCACCCACCTACTCTGGTCAGCGCAGCATCTGCCAAAACCCTGGGCTAGGTGACCCGATCGCGTTCTCCTCAGCCCTGCCAGGGGCGGAAGCGATGTAACCGGTCCCGCAGCTATGAAATCCCAGACCCGAGGGATCCCAGGACAATACTGGCTTGGTTTTCTGGGCACCCCCTGGAGGACTGGCTCTGCAGTCCGGTGCCTAAGAGGGAAGTGCAGGTACTCGAGAAGACAGGGAGACCGACACTGCCGCGGAGCCCGCGGCGCGGGCTAAGGGTCGCTCCTGGTGCCTGCAAGGCGGCAAGAGCCAGTGAGAAAGTTCGCGGCCGGAGCATGCTGAGCTGGAGGGCTCGAGGTGGCCCGTGAGACTTCCTAATGCCTCTGAGGAACCCCGGAGGCTGAGCCTGGCACCCCTGGAGACACACACACAAACACACGCGCGCGCACACACACAGCAGCCGCCGTGCTTCCGGGAATCAGCTAAACCGACCAGAGGAGGCCAAAGCGGGCTCGGGGGCCCAGCCGCCGCGGGCTGCGTGTCCGCTCCGCTCCCCACGCGCCTCCAGGCACCGGCGCAGCGCGTCGGGCACCTACCGTCTTCCTGGTCCAACACCATGGTCCCCCAGCAGCTCCAGCAAGGCCCGGGCCGAGGACGCGGAAGGGCTGCGCTGCTTCTCCGGCCCCGCGCGGGCTCCGCGCTCCGCGAGCGGCGGCCGCGGACCAGTGCGGGCGCCCGGGCGCCCGGAGCGCAGCTCGCTGGGCAGGGAGTGAGAGAGGGAAGACGCGCTGTCGCGGCGCGGAGGGGAGGCGCAGCCGCACGAGGAGACGCGGCGGGGCTGCCGGGCCGGGATCGCCGGAGCTGCGGGAGCAGCTGCTGCCGGCACCGGGCGGGAGATGCTGCGGGAGCCTTCGCGGAGCCGCCGCTGGCCGGGCCGGGCAGGAGCCGGAGCTGCAGCCACGCACCCGTTTTCGCCGCGCTGGCCGCGTTCTCTTCAGAAGAGTGAAGCCTGCATTTCCCAGGGCCCCTCAGATTCCCCTGTTAATTAAATCAATTCATTATGCTCAGATCTGATTAGCGGCCCTTCCCCCCCCCCTTTGAATCAATTATTCAATACACAAACATAATTGCTTGGGCCAGAGGTGCCCGCCATTAGCTTATTTAACTCCAAGGACACTAATTACCCGCAGGGCACGGGAACTTTTCTCATTAATTCTGACAAAACACAAAAGCACAGCCAGAGTGTGTGCGTGTGAGGGACCGTATGTGTGTGTGACCACATGCCAGTGTGAGGGGCTGTGTGGGGTGGTGAGCGACTGTGTGAGCTGAGGGTAATACTGGGGGGGCGGGGAGAGCGGGTTGGCCGAATGGTTGTGATTTCAGTTGAAAGTGTGGGAGTGTGTAGTTTTGAGTATGTGACAGTGCCCTTGTGAGTGTGAGACAGGGCATGTGATTGTGAGGGGCCCTATAAGCTCATCAGGCTGGGTGTGGCTGAGGGTCTAGGGGCTGTGGGCCAGGGTTTGAGACCCAGCATTGAAATGTGTATGAGGTTGTGAGAGCGCTTGGGTGTGACTTTGTACGACCCTGTGGCTACTATGGCAGGCGCCCCCATCTTTTTCTTTTTACTTTATTGCCCTCACCACTGCCTGCTGCATGTCCAAACCCACCATGAAAAGTGCAGACCACAACAGAGAAACCAGGAAGAATCAGGAGACTGTGGGTGGTGCTGGAACCAGACTGGGGCACAGAGGGGCTCAACCCTCTGAAGATAAAGGACTCCAACAACTCCCAATCCGACCCTCTCTAACACCTGTTTGTGCACTGGCTGGAGTTTGCCTGCCCGGTTCCCCAGTTATAAACCCTAGGTTCCCATCTCCCTCTTCCTTTGCCTTCTCACTATATTGCTCCCACTCTCCCCTTTTACCCCAAATTATCCCCCCCACATATTTCCACATGTGTCTGACACCCAAGAGTGCCCCCCAACTCCACCCACCCTACATCTAGTTCTTCACCTCCAGTTTGCAAGGCTGTAAGGAGGGTGTGCCTATGGTTGACCAATTTCTCCACATTTTACCTCCCAGGAAATCTCTGTTGAGAGAGCCCACAGAGGCAGGGACACAGAGGGTAATTGATTCCCTCAAATTAGGTTTCTGGTTTCTAAAGACCGGTATTGTTCCTGTTCTCAATGTGCACAGAGGTATTGAAGATTTCCTTTTTGTTTCCTCGGGCAATGAATGAGCTTAATCCATTTGGCTTTATAAATCAGGAAACTAATATTCGCTCCTTCCATAGCAGCTTTTTAAAATTTAATTGGTGGGGGAGGCGCAGTTAGTCACCCTTATGCTGTCCCCACCCCCCCCCCCCCACACTTATCAAAATATTTTCTGATAGGTGTGAAGAGAAGGCTCTTGGTTGGGCGGGGCGGGGGGGGAGCTCTTACCCTGATCTCCCCTGTCCTCCTCCATCCTTGCACTTGGACCCACACAGTTGGTATCTGGAAAAGTTTATGAAATGATTGAATGAATTCAATTTACTGAGGAAAGGCGGGGTGGTGTTCAGAGGTGCCCTTTTGAATGATCTCCCAAATTGTCTGCTTTCAATTTCCCACCAGCATGGAGTACAGACATGACATGCCCTGCCCAGGTATGGCAAGTCCTCCATCCTGCAGAGGTCACTAGAATCATCTTCTTGGTGCCAAGATTTGACCCTGATATTCTTCTGATCAAAACTCTCTCATGGCTCCCTATTGTCCTAACTGCTTACTTTATTATTTTAGGCCCTTTAATGTAATTGAGGGAGTCCCTGGGTGGCACAAATGGTTGAGCGCTTGACTACAAGCCAAAAGGTTGGCAGTTCAAACCTACCCAGAGGTGCCTCAGAAGACAGGCCTGGTGATCTGCTTCTGAAAGGTCACAGCCTTGAAAACTCTACAGAGCAGTTCTGCTCTGCTCACAGGGTCACCATGAGTTGGGATTGACTTTACAGCAACTCTCAAAAACAACAAACGTAATTGAACACATCCTGCAGGTTCTTGCTCCAGCAATTCTTCTCATGGCATCTCTTCTTAAAAAGACCTCCCCACCTCTCAAAATCTTGTAGGGACACAACTCTCTTCCCGATTCCCCTAAGTGGGTGTCTCTGTGTAAAATCTGGGGTTGCTGAATGGTGCATGGATTATTTCATTGAGATCTGGAGATAAGGTCAGCTCCTGGGAACAGGGTTTCAGTTTTCCTCTGGAGAGGATGACAGATGTGGCAGTGTCAGGAGCCTACACTGCCCAGCTACACAGAGGAAATGGGAGCTGAGGAGGCAGAGGAGGGAACCCTACTTTTCTGGGCTGCAGCCTCATGGCTTCCCCAGAAGAATGGAGGCTCAGAAAGACAGACTCCTAGAGCAACATCTTTCTTTCCAGATCCCAGATAGATGGCATGGAACTAGAGTCCAGGAGCTAGCCTCCCTCTAGAGCATCTCCACATTCTCTCTGTTTAGTTCTCTGTGTAGCTGGGCAGGGCTACTGCCTGGATATGTGCCAGCTGTTCCCTGCCCTAAAGCATCTGGCCAAAGGGGCAAGTGGGGACTGAAATTCTGTCATCTCTCTGCTCTCCAAGCCATGTGTCCTGGCATGAGCTGCACCACCCAGAGAGGGCACCACTTGCTAATTTGCACAGAGGTTCCATATGAGCTAGCACAGCCCTGCAATTGGGTATGTTGGATTGTCCAGAGTTCACACTGGGAGAGGTCAGCCTGACAGGCAAGCACCCAGCCTCCCTTGCCCCACCCTCACTCCTATCAAGGGCCTGTGGGGTCTCTTGAAAGACCAGCCTCCTGGTTTTCATACAGAAAGATAAATTTCAGAGAGCTCAACCATCATGGTGTGGTCAGGGACACTGAAATAGATGCCCAGCCCCATTCCGGAATATAAATGGGGCGCTAAGCCCACTGAACTCAGTCCACAGCTAGGACTCAGACATGGACAGATCTATCATAAGGACTGAGGTTCCCAGTGAAGGCCATGCTGGAGGAGGAAAATGAGATTTCTGAGAGGAGAGCCCCTTGGGTGAGCTAGACTGAGCAGCGTGGCCTGGCATTTGGAGGGACCAACAGTTTAATGTATAGCACAAGAATGGGTCTGGCCCACTCCCTATCAGTGCTCTAAGAGGGCAGTGGTATAAACAAGGAAATGGGTCACTAGGGGCCCTACAGCTTGGTTACAGAAGCCCTGAAAGAGCTGGTCACTAGAAGCAAATGGTATCTCTCTGCTGGGATGAGAAGGAAAAGAGCAGCAAGGGTCAGCAGCTGGGTGGGGTTGGCAGCAGCTTGTGGATAGAATGGACGACAGTCAAGCAAGATGGAGAGAGCAGCAGGCAGCAGCTGTAATGATATGGGTGGCATTTATACCCTCAACCCATCAACCCCCACCTCTCAATTTTGTGATTATCATAGACAAAATGACTTCATTCAGAACTCAAAATCTAGTGGCCTCCAGAGGGTACTTGGGTTATACGTATAAGCATTCCTGGAAGGTTTCATAACTTTTTGGAGAGGAGGATCCTGAGTCAGGAATCAGAGCATCACAATTTGGGTTTAATTGTTGTAAATGTGTGAGATTGGGTACTTTTCTATGACCTTTCTGTTCCAACCTGTCTTAGCTGAATGCTAGGCATGAAGAGAAAGGTCATATGAGCAAAAATGAACCAGAACAATAGTGGGGAAGCAGCCCCATCACCGGCCTTGCCTGGTGGTAATGGAGCTCAGTAGGAGATGCAAAGGGCACAGTGTGAATGTCAGACACTAAACGCTTTGCTCCCACTGCCTTTCCCTACCTGGAGAGTCTTCTGAAGCCACGCTTGCTCTCCATTGCTCCTGAACTACTGTTTCATTTCTCTTCTCCCTAGCCCTTTGATCCCCTTACCCGTTCCAGTCTCAGCAGATGAGATATGAGAAGGCATAAGGCAAGAAGGCCCCCTTCCTTCTGCCTCCAGGTCTAGGCTCCTACCTTCACCTGCAGCATCTACAACAAGCATACAGTCACATTCCCCTTCTCTCCTGAACGTTGGAGAAAATGTCCTTCCTTCTACCCTGGCCTGATCCCTCAGTGTGTGCTCTGGTCCCTTGGCTTCCACCTTTCAAGGCATCCCATTGACTCTCCCCCCATCTTCAATAGCCTCATTCTGCTAGACCTTTCACAATAGCCAACAAACAAACTCTGATATCTGATCCAAAGCAAGGAAACAAGCTCCCAGGACCCTACATCTTCCCGGAGATGCCTTGCTTTCTACTCTCCTTTATTGCCATGCTTTCTTGCTTCCCATTCTCTCCTTACCGATTCCTATCTGTCTTCAACCTTCACAAGGTTAATCAAGGATACCAATGATCTTGATGCAGTTAAAGGACTATTTTCAGGTCTCACCTTGCCTAGGCTCTCAGCATTTAATGCAGTTGGGCCTTCCTTCCTTCTTGAACATTTTTCTTCCTCAGACTAACACATAAGGAGTCCTGGGAAGCACAAATGGTTAAGCGCTGGACTACTAACTGAAAGGTTAGTGGTTGAAACCCACCCAGAGGCACCTTAGAAGACAGGCCTGGTGGTCTGCTTCTGAAAAGTCACAGCCATGAAAACCCTATGGAGGACAGTTCTACTCTGCACACATGGGGTTGCCATGAGTTGGAATCGACTTGATGGCAATTAACAATGACAGATTAACACATTCTCTGGGTTTTCCTCCCACCTTTCTGGACATTCCTATTGGTCTTTATTGCCAGCTTCTCCTCTTTCATCTAACCTTTAGCAGTTGGCAGTCCTTGGGAATGGGTGCTAGGCCTTCTTGGAACACTGTTCCCTGGGATGCCATCCACAGCTGTCAGGCCGTGTCTGACCATCACTCAGGATCTCTCCTCTGAGTTCTACACCAATACTTCCAACTGCCCATCTGACATCTCCACTTGGATGTCTCCATGGTATCTTAACTTTTAAAATCCAAAACTGAACTCCTGATATTTCCTCCCAAATCTTTCTTCATTTTGTCTCAGTAAGCCAGCCACCCAGTTCTGAATGCCAGAAATCTGGGAGTAAAGCACAATTTCAATCAAGTCAGAAAAAGCTAAAAGAAAAAAGGGGGAGGGGGGGAGAAACAATAAATAAATAAATAATATAAATAAGCCGGAATAAGTAAAACTAAGTATATTAGTATACTACGATAAATGTGCAAAGACTGAATTTCCCTGTCAAAAGACACATTGTCAGAGCTTAAAAAAACAAGAATGCAACCAAATGCTGTTTATAAGAAACACTCCCAAAACAAGGCGACAAAAGAGATTGAAAATAAAGCAATGGGTAAAGAACAAAATAAACCAAAAGAAAGTAGGAAGAAATTAATTAGGTTAAAATCAGAAACTAATGAAATAGAAAATAATAATAAACAAATTAAAACCAAAAGCTGGCTCTTTGAAAACACAAACAAAATAGTCACCCTTCCAGGCAAATCTGGTTAAAAAAAAAAAGAAGATGGAAAGCAAAATATCCATTAATAGGGAGAAGAAAAGAGCTAAATTACAGGTACAGAAAAAGATTAAAGAACTGCGACAATAATATTTGTAATCCTACGAAAATAAACTTGAAAACCTAGAGGAAATGGACGGTCTCCAAGCAAAGAAGAAAACTACCAAAATTGGACACAGAAGAAGGTGAAACCTGGAATAGGTCAATATGCAGAAGAGATTTGATAAGAAATTAAAACTCTTCATTAAAATAGCAAAGGCACAAACTATATTAAAAATAAGTTTTATATAATTTTTAAAAACAGATGATTCTAATGTTATTTAAACTATTCCAGAATGAGAAAAAGTTGGGAAGCTTTTTGGTTCATTTTGTGAGCTAGCATTTTCTTTAACTCTCAAACATTATAAAGATTGAATTTAAAAAGAAAGAAAGAAGAAAAGGAATCATAGTTTGAATATGAATACAAAATCTGAAATAAAATATTCACTAACTGGATATGGGAAGAGTATCAAAGAGTAATACACCATGACAAAGGAGCATTGATTTTAAACACCACAAACGTGATTCAACATCCACCAGGAAATCTATCAACATAAGTCATTATATCAACAAATAAAGAGGATAAAATATGATTATAGATGCCAAAAAGTCACTCAATAAAATTTAGTATATATTGCTCATAAAATCTTAAGCAAAACAAAAATAGAAGAAAACTACTTCAATCTGGTATAGACTATTCACCCAAATCCAACAGCAAATATGTAGACAATGACATTCTGAGGCCTGTTCCACAAATTGGGAACACAATAGGATATTCACTATCATCACTATTTGTTATGGATTGAATTGTGTCCCCCCAAAATATCTATCAACTTGGCTAGTCCATGATTCCCAGTATTGTATGATTGTCCACCATTTTGTCATCTGATGTGATTTCCTTATGTGTTGTAAATCCTACCTCTATGATGTTAATGGGGTGGGATTAGTGGCAGCTATGTTGATGATGCAGGACTCAATCTACAAGATTAGGATGTGTTTTAAGACAATCTCTTTTGAGATATAAAAGAGGGAATTGAGTAAAGAGACAAGCGGACCTTATACCATCAAGAAAGCAGTGCCGGGAGCACAGGATGTTCTTTGGGATCCAGGGTTCCTGCATGGAGAAGCTCCTAGACCAAGGGAAGATTGATGACAAGGACCTTCCCCCAGAACCAACAGAGAAAGAAAGCCTTCCCCTGGAGCTGGCACCCCTGAATTCGGACTTCTAGTCTACTAGACTGTGAGAGAATAAACTTCTGTTTGTTGAAGCAATCCACTTGTGATATTTCTGTTATAGCAGCACCAGATAACTAAGACACTATTATTCAACATTTTTTGGAGATTTTTTTAACAAACACAATAATAAAAAATGAGCTAATCAGATAAATAAATGGTTTAAAAAAAACAAAAATGTTTATTTACCAATGATATGATTATATACCAAGAAAATCTAATGAACTTTAGTTTTAAAACTACTAGAATTAATTAGGTAATTAGGAAGAACTAAATAACAAGTAAACAGAGAGCTGTAGTTTTTTTTTCTGAATACAATGATGTATTAGAAATGGAAATGAGAAAATCACATCATTTGCAATAGTGAAAAAACTATAAAATATGCAGGGATAATTTAAAAACAGCAACAACCACCACAAAGATAATAGTCTTCTTTGACGAAAGCCACGAAATCACACTGATGAACATATAAAAAGATCTAAACATACAGAAAGACAGCCACGTTACAGAAAAAAAGACTTATTATATAAAATGCCAATCTTTCCAAAATTAATGCATAGATGGAATGCAATTTCCATTGAAATTCCAATTTTTTTAAGTTTTTTTAAACTATAAAAAGTTTAATTTGAGGTATATTTAAAAAATAAGTATCTGAGGTTAATTAAGAAAACATATGAAAAGAAAGATTAGTCGAAGATGACTTGTCTTATCAGATACTAAAGCATACTAAAAAACTACCAGAATCTAAACAGCATGGTGTAAACCAGTAAGAGATAAATAGATCATGGGAACAGAGACCCAATCAATAGATTCAAGTACAGAAGGGAATGTAATATATGATAAAAACTGTATTTCAACTAATCAAAGAAAAATATTATTAATAAAACTATTAAAATATTAAAAGAAATTTTAAGAGAAAAATTCAGATTTGGATAGTAATTACATGAACAAATTTGGTGAGAGATGCCAGCCAGAATAACAAAGGAAAAGATATACTAGATTCGATTTCTAAAACTTTGATGCAAGGGCACCATAAAAAGGGAAAAAGACAAATGATTTACTGGGGAAATATCTGCAAAACATATAAAAGGAAAAAGGAAAATATGCTATATATGCAAAGAGTTTCTATAAATTATAAAGAAAAAGACAAAAGGCCAAAAGAAAGATGGGAAAAGAATATGAACAGGCCATTCAGAGAGGACAAAATCTAAAGGGCTAAGAAAATGCTTACCCTCCCTAGCGGTTGGGAGAAATGCAAATTAAAGCAAAAAAGTTTTTAGTTTTTTAATTCATCAGATTGGCAAATTGTTTTTTAAGAGTAAAATGTTCTGGTCTGCTAAAACTTTGAGCAAATGGGTGCTCGCATTTACTGCTGAGCAAGTAATCTGTCACCATCTATTACAATTTGGGGCAGATCACTGGACATTATCAATCAAAATTAAAAATGCACACCCCTTTTGACCCAGAAACCCTCCTTTTGGGAATCCATCCTGTGGGGAAATATCACCTGTGTATAAGGGTGGTCCTATATTTTCAGCACCGTTTGTGGTGGCAAAAACCGAAACCATCTGAATATCAATAGAGAATGATTGAATAAATTGTTGTACAACCAGGCTGTAGAATATTATGCAACCGTTTTAAAAAAAATGAGTTAGAGGGATAGCTACTGGCTTGCAAACAATGTCTGTGATATATTGTTAAGTGAGAAAAGTAGATGGCAGAGTAGCAAGTACTATCATTCCGTTTAATTATCCCATTTAAAAGAAAAGCTGTGCTTAGATGAACATGGAGAAAAGATGTGAAAGACCGTCCCTGTTCAGTCTGTCAACGCTGGTGACCTTAGGGGGTAAGAATGAAAGGCGGCCGTTAAGGGAAGAGTATTATATAATCTTTTTATACACACTTTTAGATTCTTTTCATTATGACGAGTAAGTATTTGTAAGTTTCAAAAATTTAGAAATAAATTGGGGAGTCATTTTTGACACTCCTTCCCATCACAGATGTCTGCTAATTCTGTTTCCAAGATATCTCTGAAACGTACCCACTTATTTCCATCATTGCCACTACGGCCCTAGTCCAAGTGACCATCACCCCTTGCACACCGCTACAAGAGCCTCTAACTGGCCTGCTTGCATCCACCCTGAGCCTCACCAGTCCAGCCTCCATACGTAGTCATGGTGACATTTAAAAAATGCAGATCAGATTTTGTCAACCAACCCTAAAATATGTAATGGCTTTCCACAGGAAGCCCCATCTCCTGCAAACCCCCCCACTTGGCTCTACATGAGCAGTCTTCCAGACACATCTCCATCACTGCCACCTCCTCAACCAACCGTTGCTGTCAAGTCCATTCTGATTCGTAGGGACTCTATAGGACAGAGAGCTGCCCCATAGGGTTTCCAAGGCTGTGATCATTATGGAAGCAGACTGCCACATCTTTCTCCCACAGAGCAGCTGGCGAGCTTGAACTGCCAACCTTCTGGTTAGCAGGCCAGCACTTAACCACTGCACCACCAGAGCTCACCTGCAGGTTATTGCTCTTGTCCTTGTTTGAACCACTGCCTGTTTCAAGGCCTGCAGGCTCACTGTTTCTTCTGCTTGGAATACTCTTCCTCCCTTCTTCATTTGGGCCATGGCTTGCTCATCCCTTGAGTCTGGGACTAAATGTCGTTACCTTTGTCAGGGTGGCCTCTCCCCTCAACACTACGTTAGACCTCCCTGTTATGGCCTGGCACGGCCCTCTGTGCTTTCCCTCCATAGCTCTTATCGCAACAATCCAGTTAATTACATAGTTATCGTGTAATTATTTGTGTGGCAGGGATAAAAGGAAAATTATTAAACTTTTAACTGTTTACATCTCCTCTTCCAGTCCCCTGCCCTGGGAGAGAAATAAGTGGGACAAGAACTCCAGCCCGACTCAGATTCTGACCTGGCCCTTGCCCTCCTCAAACCTACCACCTCATCCCTAGTTGGGAGACTGCTAGCCTCAAATGTTTCCCTTCACCTTCCTCTTTATCTAGCCAACTACCTTGTTCTGAGAACTGATGGTAGGAAAGGCCTCTGAGGTGCTAGTGAGCTTGCAGCCTTCCCCAGACAGCTAGAGAGAGGCACAGCTGTTGTAGGGACCCTCCAATTCTCCAAATAACTTCTGCACCTCCCACCCTTCCAAGACCCTCACCAAGGGGGCTCCGTGAACCCCCTCGTGCCCTCTGAGGCTACAAACACCCCAGAAACCAAACCTCAGCCTGACCTTCTACTCAGAATCTCAGTCTGAGTCCCCAATCTGCATGTTTGGAGGTAATCTGTTTCCTCTCCCACCCTCCTAATCACCTGTCCACTGAGCACCGGAGGCCTGGAGTGATGCTGGGCTGGCTCTCTGAGGCCAGGTGTCCCCGTGTGCTCCTGAGGCTGGTGCTGGTATGCAAGCTTCATGGACTCCCACCAACTGGCCTGTGGGGCTGAGCACCATGACTCACTCCCAGAGGACAAACTGTTTCCTGACAAGCTCACCAGAGTGAACACACCCACATGCAGGTGGTCCCCTTGGAGCTACAACCACATGTCCCAACAGCACAGGCACCTCAGAATCAGCCCTCCTGATGCTGCCGGCAGTGGCCTAGGTATGTGGAGGTGGTGGTGGGAATAATCCTGCTTCCTCCACCAATCTCTAGTAGGGTCTTTCCGCCCCACAGTCAAAAAGGCCAAAGAGGTTCCTCCTCACCCAGTGTCTAGCCTATCTGAGAGGCTCTACCAGCTCCCAAGTGATAGAAACTTAAAAAAAAAAAGTCCCCCTGGGAAGCACATATTCTTCCATGGCTGCTGCTGCCCAGGACTTGCCTGGGCCTCTCTAAGTCAGGCTTTGAGCTCCTGTGCTTAGCACCCCTTGAGGTAAGTCAAAGAAAATTTGATTCCTTCAGGCCTAGAAGTCACAGCCACCACTCAGGGCCTGTACTAGGTGGGCCCACGCCAGGCACGCTGAGCCACCCTGGGGACAGGCTGCAAATTCAAACCCCCAGAGCCTGCAGGTGCAACCCTGGGCCTTCTCAGACTTGGTGGCAACTTCCAAGGCCTAGATTCTGATTCTGGTTCTGACTCTACCTTCTGTAGACCTCAGGCAACTTTCCCTTCCCAAGTGTGGCAGGCTGCTGGTGGTGTTCTTGGTAGCTGTTCTCCCTTCCTCCTCAGCACATGGCTAGCCAACTAGAGACTATTTTCCAGCTTCCCTTGCAAATAGGTATATTACTGGTTCTTGTCTGTAGGCAAAAGAGATATACACCACATTCCCTTCTCTTGCTTAAAAGGAAGTTGCTTGCCGGGTGCTTCCTGTCTTTCCGCCTCCCCATAAATTGGAAATAAACATTCTAACACCCAGGTTTGATGATGCATATGAGGAAAACACCCTCAACGGCTGCAGAGAAACAAGATGGAAGAAAGCTGGGTCCCCAAGTGACCTAGTAGAGTAGTCCTGCCAACCTGAACGTTTGATCTCCTATTATGAGAGAGAGAAATATTCAAGCCACTGTAGTTTTGGGTCTCTTTGTTACAGGAGCTTAATCTTTTCCTAACTATTACACTGAGCTTCTGTTTCCCCTGTCAGTAAAATGGTCTTTATGGCTTCTTTAAGTTCTAATTTTTCAATTTTCTGCTCTGTTTTGTCAGGTCCCTGGTTTCTGAAAAGCTGCCCAGATGGGAACCTCTGTCCGTTGGCCTGGAGCCAAGGCTGAGCCTTGATGTACTCCTTCTGCTCTCCTTACTCTGAGAATTTCCGTGGTGCTCACATAAGGGCCTGGCCCTGGGAGAGATGGGGGAAAGTCATGCAGAAGCATCCAAGGTCCTTTCCTTTTGGCTGAGAGCACAGCTGGAGTAGGGAGCCAAGAGCAGGAGGATTGGGGCTGGCTGCTGCCTCCTTTCTAAGGCTGCTTCACAGTTTAGGAGGACTCCCTGGTGTGAGCCTCTGCCAAACCAAACTCACTGCTGTCAAGTCAATTCTGATCCACAGCAACCCTATAGGACAGAATAGAGCTGCCCCACAGTGTTTCCAAAGCTGTAAATCTTTACAGTAGCAGGCTGCCACATCTTTCTCCCACAGAGTGGCTGGTGGGTTCAAACTGCTAATCTTTTGATTAGCAGCCGAGAGCTTTAACAACTACACCACCAGGGCTCCTCAGTCTGAGCCCAGCCAGGCATTAATCCTACCATACCCTTGGCCATTTAGTCCAATTTCTGCAACCATAAGAGCCTCTAGCAGGTCCCACCCCTCATTCTCCCTTTCTTCTAATTGTAGGTCAGACTCTCAGAACTTGAAACTGTGGTCTAGACACAAAAGGTCAGGGGCAGCTTTGCCCAAACTTCATCCTACAGGACCCCGGTGAGTCCCTGGTCCAGCAGGTAAGAGCAAAGGTAGCTCCTTCTACTTCATGCCTTGCCTGGGTTTCCCCAGCAAGTTGTCTTAGCAACTCTTAAAGCAATGTGATAACACATAAACTTGTGCCCCAGAGGGCAGCCCCTAGCCCAGTCTAACCCAGCCTGACCTTGAGCATTTGCCTATAGGTGATCCTAACGGGAGCTTGGGAGCTGAAAGCTAGTGGCCTATAACAAAATGGCCTAAGATAAGCCTAGGCCTTCAAAGGCCCAGAAGAACCATCCCAAGTGATGGAGGTGGGGTTAAGACTTCTACGCATCAGTCTGTATTGAAAGCCTCCCATCCTCCCTCCCATTCCCTTTGTATTCAGCAAACAGTCTCTTGTGCCTCCTGTGATAGTTAAGATTGTGTTTCAACTTGGCCAGGCCATGATTCCCAGTGTTTGTAAGTGATAGGAGTTTCCTTGGGCATGCAGCCTGCATCCGAATATAAGTGGACATTCTGGCTTTTGCCTGCTCTGGATCCTGTAGCTGCCTCCTGTTCGTCTGACCTCTGGTTCTTGGGACTTGAGCTAGCAGCTTATCTGCTGATCTCGGGAATCGTAGATCTTCACAACCTGTGAACAAGAGCACTGCTCTCTGACATGCCAATCTTGGATTCTTCAGCCCCTGTGGCTATGTGAATCAGGAGAAGTCTCTATCCTGATCCAAGGACTTGGGACATTTTAGCCTCTACAATTTTGTGAGCCTTTTCCTTGATATAAACCTCTCTCTATATATATATGTATATTTTTTTTTAGGAAACCCTGGTGGAGTAGTGGTTAAGAGCTACAGCTGTTAATCCAAAGTCTGGCAGTTTGAATCTACCAGGTGTTCCTTGGAAACCCTACGGGACAGTTCTACTCTGTCCTTCAGGGTCGCTATGACTTGAGATAGACTCGATGGCAACAAGTTTATATATATATATATATATATATACACTTTACTGGTTTTGCTTCTCTAGAGAACTCAGCCTAAGACACCTCCCATGGCCAGGTCCCATGCTAATTGCCAGGGTGCCTGATCACAATAGCAGACAACTATAGGTTTACCTGCTTAGCATCTCCTGCTCTTCTGAGTACTTTTCTCCATGCATCACTCCATTCACATGGTTCATGTGAAAGATATCCAGTTCTTACAATACCCTACCCCCATAGCCTGATGGACCCTGGAATGGGCACTTGATCCAATCTAGGCCAATGAGTCTCCATCCTTGGAGGTATGGTCTTGGGACCAAGAGAGCAGGGTTAGTCCCTCTTTGGTGGCAAAGGTGTAAGATGTAAAAGTCAAGACTCATATTCTCTCCCATGTAGATAAAGCTGTTCTGTGGAGAGACAAAGACTAAGCCAGCATGAAGAGACATGCAGAGATGGGCAATAGACACAAGTCCAATAGCGCTCTGCTCCCTAATTTTTTTTTTTTTTCCTGAAGTATGCCTCCCTCCTGCCCTTCTCCTGGCTTGGATGTTCTAAGAGTGAGTTGGGTTTCCATCACTTGCAACCAAAAGAAATCCATCTAACATACCCTTGGTTGTAGAAGCCACAATGAGGTCCAACCTAAGGCTGGGCTTGCTTATGCAGACACACTGCAGGAACTGCAGGGATTCTAGCAAGAAAGAGCTTCACATGAGGCTAGAGACCAGGGAGATATTTTCATGGAGGGGACACTGTCATTTTTCTTGTTAGGTGCCGCTGAGTCAGTTTCAAATCATAGTGGCCGTATGTATAACAGAATGAAACACTGCCCAGTCCCGAGCCACCTCACAGTCTTTGATATGTTTGAGCCCATTGTTTGAGCCCATTGTTACAGCCTTGAGGAGCTTCCTCTTTTTCACTGAATTGTTATATCCTTCTCCAGGGACTGGTCCCTCTTGATAACATGTCCAAAGTACCTGAGATGAAGTGTCACCATTCTCACTTCCAAGGAGCATTCTGGCTGTACTTCTTCCAAGACAGATTTGTTCATTCTTTTGGCAGTCCATGATACGGTCAATATTCCTCTCCAACACCATAATTCAAAGGCATCAATTCTTCTTCAGTCTTCCTTATTCATTGTCCAGCTTTCATACGCATATGATACGATTGAAAACACCATGGCTTGGGTCAGGTGCACCTTAGTCTTCAAGGTGACAACTTTTGTTTTTTTTAACACTTTAAAGAGGTCTTTTACAGCAGATTCATCCAATGCAATGCATCATTTGATTTCTTGACTTCTGCTTCCATGGGCGTTGATTGTGGATCCAAGTAAAATGAAATCCTTGATAACTTCAATATTGTCTCCATTTATCATGATGTTGTGTATTGGTCCAGGATTTTTGTTTTCTTTATGTTAAGAGGAAATCCTGGTTGCGTAGTGATTAAGTGATACGGCTGCTAACAAAAAGGTCTGTGGTTCAGATCCACCAGGCGCTCCTTAGAAACTCTGTGGGGCAGTTCTACTCTATCCTATAGGGTCGCTGTGACTCGGAAGCGACTCGACGGCAATGGGTTTGGTTTTTGGATTTTATGTTAAGATATAATCCATTCTGAAGGCTGTAGTCTTTGATCTTCATCAGTAAGCGCTTCAAGTCCTCTTCATTTTCAGCAAGAAAGCTTGTGTCATTTGCATATTGAAGGCTGTTAATGAGTCTTCCTCCAATCCTGGTGCTTCATTCTTCTTCATATAGTCCAGATTCTCAGATTACTTGCTCAGCATATGGACTGAATAAGCAAGCATACCCTGATGCACACCTTTCCTGATTTTAAACCATGCGGTATCCCCTTGTTCTGTTGGAACAACTGCCTTTTGGCCTATGTACAGGTTCCTCATGAGCACAATTAAGTGTTCTGGAATTCACATTCTTCACAGTGTTAGCCATAATTTGTTATGATCCACATGGGCCAACACCTTTGCATAGTCAGTATAACACAGGTAAACATATATCTGTATTCTCTGCTTTCAGCCAAGATCCATCTGCAATGATATCCCTCATTCCACATTCTTTTCTGAATTGGGCTTGAATTTCTGGCAGTTCCCTGTCGGTGTACTCCTACAACTTTTTCAAATGATCTGCAGCATACTTTTATATGCATGTGATATTAGTGACATTGTTCAATAATTTCCACATTCCGTTTGATC